>NC_083722.1:132178025-132534862 GCF_028564815.1 Eubalaena glacialis | reverse complement strand
TTCCTGATGTTTTGCGTGTATCAATGTCCTTTTCATTTTTTTTTAAGATTCAGCTAAACTTACAACTTCAAATTTCCTTCTTGAAAAATTTGCCGCGTTTGGATTTTTTTGGCCATTCCCTACCCCAGGACAGTTTTTGAGGGCATGAGTCATTTACAGCCCTGCAGTCCTTGTGAATATTAGTGACCATTAGCAGTGGATTTAAAGCTGCTGTTTGAGGAAACGGCCTTAAGGTGGCAGCATTTCTACGTTGCCAACTCTGCTTGCTAGGGAAACAGAACCTTGCTGCAAGTTGTGCTTTTAGGTTGCAGATTAGAGTGGAATGTGTCAGGACAAACCCCCATAAGTTTTAGCCTCCTTAATTCTTGTTTGTGTCTTTAAGTTTTCATTTTTATCAGAGCAAATTGGATTTTAAAATGTCTTTTGTTCTAGCTGCACAGAATCTTGTTCATGTACACATATACATATATCTATTGATCTTTGTGTCCTTTTCCATGTAGGTTATTGTAGAGTGTTGAATAGACCACTCTTGGTATTCCATAGGTCTTTGGGGATGATATATTTTATATGTATTAGTATATGTTTGTTAACCCCAATATCCTAATTTGTCCATTCCTCACACCTTTTCTTTGGCTTAACCATAAGTTTGTCTTCTCCATCTGAGATTGTCTTTCCCTATGGAAATATGTTCATTTTTATGAATTTTCAGATAACATAAGTGATATCGTAGAACATTTGTCTTTCGCAATCTGACTTACTTCACGTTGTGTGATTATGTCTAGGCTCATCCGTGGTGCTGCATATGCCATTCTTTTATTTTTTTTCGTGGCTAATATTCCATTCTGTACATATACCACTTCTTCTTTGTCCATTCATCTGTTTATGGAGCTTTTTTTTGCTTCCATGTCTTGGCTCTTTCAATATTGCTGCAGTGCACATTTGCCTGCCTCTGTCTTTCCGATTCTGGTGGTCTTAGGTTATAGGCCCAGAAGGTGCCCTGCCGCATCATACGGTAGCTCAATTTTTACCTTTTAAAGCAGCTGCATTCAGTTTTCATTAGTGCTGTTAGCACTTTACACCCCATCAGCAGCTAGAAGGTACACAGTTCCCTAAAACCTCTTCAGCATTTATAGTTTGTAGACTTTTTGCTGATGGTCATTTGACTGGTGTGAGCTGAAACCTTTGTGGACGTTGGATTTGCATGCAGCTAATAATTCCTTATACTGAGCTTTAGGCATGTCTCTTTTTTCCTTTTCCTTTTTTTTTTAAAGAGTGAGTACAACTTCCCTCTCATATTGACTTCTTGAAAACTTTGTCATGTGTTGAAATTTCTTGCCTATTCCCTACCCCAGGACATTTTTTGAGGGCAGGTATCATTTACAGCCCCGCAGTCCTCGTGACTATTAAGCGACCATTAGCACTGTGTTTAAAGCTGCTGTTGTGGGAAACAGCCACAAGGCGGCAGCATTATTACGTTCTCAACTCTTGTTACTAGGGCAACAGAGTCTTCCTGGACGTCGTGTTCCTCGGTTGTAAATTAGAGTGGAATGTGCTGGGACAAGCCCCCAGAAGTTTATGTCTCCTTACTTATGTTCGTTTTTTAAATTTAATTTATATTTCTTATCGGAGGAAATTTGATTAGAGTGTTGTGATTGTCTGGCTGTACAGAATCTGGTCAATGATTCATACATATGTCTGTTCATCTTCGGATCCTGTTACCATGTATGTTATTACAGAATGTTGAGTAGACCTCCCTTGGTATTTGGTAGGTGTTTTGTCATGATATATTTTATATGTATTGGTGATTATATAATTCATATAGTTTATATGTTATATGTTTATATACATTTAACATACGTTAGTATATGTATGCTAATTTCCTAATAATCCTAATTTATCCATCCTCCCACCTTTCATTTTGGTTAACCATTAGTTTGTTTTATCAGTCTGTGAGTGTGTTTTTCTGTGGAAATATGTTCATTGGGAGCAATCTTAGGATAACACGTATAAATGATATCATAGGATATTTGTCATTCCCTTTTGACTTACGTAACGTACTATGATTATTTCTAGGCTCATGTGTAGTCCTGCAAACGGCATTTTTCATTTTTTTCCCGAGGCTACTATTCCATTCGGTACGTACACCACTTCTTCTTTGTCCATTTATCTGTTGATGGACATTTTGTTTGCTTGCATGGCTTGGCTATTGTAAATATTGCTGCAGGGCATGTTTGCCTGTCTGTGCCTTTCCCATTCTGGTCTTCTTAGGGTATAGGCCCATTAGGGGATCGGCCGCATGATATGGTAGCTCAATTTTTACCTTTTAAACGCAGCTCCGTTCTGTTCTCATGATTAGCTGTTACCAGTTTACATCCAACCAACAGCATAGTGGGTATGCATTTCTCCCCCAACCCGTCAGCATGCATTGTTTGTAGACTTTTTACGGATGGCATTTTGAATATTGGGTGGTGAAATCTTTTTGTAGTTTGGATTTGCATCCAACCAATAATTCCTGATATTGAGCTTTTATCCATGTTCTTCTTTTTTTAAAACAACCGAGTGAGTAACACTTACCTCTTCAAATTGTTTTCTTGAAAAATTTTCCGTGTTGTGAACTTTCTTGGCCATTACCTACCCCAGGACATGTTTTGAGGACACGTGTCATTTACGGCCCTACAATTACTGTGAATCTCAAGTGACCCTTAGCCCTGTGTTTAAAGCTGCTGTTGTGGGAAACGGCCACAAGGCGGCAGCATTTCTCCATTCCCAAGTCTGGTTACTAGGGCAGCAGAGCCTTCCTGAAAGTTGTGTTCCTAGGTTGTAAATTAGAATGGGATGTGCCAGGGAAAACCCCAATAACTTTATGTCTCATTAATTGTTGTTCGTGGTTTTAATTTTTTAAATTGGGGTAATGAGCAGAATAGTGTTTGTTCTGGGTGTGCACAATCAGGTTCAATTGAACATTATATATATCTACTCATGTACAGATCCTCTTCCCATGTAAATTACTATTATTTTTTTAAATAAATTTATTTTATTTATTTATTTATTTTTGGCTGAGTTGGATCTTCGTTGCTGCATGTGGGCTTTCTCCAGTTGCGGTGAGCGGGGGCTACTCTCCGTTGCGGTGCACCGGCTTCTCACTGCAGTGGCTTCTCTTGTTGCGGAGCACGGGCTCTAGGCGTGTGGGCTTCAGTAGTTGTGGCGCATGGGCTCAGTAGTTATGGCTCATGGGCTCCAGAGCGTAGGCTCATTAGTTGTGGTGCACGGGCTTAGTTGCTCTGCTGCATGTGGGACCTTCCCGAACCAGGGATCGAACCTGTGTCCCCTGCATTGGCAGGTGGATTCTTAACCACGGTGCCACCAGGCAAGCCCCCGTGTAAATTATTACAGAGCGTTCAGTAGACCTCCCTTGGTATATGGTCGGTCTTTTTGATACGTGTGTTTAATATGTATTTGCATACGTACGGTAACCCTAATCTTAATGTATCCATTCCTCCCACCTTTCCTTTTAGATAACCATAGTTTGTTTTCTAAGTCTGTGAGAGTCTTTCTCTGTGGAAATATGTTCATACGTGTCAGTTGTTAGGTAACAGCTAGGAGTGATATCACAGGTTATTTGTCGGCTGCTTTCCGACTTACCTCATGTTCTGTGATTATCTCTAGGCTCATCTATGGTGCTGCAAAGAGCAGTGTTTCATCCTTTTCCATGGCGAATATTGCATTGTGTACATGGACCACTTCTTCTTTGTGCATTCATCTGTGGATGGACATTTTGGTTACTTCCAAGTCTTGGCAATGCTAAATATTGATGCAGTGCAGGATTGCCAGCCTGTGTCTTTTGGATTCTGGTCTTCTCAGGGATTAGGCCCAGCAGTGGGCCTACTAGATCATATGGTAGTTCAAATTTTTCCCTTTCAACGCACCTCCATTCTGTTCTCACTACTGGCTGTTACCAGTGTACATCCCACCAGCAACTAGAGGGTACACAGTTCTCTAAAACCCCTTCAGAATTTATTGTTTGTAGACTTTTTACTGATGGCATTTTGAGTGTTGGGTGGTGATACCTTTTTGTAGGTTGGATTTGCATGCGTCTAATAATTCCCGATATTGAGCTTTCATCTACGTTTTTTTTTTTAAGTAAAACAGAGAAACTCACCTCTTCAAATTGTTTCCTTGAAAAATTTGCCATGTTCTCAATTCCTGTGGCCATTACCTGCACCAGGACATTTTTTGAGGGCAGGTGTCCTTTACAGCCCTGTAGTAATTGTGAATATCACATGACCATTAGTTCTGCATTTAAAGCTGCTGTTGCAGGAAACGGCCACAAGGGGGCAGCATTTCTATATTCCCAACTCTGGTTACTAGGGCAACACAGCCTTCCTGGAAGTCCTGTTTGTAGGTTGTAAAGTAGAGTGGAATGTGCCAGGGCAAACCCCCAGAAACTATGTCTACTTATTTGTTGTTGATATTCTCAGTTTAATTTTCATTTTTCTCAGAGCAAATTTGATTGCAATGTTGTGTTTGTTCTAGGTGTACAGAATGTCTTTCATTGATTCATATATCTTTTCATGTTTGGATCCTGTTCCGTAGAGATTATTACAGAATGTTGTGTAGACCTCTCTTGGTATTCGGTATGTCTGATGATTATATATTTTATAAGTATTAGCATATGTCTGTTAAACCCAATATCCTCCGTTATACATTCCTCACACCTTTCCGTTTGGTTAAGCACAAGCTTGTTTTCTGAACACGTGAGTGTCCTTCTCTGTGGAAATAGGTTCATTCCTATCAATTTTTACATAAGACCTATACGTGATATCATAGGATATGTGTCTCTCGCTTTCTGACTTACTTCAAGTTGTGTGATTGTGTGTAGCCTCGTCTATGGTGCTGCAAACGGCATTGTTTCATTCTTTTCTGTGTCTAATATTGCATTGTGTACATGGACCACTTTTTCGTCCATTCATCTGATGATGGACATTTTTGTTGCTTCCATGTCTTGGCTATTGTAAATACTGCTGCAATACACGATGTTCCATCCTGTGTCTTTTTGATGCTGGCTTTCACAGGTGACAGGCCCAATAGTGGGCCTTCCGGATCATATGGGGACTCAATTTTTACCTTTCAACGCACTGCCATTCTGTTCCTATTATTGGCGGTTACCAGTTTACATCCCACTTAGACCGAGAGGTTACGCTATTCTCCACAACTTCTTCAACATCTATTGTTTGTTGACGTTTTGCTGATGGTCATTCTGACTGGTGTGAGGTGATACGTTTGTGTAGATTGGATTTGCATGCGTCTAATAATTCCTGATGTTTTGCGTGTATCAATGTCCTTTTCATTTTTTTTTAAGATTCAGCTAAACTTACAACTTCAAATTTCCTTCTTGAAAAATTTGCCGCGTTTGGATTTTTTTGGCCATTCCCTACCCCAGGACAGTTTTTGAGGGCATGAGTCATTTACAGCCCTGCAGTCCTTGTGAATATTAGTGACCATTAGCAGTGGATTTAAAGCTGCTGTTTGAGGAAACGGCCTTAAGGTGGCAGCATTTCTACGTTGGCAACTCTGCTTGCTAGGGAAACAGAACCTTGCTGCAAGTTGTGCTTTTAGGTTGCAGATTAGAGTGGAATGTGTCAGGACAAACCCCCATAAGTTTTAGCCTCCTTAATTCTTGTTTGTGTCTTTAAGTTTTCATTTTTATCAGAGCAAATTGGATTTTAAAATGTCTTTTGTTCTAGCTGCACAGAATCTTGTTCATGTACACATATACATATATCTATTGATCTTTGTGTCCTTTTCCATGTAGGTTATTGTAGAGTGTTGAATAGACCACTCTTGGTATTCCATAGGTCTTTGGGGATGATATATTTTATATGTATTAGTATATGTTTGTTAACCCCAATATCCTAATTTGTCCATTCCTCACACCTTTTCTTTGGCTTAACCATAAGTTTGTCTTCTCCATCTGAGATTGTCTTTCCCTATGGAAATATGTTCATTTTTATGAATTTTCAGATAACATAAGTGATATCGTAGAACATTTGTCTTTCGCAATCTGACTTACTTCACGTTGTGTGATTATGTCTAGGCTCATCCGTGGTGCTGCATATGCCATTCTTTTATTTTTTTTCGTGGCTAATATTCCATTCTGTACATATACCACTTCTTCTTTGTCCATTCATCTGTTTATGGAGCTTTTTTTTGCTTCCATGTCTTGGCTCTTTCAATATTGCTGCAGTGCACATTTGCCTGCCTCTGTCTTTCCGATTCTGGTGGTCTTAGGTTATAGGCCCAGAAGGTGCCCTGCCGCATCATACGGTAGCTCAATTTTTACCTTTTAAAGCAGCTGCATTCAGTTTTCATTAGTGCTGTTAGCACTTTACACCCCATCAGCAGCTAGAAGGTACACAGTTCCCTAAAACCTCTTCAGCATTTATAGTTTGTAGACTTTTTGCTGATGGTCATTTGACTGGTGTGAGCTGAAACCTTTGTGGACGTTGGATTTGCATGCAGCTAATAATTCCTTATACTGAGCTTTAGGCATGTCTCTTTTTTCCTTTTCCTTTTTTTTTTAAAGAGTGAGTACAACTTCCCTCTCATATTGACTTCTTGAAAACTTTGTCATGTGTTGAAATTTCTTGCCTATTCCCTACCCCAGGACATTTTTTGAGGGCAGGTATCATTTACAGCCCCGCAGTCCTCGTGACTATTAAGCGACCATTAGCACTGTGTTTAAAGCTGCTGTTGTGGGAAACAGCCACAAGGCGGCAGCATTATTACGTTCTCAACTCTTGTTACTAGGGCAACAGAGTCTTCCTGGACGTCGTGTTCCTCGGTTGTAAATTAGAGTGGAATGTGCTGGGACAAGCCCCCAGAAGTTTATGTCTCCTTACTTATGTTCGTTTTTTAAATTTAATTTATATTTCTTATCGGAGGAAATTTGATTAGAGTGTTGTGATTGTCTGGCTGTACAGAATCTGGTCAATGATTCATACATATGTCTGTTCATCTTCGGATCCTGTTACCATGTATGTTATTACAGAATGTTGAGTAGACCTCCCTTGGTATTTGGTAGGTGTTTTGTCATGATATATTTTATATGTATTGGTGATTATATAATTCATATAGTTTATATGTTATATGTTTATATACATTTAACATACGTTAGTATATGTATGCTAATTTCCTAATAATCCTAATTTATCCATCCTCCCACCTTTCATTTTGGTTAACCATTAGTTTGTTTTATCAGTCTGTGAGTGTGTTTTTCTGTGGAAATATGTTCATTGGGAGCAATCTTAGGATAACACGTATAAATGATATCATAGGATATTTGTCATTCCCTTTTGACTTACGTAACGTACTATGATTATTTCTAGGCTCATGTGTAGTCCTGCAAACGGCATTTTTCATTTTTTTCCCGAGGCTACTATTCCATTCGGTACGTACACCACTTCTTCTTTGTCCATTTATCTGTTGATGGACATTTTGTTTGCTTGCATGGCTTGGCTATTGTAAATATTGCTGCAGGGCATGTTTGCCTGTCTGTGCCTTTCCCATTCTGGTCTTCTTAGGGTATAGGCCCATTAGGGGATCGGCCGCATGATATGGTAGCTCAATTTTTACCTTTTAAACGCAGCTCCGTTCTGTTCTCATGATTAGCTGTTACCAGTTTACATCCAACCAACAGCATAGTGGGTATGCATTTCTCCCCCAACCCGTCAGCATGCATTGTTTGTAGACTTTTTACGGATGGCATTTTGAATATTGGGTGGTGAAATCTTTTTGTAGTTTGGATTTGCATCCAACCAATAATTCCTGATATTGAGCTTTTATCCATGTTCTTCTTTTTTTAAAACAACCGAGTGAGTAACACTTACCTCTTCAAATTGTTTTCTTGAAAAATTTTCCGTGTTGTGAACTTTCTTGGCCATTACCTACCCCAGGACATGTTTTGAGGACACGTGTCATTTACGGCCCTACAATTACTGTGAATCTCAAGTGACCCTTAGCCCTGTGTTTAAAGCTGCTGTTGTGGGAAACGGCCACAAGGCGGCAGCATTTCTCCATTCCCAAGTCTGGTTACTAGGGCAGCAGAGCCTTCCTGAAAGTTGTGTTCCTAGGTTGTAAATTAGAATGGGATGTGCCAGGGAAAACCCCAATAACTTTATGTCTCATTAATTGTTGTTCGTGGTTTTAATTTTTTAAATTGGGGTAATGAGCAGAATAGTGTTTGTTCTGGGTGTGCACAATCAGGTTCAATTGAACATTATATATATCTACTCATGTACAGATCCTCTTCCCATGTAAATTACTATTATTTTTTTAAATAAATTTATTTTATTTATTTATTTATTTTTGGCTGAGTTGGATCTTCGTTGCTGCACGTGGGCTTTCTCCAGTTGCGGTGAGCGGGGGCTACTCTCCGTTGCGGTGCACCGGCTTCTCACTGCAGTGGCTTCTCTTGTTGCGGAGCACGGGCTCTAGGCGTGTGGGCTTCAGTAGTTGTGGCGCATGGGCTCAGTAGTTATGGCTCATGGGCTCCAGAGCGTAGGCTCATTAGTTGTGGTGCACGGGCTTAGTTGCTCTGCTGCATGTGGGACCTTCCCGAACCAGGGATCGAACCTGTGTCCCCTGCATTGGCAGGTGGATTCTTAACCACGGTGCCACCAGGCAAGCCCCCGTGTAAATTATTACAGAGCGTTCAGTAGACCTCCCTTGGTATATGGTCGGTCTTTTTGATACGTGTGTTTAATATGTATTTGCATACGTACGGTAACCCTAATCTTAATGTATCCATTCCTCCCACCTTTCCTTTTAGATAACCATAGTTTGTTTTCTAAGTCTGTGAGAGTCTTTCTCTGTGGAAATATGTTCATACGTGTCAGTTGTTAGGTAACAGCTAGGAGTGATATCACAGGTTATTTGTCGGCTGCTTTCCGACTTACCTCATGTTCTGTGATTATCTCTAGGCTCATCTATGGTGCTGCAAAGAGCAGTGTTTCATCCTTTTCCATGGCGAATATTGCATTGTGTACATGGACCACTTCTTCTTTGTGCATTCATCTGTGGATGGACATTTTGGTTACTTCCAAGTCTTGGCAATGCTAAATATTGATGCAGTGCAGGATTGCCAGCCTGTGTCTTTTGGATTCTGGTCTTCTCAGGGATTAGGCCCAGCAGTGGGCCTACTAGATCATATGGTAGTTCAAATTTTTCCCTTTCAACGCACCTCCATTCTGTTCTCACTACTGGCTGTTACCAGTGTACATCCCACCAGCAACTAGAGGGTACACAGTTCTCTAAAACCCCTTCAGAATTTATTGTTTGTAGACTTTTTACTGATGGCATTTTGAGTGTTGGGTGGTGATACCTTTTTGTAGGTTGGATTTGCATGCGTCTAATAATTCCCGATATTGAGCTTTCATCTACGTTTTTTTTTTTAAGTAAAACAGAGAAACTCACCTCTTCAAATTGTTTCCTTGAAAAATTTGCCATGTTCTGAATTCCTGTGGCCATTACCTGCACCAGGACATTTTTTGAGGGCAGGTGTCCTTTACAGCCCTGTAGTAATTGTGAATATCACATGACCATTAGTTCTGCATTTAAAGCTGCTGTTGCAGGAAACGGCCACAAGGGGGCAGCATTTCTATATTCCCAACTCTGGTTACTAGGGCAACACAGCCTTCCTGGAAGTCCTGTTTGTAGGTTGTAAAGTAGAGTGGAATGTGCCAGGACAAACCCCCAGAAACTATGTCTACTTATTTGTTGTTGATATTCTCAGTTTAATTTTCATTTTTCTCAGAGCAAATTTGATTGCAATGTTGTGTTTGTTCTAGGTGTACAGAATGTCTTTCATTGATTCATATATCTTTTCATGTTTGGATCCTGTTCCGTAGAGATTATTACAGAATGTTGTGTAGACCTCTCTTGGTATTCGGTATGTCTGATGATTATATATTTTATAAGTATTAGCATATGTCTGTTAAACCCAATATCCTCCGTTATACATTCCTCACACCTTTCCGTTTGGTTAAGCACAAGCTTGTTTTCTGAACACGTGAGTGTCCTTCTCTGTGGAAATAGGTTCATTCCTATCAATTTTTACATAAGACCTATACGTGATATCATAGGATATGTGTCTCTCGCTTTCTGACTTACTTCAAGTTGTGTGATTGTCTGTAGCCTCGTCTATGGTGCTGCAAACGGCATTGTTTCATTCTTTTCTGTGTCTAATATTGCATTGTGTACATGGACCACTTTTTCGTCCATTCATCTGATGATGGACATTTTTGTTGCTTCCATGTCTTGGCTATTGTAAATACTGCTGCAATACACGATGTTCCATCCTGTGTCTTTTTGATGCTGGCTTTCACAGGTGACAGGCCCAATAGTGGGCCTTCCGGATCATATGGGGACTCAATTTTTACCTTTCAACACACTGCCATTCTGTTCCTATTATTGGCGGTTACCAGTTTACATCCCACTTAGACCGAGAGGTTACGCTATTCTCCACAACTTCTTCAACATCTATTGTTTGTTGACGTTTTGCTGATGGTCATTCTGACTGGTGTGAGGTGATACGTTTGTGTAGATTGGATTTGCATGCGTCTAATAATTCCTGATGTTTTGCGTGTATCAATGTCCTTTTCATTTTTTTTTAAGATTCAGCTAAACTTACAACTTCAAATTTCCTTCTTGAAAAATTTGCCGCGTTTGGATTTTTTTGGCCATTCCCTACCCCAGGACAGTTTTTGAGGGCATGAGTCATTTACAGCCCTGCAGTCCTTGTGAATATTAGTGACCATTAGCAGTGGATTTAAAGCTGCTGTTTGAGGAAACGGCCTTAAGGTGGCAGCATTTCTACGTTGGCAACTCTGCTTGCTAGGGAAACAGAACCTTGCTGCAAGTTGTGCTTTTAGGTTGCAGATTAGAGTGGAATGTGTCAGGACAAACCCCCATAAGTTTTAGCCTCCTTAATTCTTGTTTGTGTCTTTAAGTTTTCATTTTTATCAGAGCAAATTGGATTTTAAAATGTCTTTTGTTCTAGCTGCACAGAATCTTGTTCATGTACACATATACATATATCTATTGATCTTTGTGTCCTTTTCCATGTAGGTTATTGTAGAGTGTTGAATAGACCACTCTTGGTATTCCATAGGTCTTTGGGGATGATATATTTTATATGTATTAGTATATGTTTGTTAACCCCAATATCCTAATTTGTCCATTCCTCACACCTTTTCTTTGGCTTAACCATAAGTTTGTCTTCTCCATCTGAGATTGTCTTTCCCTATGGAAATATGTTCATTTTTATGAATTTTCAGATAACATAAGTGATATCGTAGAACATTTGTCTTTCGCAATCTGACTTACTTCACGTTGTGTGATTATCTCTAGGCTCATCCGTGGTGCTGCATATGCCATTCTTTTATTTTTTTTCATGGCTAATATTCCATTCTGTACATATACCACTTCTTCTTTGTCCATTCATCTGTTTATGGAGCTTTTTTTTGCTTCCATGTCTTGGCTCTTTCAATATTGCTGCAGTGCACATTTGCCTGCCTCTGTCTTTCCGATTCTGGTGGTCTTAGGTTATAGGCCCAGAAGGTGCCCTGCCGCATCATACGGTAGCTCAATTTTTACCTTTTAAAGCAGCTGCATTCAGTTTTCATTAGTGCTGTTAGCACTTTACACCCCATCAGCAGCTAGAAGGTACACAGTTCCCTAAAACCTCTTCAGCATTTATAGTTTGTAGACTTTTTGCTGATGGTCATTTGACTGGTGTGAGCTGAAACCTTTGTGGACGTTGGATTTGCATGCAGCTAATAATTCCTTATACTGAGCTTTAGGCATGTCTTTTTTTTCCTTTTCCTTTTTTTTTTAAAGAGTGAGTACAACTTCCCTCTCATATTGACTTCTTGAAAACTTTGTCATGTGTTGAAATTTCTTGCCTATTCCCTACCCCAGGACATTTTTTGAGGGCAGGTATCATTTACAGCCCCGCAGTCCTCGTGACTATTAAGCGACCATTAGCACTGTGTTTAAAGCTGCTGTTGTGGGAAACAGCCACAAGGCGGCAGCATTATTACGTTCTCAACTCTTGTTACTAGGGCAACAGAGTCTTCCTGGACGTCGTGTTCCTCGGTTGTAAATTAGAGTGGAATGTGCTGGGACAAGCCCCCAGAAGTTTATGTCTCCTTACTTATGTTCGTTTTTTAAATTTAATTTATATTTCTTATCGGAGGAAATTTGATTAGAGTGTTGTGATTGTCTGGCTGTACAGAATCTGGTCAATGATTCATACATATGTCTGTTCATCTTCGGATCCTGTTACCATGTATGTTATTACAGAATGTTGAGTAGACCTCCCTTGGTATTTGGTAGGTGTTTTGTCATGATATATTTTATATGTATTGGTGATTATATAATTCATATAGTTTATATGTTATATGTTTATATACATTTAACATACGTTAGTATATGTATGCTAATTTCCTAATAATCCTAATTTATCCATCCTCCCACCTTTCATTTTGGTTAACCATTAGTTTGTTTTATCAGTCTGTGAGTGTGTTTTTCTGTGGAAATATGTTCATTGGGAGCAATCTTAGGATAACACGTATAAATGATATCATAGGATATTTGTCATTCCCTTTTGACTTACGTAACGTACTATGATTATTTCTAGGCTCATGTGTAGTCCTGCAAACGGCATTTTTCATTTTTTTCCCGAGACTACTATTCCATTCGGTACGTACACCACTTCTTCTTTGTCCATTTATCTGTTGATGGACATTTTGTTTGCTTGCATGGCTTGGCTATTGTAAATATTGCTGCAGGGCATGTTTGCCTGTCTGTGCCTTTCCCATTCTGGTCTTCTTAGGGTATAGGCCCATTAGGGGATCGGCCGCATGATATGGTAGCTCAATTTTTACCTTTTAAACGCAGCTCCGTTCTGTTCTCATGATTAGCTGTTACCAGTTTACATCCAACCAACAGCATAGTGGGTATGCATTTCTCCCCCAACCCGTCAGCATGCATTGTTTGTAGACTTTTTACGGATGGCATTTTGAATATTGGGTGGTGAAATCTTTTTGTAGTTTGGATTTGCATCCAACCAATAATTCCTGATATTGAGCTTTTATCCATGTTCTTCTTTTTTTTAAACAACCGAGTGAGTAACACTTACCTCTTCAAATTGTTTTCTTGAAAAAATTTTCCGTGTTGTGAACTTTCTTGGCCATTACCTACCCCAGGACATGTTTTGAGGACACGTGTCATTTACGGCCCTACAATTACTGTGAATCTCAAGTGACCCTTAGCCCTGTGTTTAAAGCTGCTGTTGTGGGAAACGGCCACAAGGCGGCAGCATTTCTCCATTCCCAAGTCTGGTTACTAGGGCAGCAGAGCCTTCCTGAAAGTTGTGTTCCTAGGTTGTAAATTAGAATGGGATGTGCCAGGGAAAACCCCAATAACTTTATGTCTCATTAATTGTTGTTCGTGGTTTTAATTTTTTAAATTGGGGTAATGAGCAGAATAGTGTTTGTTCTGGGTGTGCACAATCAGGTTCAATTGAACATTATATATATCTACTCATGTACAGATCCTCTTCCCATGTAAATTACTATTATTTTTTTAAATAAATTTATTTTATTTATTTATTTATTTTTGGCTGAGTTGGATCTTCGTTGCTGCACGTGGGCTTTCTCCAGTTGCGGTGAGCGGGGGCTACTCTCCGTTGCGGTGCACCGGCTTCTCACTGCAGTGGCTTCTCTTGTTGCGGAGCACGGGCTCTAGGCGTGTGGGCTTCAGTAGTTGTGGCGCATGGGCTCAGTAGTTATGGCTCATGGGCTCCAGAGCGTAGGCTCATTAGTTGTGGTGCACGGGCTTAGTTGCTCTGCTGCATGTGGGACCTTCCCGAACCAGGGATCGAACCTGTGTCCCCTGCATTGGCAGGTGGATTCTTAACCACGGTGCCACCAGGCAAGCCCCCGTGTAAATTATTACAGAGCGTTCAGTAGACCTCCCTTGGTATATGGTCGGTCTTTTTGATACGTGTGTTTAATATGTATTTGCATACGTACGGTAACCCTAATCTTAATGTATCCATTCCTCCCACCTTTCCTTTTAGATAACCATAGTTTGTTTTCTAAGTCTGTGAGAGTCTTTCTCTGTGGAAATATGTTCATACGTGTCAGTTGTTAGGTAACAGCTAGGAGTGATATCACAGGTTATTTGTCGGCTGCTTTCCGACTTACCTCATGTTCTGTGATTATCTCTAGGCTCATCTATGGTGCTGCAAAGAGCAGTGTTTCATCCTTTTCCATGGCGAATATTGCATTGTGTACATGGACCACTTCTTCTTTGTGCATTCATCTGTGGATGGACATTTTGGTTACTTCCAAGTCTTGGCAATGCTAAATATTGATGCAGTGCAGGATTGCCAGCCTGTGTCTTTTGGATTCTGGTCTTCTCAGGGATTAGGCCCAGCAGTGGGCCTACTAGATCATATGGTAGTTCAAATTTTTCCCTTTCAACGCACCTCCATTCTGTTCTCACTACTGGCTGTTACCAGTGTACATCCCACCAGCAACTAGAGGGTACACAGTTCTCTAAAACCCCTTCAGAATTTATTGTTTGTAGACTTTTTACTGATGGCATTTTGAGTGTTGGGTGGTGATACCTTTTTGTAGGTTGGATTTGCATGCGTCTAATAATTCCCGATATTGAGCTTTCATCTACGTTTTTTTTTAAAGTAAAACAGAGAAACTCACCTCTTCAAATTGTTTCCTTGAAAAATTTGCCATGTTCTGAATTCCTGTGGCCATTACCTGCACCAGGACATTTTTTGAGGGCAGGTGTCCTTTACAGCCCTGTAGTAATTGTGAATATCACATGACCATTAGTTCTGCATTTAAAGCTGCTGTTGCAGGAAACGGCCACAAGGGGGCAGCATTTCTATATTCCCAACTCTGGTTACTAGGGCAACACAGCCTTCCTGGAAGTCCTGTTTGTAGGTTGTAAAGTAGAGTGGAATGTGCCAGGACAAACCCCCAGAAACTATGTCTACTTATTTGTTGTTGATATTCTCAGTTTAATTTTCATTTTTCTCAGAGCAAATTTGATTGCAATGTTGTGTTTGTTCTAGGTGTACAGAATGTCTTTCATTGATTCATATATCTTTTCATGTTTGGATCCTGTTCCGTAGAGATTATTACAGAATGTTGTGTAGACCTCTCTTGGTATTCGGTATGTCTGATGATTATATATTTTATAAGTATTAGCATATGTCTGTTAAACCCAATATCCTCCGTTATACATTCCTCACACCTTTCCGTTTGGTTAAGCACAAGCTTGTTTTCTGAACACGTGAGTGTCCTTCTCTGTGGAAATAGGTTCATTCCTATCAATTTTTACATAAGACCTATACGTGATATCATAGGATATGTGTCTCTCGCTTTCTGACTTACTTCAAGTTGTGTGATTGTCTGTAGCCTCGTCTATGGTGCTGCAAACGGCATTGTTTCATTCTTTTCTGTGTCTAATATTGCATTGTGTACATGGACCACTTTTTCGTCCATTCATCTGATGATGGACATTTTTGTTGCTTCCATGTCTTGGCTATTGTAAATACTGCTGCAATACACGATGTTCCATCCTGTGTCTTTTTGATGCTGGCTTTCACAGGTGACAGGCCCAATAGTGGGCCTTCCGGATCATATGGGGACTCAATTTTTACCTTTCAACACACTGCCATTCTGTTCCTATTATTGGCGGTTACCAGTTTACATCCCACTTAGACCGAGAGGTTACGCTATTCTCCACAACTTCTTCAACATCTATTGTTTGTTGACGTTTTGCTGATGGTCATTCTGACTGGTGTGAGGTGATACGTTTGTGTAGATTGGATTTGCATGCGTCTAATAATTCCTGATGTTTTGCGTGTATCAATGTCCTTTTCATTTTTTTTTAAGATTCAGCTAAACTTACAACTTCAAATTTCCTTCTTGAAAAATTTGCCGCGTTTGGATTTTTTTGGCCATTCCCTACCCCAGGACAGTTTTTGAGGGCATGAGTCATTTACAGCCCTGCAGTCCTTGTGAATATTAGTGACCATTAGCAGTGGATTTAAAGCTGCTGTTTGAGGAAACGGCCTTAAGGTGGCAGCATTTCTACGTTGGCAACTCTGCTTGCTAGGGAAACAGAACCTTGCTGCAAGTTGTGCTTTTAGGTTGCAGATTAGAGTGGAATGTGTCAGGACAAACCCCCATAAGTTTTAGCCTCCTTAATTCTTGTTTGTGTCTTTAAGTTTTCATTTTTATCAGAGCAAATTGGATTTTAAAATGTCTTTTGTTCTAGCTGCACAGAATCTTGTTCATGTACACATATACATATATCTATTGATCTTTGTGTCCTTTTCCATGTAGGTTATTGTAGAGTGTTGAATAGACCACTCTTGGTATTCCATAGGTCTTTGGGGATGATATATTTTATATGTATTAGTATATGTTTGTTAACCCCAATATCCTAATTTGTCCATTCCTCACACCTTTTCTTTGGCTTAACCATAAGTTTGTCTTCTCCATCTGAGATTGTCTTTCCCTATGGAAATATGTTCATTTTTATGAATTTTCAGATAACATAAGTGATATCGTAGAACATTTGTCTTTCGCAATCTGACTTACTTCACGTTGTGTGATTATCTCTAGGCTCATCCGTGGTGCTGCATATGCCATTCTTTTATTTTTTTTCGTGGCTAATATTCCATTCTGTACATATACCACTTCTTCTTTGTCCATTCATCTGTTTATGGAGCTTTTTTTTGCTTCCATGTCTTGGCTCTTTCAATATTGCTGCAGTGCACATTTGCCTGCCTCTGTCTTTCCGATTCTGGTGGTCTTAGGTTATAGGCCCAGAAGGTGCCCTGCCGCATCATACGGTAGCTCAATTTTTACCTTTTAAAGCAGCTGCATTCAGTTTTCATTAGTGCTGTTAGCACTTTACACCCCATCAGCAGCTAGAAGGTACACAGTTCCCTAAAACCTCTTCAGCATTTATAGTTTGTAGACTTTTTGCTGATGGTCATTTGACTGGTGTGAGCTGAAACCTTTGTGGACGTTGGATTTGCATGCAGCTAATAATTCCTTATACTGAGCTTTAGGCATGTCTTTTTTTTTTCTTTTCCTTTTTTTTTTAAAGAGTGAGTACAACTTCCCTCTCATATTGACTTCTTGAAAACTTTGTCATGTGTTGAAATTTCTTGCCTATTCCCTACCCCAGGACATTTTTTGAGGGCAGGTATCATTTACAGCCCCGCAGTCCTCGTGACTATTAAGCGACCATTAGCACTGTGTTTAAAGCTGCTGTTGTGGGAAACAGCCACAAGGCGGCAGCATTATTACGTTCTCAACTCTTGTTACTAGGGCAACAGAGTCTTCCTGGACGTCGTGTTCCTCGGTTGTAAATTAGAGTGGAATGTGCTGGGACAAGCCCCCAGAAGTTTATGTCTCCTTACTTATGTTCGTTTTTTAAATTTAATTTATATTTCTTATCGGAGGAAATTTGATTAGAGTGTTGTGATTGTCTGGCTGTACAGAATCTGGTCAATGATTCATACATATGTCTGTTCATCTTCGGATCCTGTTACCATGTATGTTATTACAGAATGTTGAGTAGACCTCCCTTGGTATTTGGTAGGTGTTTTGTCATGATATATTTTATATGTATTGGTGATTATATAATTCATATAGTTTATATGTTATATGTTTATATACATTTAACATACGTTAGTATATGTATGCTAATTTCCTAATAATCCTAATTTATCCATCCTCCCACCTTTCATTTTGGTTAACCATTAGTTTGTTTTATCAGTCTGTGAGTGTGTTTTTCTGTGGAAATATGTTCATTGGGAGCAATCTTAGGATAACACGTATAAATGATATCATAGGATATTTGTCATTCCCTTTTGACTTACGTAACGTACTATGATTATTTCTAGGCTCATGTGTAGTCCTGCAAACGGCATTTTTCATTTTTTTCCCGAGACTACTATTCCATTCGGTACGTACACCACTTCTTCTTTGTCCATTTATCTGTTGATGGACATTTTGTTTGCTTGCATGGCTTGGCTATTGTAAATATTGCTGCAGGGCATGTTTGCCTGTCTGTGCCTTTCCCATTCTGGTCTTCTTAGGGTATAGGCCCATTAGGGGATCGGCCGCATGATATGGTAGCTCAATTTTTACCTTTTAAACGCAGCTCCGTTCTGTTCTCATGATTAGCTGTTACCAGTTTACATCCAACCAACAGCATAGTGGGTATGCATTTCTCCCCCAACCCGTCAGCATGCATTGTTTGTAGACTTTTTACGGATGGCATTTTGAATATTGGGTGGTGAAATCTTTTTGTAGTTTGGATTTGCATCCAACCAATAATTCCTGATATTGAGCTTTTATCCATGTTCTTCTTTTTTTAAAACAACCGAGTGAGTAACACTTACCTCTTCAAATTGTTTTCTTGAAAAAATTTTCCGTGTTGTGAACTTTCTTGGCCATTACCTACCCCAGGACATGTTTTGAGGACACGTGTCATTTACGGCCCTACAATTACTGTGAATCTCAAGTGACCCTTAGCCCTGTGTTTAAAGCTGCTGTTGTGGGAAACGGCCACAAGGCGGCAGCATTTCTCCATTCCCAAGTCTGGTTACTAGGGCAGCAGAGCCTTCCTGAAAGTTGTGTTCCTAGGTTGTAAATTAGAATGGGATGTGCCAGGGAAAACCCCAATAACTTTATGTCTCATTAATTGTTGTTCGTGGTTTTAATTTTTTAAATTGGGGTAATGAGCAGAATAGTGTTTGTTCTGGGTGTGCACAATCAGGTTCAATTGAACATTATATATATCTACTCATGTACAGATCCTCTTCCCATGTAAATTACTATTATTTTTTTAAATAAATTTATTTTATTTATTTATTTATTTTTGGCTGAGTTGGATCTTCGTTGCTGCATGTGGGCTTTCTCCAGTTGCGGTGAGCGGGGGCTACTCTCCGTTGCGGTGCACCGGCTTCTCACTGCAGTGGCTTCTCTTGTTGCGGAGCACGGGCTCTAGGCGTGTGGGCTTCAGTAGTTGTGGCGCATGGGCTCAGTAGTTATGGCTCATGGGCTCCAGAGCGTAGGCTCATTAGTTGTGGTGCACGGGCTTAGTTGCTCTGCTGCATGTGGGACCTTCCCGAACCAGGGATCGAACCTGTGTCCCCTGCATTGGCAGGTGGATTCTTAACCACGGTGCCACCAGGCAAGCCCCCGTGTAAATTATTACAGAGCGTTCAGTAGACCTCCCTTGGTATATGGTCGGTCTTTTTGATACGTGTGTTTAATATGTATTTGCATACGTACGGTAACCCTAATCTTAATGTATCCATTCCTCCCACCTTTCCTTTTAGATAACCATAGTTTGTTTTCTAAGTCTGTGAGAGTCTTTCTCTGTGGAAATATGTTCATACGTGTCAGTTGTTAGGTAACAGCTAGGAGTGATATCACAGGTTATTTGTCGGCTGCTTTCCGACTTACCTCATGTTCTGTGATTATCTCTAGGCTCATCTATGGTGCTGCAAAGAGCAGTGTTTCATCCTTTTCCATGGCGAATATTGCATTGTGTACATGGACCACTTCTTCTTTGTGCATTCATCTGTGGATGGACATTTTGGTTACTTCCAAGTCTTGGCAATGCTAAATATTGATGCAGTGCAGGATTGCCAGCCTGTGTCTTTTGGATTCTGGTCTTCTCAGGGATTAGGCCCAGCAGTGGGCCTACTAGATCATATGGTAGTTCAAATTTTTCCCTTTCAACGCACCTCCATTCTGTTCTCACTACTGGCTGTTACCAGTGTACATCCCACCAGCAACTAGAGGGTACACAGTTCTCTAAAACCCCTTCAGAATTTATTGTTTGTAGACTTTTTACTGATGGCATTTTGAGTGTTGGGTGGTGATACCTTTTTGTAGGTTGGATTTGCATGCGTCTAATAATTCCCGATATTGAGCTTTCATCTACGTTTTTTTTTAAAGTAAAACAGAGAAACTCACCTCTTCAAATTGTTTCCTTGAAAAATTTGCCATGTTCTGAATTCCTGTGGCCATTACCTGCACCAGGACATTTTTTGAGGGCAGGTGTCCTTTACAGCCCTGTAGTAATTGTGAATATCACATGACCATTAGTTCTGCATTTAAAGCTGCTGTTGCAGGAAACGGCCACAAGGGGGCAGCATTTCTATATTCCCAACTCTGGTTACTAGGGCAACACAGCCTTCCTGGAAGTCCTGTTTGTAGGTTGTAAAGTAGAGTGGAATGTGCCAGGACAAACCCCCAGAAACTATGTCTACTTATTTGTTGTTGATATTCTCAGTTTAATTTTCATTTTTCTCAGAGCAAATTTGATTGCAATGTTGTGTTTGTTCTAGGTGTACAGAATGTCTTTCATTGATTCATATATCTTTTCATGTTTGGATCCTGTTCCGTAGAGATTATTACAGAATGTTGTGTAGACCTCTCTTGGTATTCGGTATGTCTGATGATTATATATTTTATAAGTATTAGCATATGTCTGTTAAACCCAATATCCTCCGTTATACATTCCTCACACCTTTCCGTTTGGTTAAGCACAAGCTTGTTTTCTGAACACGTGAGTGTCCTTCTCTGTGGAAATAGGTTCATTCCTATCAATTTTTACATAAGACCTATACGTGATATCATAGGATATGTGTCTCTCGCTTTCTGACTTACTTCAAGTTGTGTGATTGTCTGTAGCCTCGTCTATGGTGCTGCAAACGGCATTGTTTCATTCTTTTCTGTGTCTAATATTGCATTGTGTACATGGACCACTTTTTCGTCCATTCATCTGATGATGGACATTTTTGTTGCTTCCATGTCTTGGCTATTGTAAATACTGCTGCAATACACGATGTTCCATCCTGTGTCTTTTTGATGCTGGCTTTCACAGGTGACAGGCCCAATAGTGGGCCTTCCGGATCATATGGGGACTCAATTTTTACCTTTCAACACACTGCCATTCTGTTCCTATTATTGGCGGTTACCAGTTTACATCCCACTTAGACCGAGAGGTTACGCTATTCTCCACAACTTCTTCAACATCTATTGTTTGTTGACGTTTTGCTGATGGTCATTCTGACTGGTGTGAGGTGATACGTTTGTGTAGATTGGATTTGCATGCGTCTAATAATTCCTGATGTTTTGCGTGTATCAATGTCCTTTTCATTTTTTTTTAAGATTCAGCTAAACTTACAACTTCAAATTTCCTTCTTGAAAAATTTGCCGCGTTTGGATTTTTTTGGCCATTCCCTACCCCAGGACAGTTTTTGAGGGCATGAGTCATTTACAGCCCTGCAGTCCTTGTGAATATTAGTGACCATTAGCAGTGGATTTAAAGCTGCTGTTTGAGGAAACGGCCTTAAGGTGGCAGCATTTCTACGTTGGCAACTCTGCTTGCTAGGGAAACAGAACCTTGCTGCAAGTTGTGCTTTTAGGTTGCAGATTAGAGTGGAATGTGTCAGGACAAACCCCCATAAGTTTTAGCCTCCTTAATTCTTGTTTGTGTCTTTAAGTTTTCATTTTTATCAGAGCAAATTGGATTTTAAAATGTCTTTTGTTCTAGCCGCACAGAATCTTGTTCATGTACACATATACATATATCTATTGATCTTTGTGTCCTTTTCCATGTAGGTTATTGTAGAGTGTTGAATAGACCACTCTTGGTATTCCATAGGTCTTTGGGGATGATATATTTTATATGTATTAGTATATGTTTGTTAACCCCAATATCCTAATTTGTCCATTCCTCACACCTTTTCTTTGGCTTAACCATAAGTTTGTCTTCTCCATCTGAGATTGTCTTTCCCTATGGAAATATGTTCATTTTTATGAATTTTCAGATAACATAAGTGATATCGTAGAACATTTGTCTTTCGCAATCTGACTTACTTCACGTTGTGTGATTATCTCTAGGCTCATCCGTGGTGCTGCATATGCCATTCTTTTATTTTTTTTCGTGGCTAATATTCCATTCTGTACATATACCACTTCTTCTTTGTCCATTCATCTGTTTATGGAGCTTTTTTTTGCTTCCATGTCTTGGCTCTTTCAATATTGCTGCAGTGCACATTTGCCTGCCTCTGTCTTTCCGATTCTGGTGGTCTTAGGTTATAGGCCCAGAAGGTGCCCTGCCGCATCATACGGTAGCTCAATTTTTACCTTTTAAAGCAGCTGCATTCAGTTTTCATTAGTGCTGTTAGCACTTTACACCCCATCAGCAGCTAGAAGGTACACAGTTCCCTAAAACCTCTTCAGCATTTATAGTTTGTAGACTTTTTGCTGATGGTCATTTGACTGGTGTGAGCTGAAACCTTTGTGGACGTTGGATTTGCATGCAGCTAATAATTCCTTATACTGAGCTTTAGGCATGTCTTTTTTTTTTCTTTTCCTTTTTTTTTTAAAGAGTGAGTACAACTTCCCTCTCATATTGACTTCTTGAAAACTTTGTCATGTGTTGAAATTTCTTGCCTATTCCCTACCCCAGGACATTTTTTGAGGGCAGGTATCATTTACAGCCCCGCAGTCCTCGTGACTATTAAGCGACCATTAGCACTGTGTTTAAAGCTGCTGTTGTGGGAAACAGCCACAAGGCGGCAGCATTATTACGTTCTCAACTCTTGTTACTAGGGCAACAGAGTCTTCCTGGACGTCGTGTTCCTCGGTTGTAAATTAGAGTGGAATGTGCTGGGACAAGCCCCCAGAAGTTTATGTCTCCTTACTTATGTTCGTTTTTTAAATTTAATTTATATTTCTTATCGGAGGAAATTTGATTAGAGTGTTGTGATTGTCTGGCTGTACAGAATCTGGTCAATGATTCATACATATGTCTGTTCATCTTCGGATCCTGTTACCATGTATGTTATTACAGAATGTTGAGTAGACCTCCCTTGGTATTTGGTAGGTGTTTTGTCATGATATATTTTATATGTATTGGTGATTATATAATTCATATAGTTTATATGTTATATGTTTATATACATTTAACATACGTTAGTATATGTATGCTAATTTCCTAATAATCCTAATTTATCCATCCTCCCACCTTTCATTTTGGTTAACCATTAGTTTGTTTTATCAGTCTGTGAGTGTGTTTTTCTGTGGAAATATGTTCATTGGGAGCAATCTTAGGATAACACGTATAAATGATATCATAGGATATTTGTCATTCCCTTTTGACTTACGTAACGTACTATGATTATTTCTAGGCTCATGTGTAGTCCTGCAAACGGCATTTTTCATTTTTTTCCCGAGACTACTATTCCATTCGGTACGTACACCACTTCTTCTTTGTCCATTTATCTGTTGATGGACATTTTGTTTGCTTGCATGGCTTGGCTATTGTAAATATTGCTGCAGGGCATGTTTGCCTGTCTGTGCCTTTCCCATTCTGGTCTTCTTAGGGTATAGGCCCATTAGGGGATCGGCCGCATGATATGGTAGCTCAATTTTTACCTTTTAAACGCAGCTCCGTTCTGTTCTCATGATTAGCTGTTACCAGTTTACATCCAACCAACAGCATAGTGGGTATGCATTTCTCCCCCAACCCGTCAGCATGCATTGTTTGTAGACTTTTTACGGATGGCATTTTGAATATTGGGTGGTGAAATCTTTTTGTAGTTTGGATTTGCATCCAACCAATAATTCCTGATATTGAGCTTTTATCCATGTTCTTCTTTTTTTAAAACAACCGAGTGAGTAACACTTACCTCTTCAAATTGTTTTCTTGAAAAAATTTTCCGTGTTGTGAACTTTCTTGGCCATTACCTACCCCAGGACATGTTTTGAGGACACGTGTCATTTACGGCCCTACAATTACTGTGAATCTCAAGTGACCCTTAGCCCTGTGTTTAAAGCTGCTGTTGTGGGAAACGGCCACAAGGCGGCAGCATTTCTCCATTCCCAAGTCTGGTTACTAGGGCAGCAGAGCCTTCCTGAAAGTTGTGTTCCTAGGTTGTAAATTAGAATGGGATGTGCCAGGGAAAACCCCAATAACTTTATGTCTCATTAATTGTTGTTCGTGGTTTTAATTTTTTAAATTGGGGTAATGAGCAGAATAGTGTTTGTTCTGGGTGTGCACAATCAGGTTCAATTGAACATTATATATATCTACTCATGTACAGATCCTCTTCCCATGTAAATTACTATTATTTTTTTAAATAAATTTATTTTATTTATTTACTTATTTTTGGCTGAGTTGGATCTTCGTTGCTGCATGTGGGCTTTCTCCAGTTGCGGTGAGCGGGGGCTACTCTCCGTTGCGGTGCACCGGCTTCTCACTGCAGTGGCTTCTCTTGTTGCGGAGCACGGGCTCTAGGCGTGTGGGCTTCAGTAGTTGTGGCGCATGGGCTCAGTAGTTATGGCTCATGGGCTCCAGAGCGTAGGCTCATTAGTTGTGGTGCACGGGCTTAGTTGCTCTGCTGCATGTGGGACCTTCCCGAACCAGGGATCGAACCTGTGTCCCCTGCATTGGCAGGTGGATTCTTAACCACGGTGCCACCAGGCAAGCCCCCGTGTAAATTATTACAGAGCGTTCAGTAGACCTCCCTTGGTATATGGTCGGTCTTTTTGATACGTGTGTTTAATATGTATTTGCATACGTACGGTAACCCTAATCTTAATGTATCCATTCCTCCCACCTTTCCTTTTAGATAACCATAGTTTGTTTTCTAAGTCTGTGAGAGTCTTTCTCTGTGGAAATATGTTCATACGTGTCAGTTGTTAGGTAACAGCTAGGAGTGATATCACAGGTTATTTGTCGGCTGCTTTCCGACTTACCTCATGTTCTGTGATTATCTCTAGGCTCATCTATGGTGCTGCAAAGAGCAGTGTTTCATCCTTTTCCATGGCGAATATTGCATTGTGTACATGGACCACTTCTTCTTTGTGCATTCATCTGTGGATGGACATTTTGGTTACTTCCAAGTCTTGGCAATGCTAAATATTGATGCAGTGCAGGATTGCCAGCCTGTGTCTTTTGGATTCTGGTCTTCTCAGGGATTAGGCCCAGCAGTGGGCCTACTAGATCATATGGTAGTTCAAATTTTTCCCTTTCAACGCACCTCCATTCTGTTCTCACTACTGGCTGTTACCAGTGTACATCCCACCAGCAACTAGAGGGTACACAGTTCTCTAAAACCCCTTCAGAATTTATTGTTTGTAGACTTTTTACTGATGGCATTTTGAGTGTTGGGTGGTGATACCTTTTTGTAGGTTGGATTTGCATGCGTCTAATAATTCCCGATATTGAGCTTTCATCTACGTTTTTTTTTTTAAGTAAAACAGAGAAACTCACCTCTTCAAATTGTTTCCTTGAAAAATTTGCCATGTTCTGAATTCCTGTGGCCATTACCTGCACCAGGACATTTTTTGAGGGCAGGTGTCCTTTACAGCCCTGTAGTAATTGTGAATATCACATGACCATTAGTTCTGCATTTAAAGCTGCTGTTGCAGGAAACGGCCACAAGGGGGCAGCATTTCTATATTCCCAACTCTGGTTACTAGGGCAACACAGCCTTCCTGGAAGTCCTGTTTGTAGGTTGTAAAGTAGAGTGGAATGTGCCAGGGCAAACCCCCAGAAACTATGTCTACTTATTTGTTGTTGATATTCTCAGTTTAATTTTCATTTTTCTCAGAGCAAATTTGATTGCAATGTTGTGTTTGTTCTAGGTGTACAGAATGTCTTTCATTGATTCATATATCTTTTCATGTTTGGATCCTGTTCCGTAGAGATTATTACAGAATGTTGTGTAGACCTCTCTTGGTATTCGGTATGTCTGATGATTATATATTTTATAAGTATTAGCATATGTCTGTTAAACCCAATATCCTCCGTTATACATTCCTCACACCTTTCCGTTTGGTTAAGCACAAGCTTGTTTTCTGAACACGTGAGTGTCCTTCTCTGTGGAAATAGGTTCATTCCTATCAATTTTTACATAAGACCTATACGTGATATCATAGGATATGTGTCTCTCGCTTTCTGACTTACTTCAAGTTGTGTGATTGTCTGTAGCCTCGTCTATGGTGCTGCAAACGGCATTGTTTCATTCTTTTCTGTGTCTAATATTGCATTGTGTACATGGACCACTTTTTCGTCCATTCATCTGATGATGGACATTTTTGTTGCTTCCATGTCTTGGCTATTGTAAATACTGCTGCAATACACGATGTTCCATCCTGTGTCTTTTTGATGCTGGCTTTCACAGGTGACAGGCCCAATAGTGGGCCTTCCGGATCATATGGGGACTCAATTTTTACCTTTCAACACACTGCCATTCTGTTCCTATTATTGGCGGTTACCAGTTTACATCCCACTTAGACCGAGAGGTTACGCTATTCTCCACAACTTCTTCAACATCTATTGTTTGTTGACGTTTTGCTGATGGTCATTCTGACTGGTGTGAGGTGATACGTTTGTGTAGATTGGATTTGCATGCGTCTAATAATTCCTGATGTTTTGCGTGTATCAATGTCCTTTTCATTTTTTTTTAAGATTCAGCTAAACTTACAACTTCAAATTTCCTTCTTGAAAAATTTGCCGCGTTTGGATTTTTTTGGCCATTCCCTACCCCAGGACAGTTTTTGAGGGCATGAGTCATTTACAGCCCTGCAGTCCTTGTGAATATTAGTGACCATTAGCAGTGGATTTAAAGCTGCTGTTTGAGGAAACGGCCTTAAGGTGGCAGCATTTCTACGTTGGCAACTCTGCTTGCTAGGGAAACAGAACCTTGCTGCAAGTTGTGCTTTTAGGTTGCAGATTAGAGTGGAATGTGTCAGGACAAACCCCCATAAGTTTTAGCCTCCTTAATTCTTGTTTGTGTCTTTATGTTTTCATTTTTATCAGAGCAAATTGGATTTTAAAATGTCTTTTGTTCTAGCCGCACAGAATCTTGTTCATGTACACATATACATATATCTATTGATCTTTGTGTCCTTTTCCATGTAGGTTATTGTAGAGTGTTGAATAGACCACTCTTGGTATTCCATAGGTCTTTGGGGATGATATATTTTATATGTATTAGTATATGTTTGTTAACCCCAATATCCTAATTTGTCCATTCCTCACACCTTTTCTTTGGCTTAACCATAAGTTTGTCTTCTCCATCTGAGATTGTCTTTCCCTATGGAAATATGTTCATTTTTATGAATTTTCAGATAACATAAGTGATATCGTAGAACATTTGTCTTTCGCAATCTGACTTACTTCACGTTGTGTGATTATCTCTAGGCTCATCCGTGGTGCTGCATATGCCATTCTTTTATTTTTTTTCGTGGCTAATATTCCATTCTGTACATATACCACTTCTTCTTTGTCCATTCATCTGTTTATGGAGCTTTTTTTTGCTTCCATGTCTTGGCTCTTTCAATATTGCTGCAGTGCACATTTGCCTGCCTCTGTCTTTCCGATTCTGGTGGTCTTAGGTTATAGGCCCAGAAGGTGCCCTGCCGCATCATACGGTAGCTCAATTTTTACCTTTTAAAGCAGCTGCATTCAGTTTTCATTAGTGCTGTTAGCACTTTACACCCCATCAGCAGCTAGAAGGTACACAGTTCCCTAAAACCTCTTCAGCATTTATAGTTTGTAGACTTTTTGCTGATGGTCATTTGACTGGTGTGAGCTGAAACCTTTGTGGACGTTGGATTTGCATGCAGCTAATAATTCCTTATACTGAGCTTTAGGCATGTCTTTTTTTTTTCTTTTCCTTTTTTTTTTAAAGAGTGAGTACAACTTCCCTCTCATATTGACTTCTTGAAAACTTTGTCATGTGTTGAAATTTCTTGCCTATTCCCTACCCCAGGACATTTTTTGAGGGCAGGTATCATTTACAGCCCCGCAGTCCTCGTGACTATTAAGCGACCATTAGCACTGTGTTTAAAGCTGCTGTTGTGGGAAACAGCCACAAGGCGGCAGCATTATTACGTTCTCAACTCTTGTTACTAGGGCAACAGAGTCTTCCTGGACGTCGTGTTCCTCGGTTGTAAATTAGAGTGGAATGTGCTGGGACAAGCCCCCAGAAGTTTATGTCTCCTTACTTATGTTCGTTTTTTAAATTTAATTTATATTTCTTATCGGAGGAAATTTGATTAGAGTGTTGTGATTGTCTGGCTGTACAGAATCTGGTCAATGATTCATACATATGTCTGTTCATCTTCGGATCCTGTTACCATGTATGTTATTACAGAATGTTGAGTAGACCTCCCTTGGTATTTGGTAGGTGTTTTGTCATGATATATTTTATATGTATTGGTGATTATATAATTCATATAGTTTATATGTTATATGTTTATATACATTTAACATACGTTAGTATATGTATGCTAATTTCCTAATAATCCTAATTTATCCATCCTCCCACCTTTCATTTTGGTTAACCATTAGTTTGTTTTATCAGTCTGTGAGTGTGTTTTTCTGTGGAAATATGTTCATTGGGAGCAATCTTAGGATAACACGTATAAATGATATCATAGGATATTTGTCATTCCCTTTTGACTTACGTAACGTACTATGATTATTTCTAGGCTCATGTGTAGTCCTGCAAACGGCATTTTTCATTTTTTTCCCGAGGCTACTATTCCATTCGGTACGTATACCACTTCTTCTTTGTCCATTTATCTGTTGATGGACATTTTGTTTGCTTGCATGGCTTGGCTATTGTAAATATTGCTGCAGGGCATGTTTGCCTGTCTGTGCCTTTCCCATTCTGGTCTTCTTAGGGTATAGGCCCATTAGGGGATCGGCCGCATGATATGGTAGCTCAATTTTTACCTTTTAAACGCAGCTCCGTTCTGTTCTCATGATTAGCTGTTACCAGTTTACATCCAACCAACAGCATAGTGGGTATGCATTTCTCCCCCAACCCGTCAGCATGCATTGTTTGTAGACTTTTTACGGATGGCATTTTGAATATTGGGTGGTGAAATCTTTTTGTAGTTTGGATTTGCATCCAACCAATAATTCCTGATATTGAGCTTTTATCCATGTTCTTCTTTTTTTAAAACAACCGAGTGAGTAACACTTACCTCTTCAAATTGTTTTCTTGAAAAATTTTCCGTGTTGTGAACTTTCTTGGCCATTACCTACCCCAGGACATGTTTTGAGGACACGTGTCATTTACGGCCCTACAATTACTGTGAATCTCAAGTGACCCTTAGCCCTGTGTTTAAAGCTGCTGTTGTGGGAAACGGCCACAAGGCGGCAGCATTTCTCCATTCCCAAGTCTGGTTACTAGGGCAGCAGAGCCTTCCTGAAAGTTGTGTTCCTAGGTTGTAAATTAGAATGGGATGTGCCAGGGAAAACCCCAATAACTTTATGTCTCATTAATTGTTGTTCGTGGTTTTAATTTTTTAAATTGGGGTAATGAGCAGAATAGTGTTTGTTCTGGGTGTGCACAATCAGGTTCAATTGAACATTATATATATCTACTCATGTACAGATCCTCTTCCCATGTAAATTACTATTATTTTTTTAAATAAATTTATTTTATTTATTTACTTATTTTTGGCTGAGTTGGATCTTCGTTGCTGCATGTGGGCTTTCTCCAGTTGCGGTGAGCGGGGGCTACTCTCCGTTGCGGTGCACCGGCTTCTCACTGCAGTGGCTTCTCTTGTTGCGGAGCACGGGCTCTAGGCGTGTGGGCTTCAGTAGTTGTGGCGCATGGGCTCAGTAGTTATGGCTCATGGGCTCCAGAGCGTAGGCTCATTAGTTGTGGTGCACGGGCTTAGTTGCTCTGCTGCATGTGGGACCTTCCCGAACCAGGGATCGAACCTGTGTCCCCTGCATTGGCAGGTGGATTCTTAACCACGGTGCCACCAGGCAAGCCCCCGTGTAAATTATTACAGAGCGTTCAGTAGACCTCCCTTGGTATATGGTCGGTCTTTTTGATACGTGTGTTTAATATGTATTTGCATACGTACGGTAACCCTAATCTTAATGTATCCATTCCTCCCACCTTTCCTTTTAGATAACCATAGTTTGTTTTCTAAGTCTGTGAGAGTCTTTCTCTGTGGAAATATGTTCATACGTGTCAGTTGTTAGGTAACAGCTAGGAGTGATATCACAGGTTATTTGTCGGCTGCTTTCCGACTTACCTCATGTTCTGTGATTATCTCTAGGCTCATCTATGGTGCTGCAAAGAGCAGTGTTTCATCCTTTTCCATGGCGAATATTGCATTGTGTACATGGACCACTTCTTCTTTGTGCATTCATCTGTGGATGGACATTTTGGTTACTTCCAAGTCTTGGCAATGCTAAATATTGATGCAGTGCAGGATTGCCAGCCTGTGTCTTTTGGATTCTGGTCTTCTCAGGGATTAGGCCCAGCAGTGGGCCTACTAGATCATATGGTAGTTCAAATTTTTCCCTTTCAACGCACCTCCATTCTGTTCTCACTACTGGCTGTTACCAGTGTACATCCCACCAGCAACTAGAGGGTACACAGTTCTCTAAAACCCCTTCAGAATTTATTGTTTGTAGACTTTTTACTGATGGCATTTTGAGTGTTGGGTGGTGATACCTTTTTGTAGGTTGGATTTGCATGCGTCTAATAATTCCCGATATTGAGCTTTCATCTACGTTTTTTTTTTTAAGTAAAACAGAGAAACTCACCTCTTCAAATTGTTTCCTTGAAAAATTTGCCATGTTCTGAATTCCTGTGGCCATTACCTGCACCAGGACATTTTTTGAGGGCAGGTGTCCTTTACAGCCCTGTAGTAATTGTGAATATCACATGACCATTAGTTCTGCATTTAAAGCTGCTGTTGCAGGAAACGGCCACAAGGGGGCAGCATTTCTATATTCCCAACTCTGGTTACTAGGGCAACACAGCCTTCCTGGAAGTCCTGTTTGTAGGTTGTAAAGTAGAGTGGAATGTGCCAGGGCAAACCCCCAGAAACTATGTCTACTTATTTGTTGTTGATATTCTCAGTTTAATTTTCATTTTTCTCAGAGCAAATTTGATTGCAATGTTGTGTTTGTTCTAGGTGTACAGAATGTCTTTCATTGATTCATATATCTTTTCATGTTTGGATCCTGTTCCGTAGAGATTATTACAGAATGTTGTGTAGACCTCTCTTGGTATTCGGTATGTCTGATGATTATATATTTTATAAGTATTAGCATATGTCTGTTAAACCCAATATCCTCCGTTATACATTCCTCACACCTTTCCGTTTGGTTAAGCACAAGCTTGTTTTCTGAACACGTGAGTGTCCTTCTCTGTGGAAATAGGTTCATTCCTATCAATTTTTACATAAGACCTATACGTGATATCATAGGATATGTGTCTCTCGCTTTCTGACTTACTTCAAGTTGTGTGATTGTCTGTAGCCTCGTCTATGGTGCTGCAAACGGCATTGTTTCATTCTTTTCTGTGTCTAATATTGCATTGTGTACATGGACCACTTTTTCGTCCATTCATCTGATGATGGACATTTTTGTTGCTTCCATGTCTTGGCTATTGTAAATACTGCTGCAATACACGATGTTCCATCCTGTGTCTTTTTGATGCTGGCTTTCACAGGTGACAGGCCCAATAGTGGGCCTTCCGGATCATATGGGGACTCAATTTTTACCTTTCAACGCACTGCCATTCTGTTCCTATTATTGGCGGTTACCAGTTTACATCCCACTTAGACCGAGAGGTTACGCTATTCTCCACAACTTCTTCAACATCTATTGTTTGTTGACGTTTTGCTGATGGTCATTCTGACTGGTGTGAGGTGATACGTTTGTGTAGATTGGATTTGCATGCGTCTAATAATTCCTGATGTTTTGCGTGTATCAATGTCCTTTTCATTTTTTTTTAAGATTCAGCTAAACTTACAACTTCAAATTTCCTTCTTGAAAAATTTGCCGCGTTTGGATTTTTTTGGCCATTCCCTACCCCAGGACAGTTTTTGAGGGCATGAGTCATTTACAGCCCTGCAGTCCTTGTGAATATTAGTGACCATTAGCAGTGGATTTAAAGCTGCTGTTTGAGGAAACGGCCTTAAGGTGGCAGCATTTCTACGTTGGCAACTCTGCTTGCTAGGGAAACAGAACCTTGCTGCAAGTTGTGCTTTTAGGTTGCAGATTAGAGTGGAATGTGTCAGGACAAACCCCCATAAGTTTTAGCCTCCTTAATTCTTGTTTGTGTCTTTAAGTTTTCATTTTTATCAGAGCAAATTGGATTTTAAAATGTCTTTTGTTCTAGCTGCACAGAATCTTGTTCATGTACACATATACATATATCTATTGATCTTTGTGTCCTTTTCCATGTAGGTTATTGTAGAGTGTTGAATAGACCACTCTTGGTATTCCATAGGTCTTTGGGGATGATATATTTTATATGTATTAGTATATGTTTGTTAACCCCAATATCCTAATTTGTCCATTCCTCACACCTTTTCTTTGGCTTAACCATAAGTTTGTCTTCTCCATCTGAGATTGTCTTTCCCTATGGAAATATGTTCATTTTTATGAATTTTCAGATAACATAAGTGATATCGTAGAACATTTGTCTTTCGCAATCTGACTTACTTCACGTTGTGTGATTATCTCTAGGCTCATCCGTGGTGCTGCATATGCCATTCTTTTATTTTTTTTCGTGGCTAATATTCCATTCTGTACATATACCACTTCTTCTTTGTCCATTCATCTGTTTATGGAGCTTTTTTTTGCTTCCATGTCTTGGCTCTTTCAATATTGCTGCAGTGCACATTTGCCTGCCTCTGTCTTTCCGATTCTGGTGGTCTTAGGTTATAGGCCCAGAAGGTGCCCTGCCGCATCATACGGTAGCTCAATTTTTACCTTTTAAAGCAGCTGCATTCAGTTTTCATTAGTGCTGTTAGCACTTTACACCCCATCAGCAGCTAGAAGGTACACAGTTCCCTAAAACCTCTTCAGCATTTATAGTTTGTAGACTTTTTGCTGATGGTCATTTGACTGGTGTGAGCTGAAACCTTTGTGGACGTTGGATTTGCATGCAGCTAATAATTCCTTATACTGAGCTTTAGGCATGTCTTTTTTTTCCTTTTCCTTTTTTTTTTAAAGAGTGAGTACAACTTCCCTCTCATATTGACTTCTTGAAAACTTTGTCATGTGTTGAAATTTCTTGCCTATTCCCTACCCCAGGACATTTTTTGAGGGCAGGTATCATTTACAGCCCCGCAGTCCTCGTGACTATTAAGCGACCATTAGCACTGTGTTTAAAGCTGCTGTTGTGGGAAACAGCCACAAGGCGGCAGCATTATTACGTTCTCAACTCTTGTTACTAGGGCAACAGAGTCTTCCTGGACGTCATGTTCCTCGGTTGTAAATTAGAGTGGAATGTGCTGGGACAAGCCCCCAGAAGTTTATGTCTCCTTACTTATGTTCGTTTTTTAAATTTAATTTATATTTCTTATCGGAGGAAATTTGATTAGAGTGTTGTGATTGTCTGGCTGTACAGAATCTGGTCAATGATTCATACATATGTCTGTTCATCTTCGGATCCTGTTACCATGTATGTTATTACAGAATGTTGAGTAGACCTCCCTTGGTATTTGGTAGGTGTTTTGTCATGATATATTTTATATGTATTGGTGATTATATAATTCATATAGTTTATATGTTATATGTTTATATACATTTAACATACGTTAGTATATGTATGCTAATTTCCTAATAATCCTAATTTATCCATCCTCCCACCTTTCATTTTGGTTAACCATTAGTTTGTTTTATCAGTCTGTGAGTGTGTTTTTCTGTGGAAATATGTTCATTGGGAGCAATCTTAGGATAACACGTATAAATGATATCATAGGATATTTGTCATTCCCTTTTGACTTACGTAACGTACTATGATTATTTCTAGGCTCATGTGTAGTCCTGCAAACGGCATTTTTCATTTTTTTCCCGAGGCTACTATTCCATTCGGTACGTACACCACTTCTTCTTTGTCCATTTATCTGTTGATGGACATTTTGTTTGCTTGCATGGCTTGGCTATTGTAAATATTGCTGCAGGGCATGTTTGCCTGTCTGTGCCTTTCCCATTCTGGTCTTCTTAGGGTATAGGCCCATTAGGGGATCGGCCGCATGATATGGTAGCTCAATTTTTACCTTTTAAACGCAGCTCCGTTCTGTTCTCATGATTAGCTGTTACCAGTTTACATCCAACCAACAGCATAGTGGGTATGCATTTCTCCCCCAACCCGTCAGCATGCATTGTTTGTAGACTTTTTACGGATGGCATTTTGAATATTGGGTGGTGAAATCTTTTTGTAGTTTGGATTTGCATCCAACCAATAATTCCTGATATTGAGCTTTTATCCATGTTCTTCTTTTTTTAAAACAACCGAGTGAGTAACACTTACCTCTTCAAATTGTTTTCTTGAAAAATTTTCCGTGTTGTGAACTTTCTTGGCCATTACCTACCCCAGGACATGTTTTGAGGACACGTGTCATTTACGGCCCTACAATTACTGTGAATCTCAAGTGACCCTTAGCCCTGTGTTTAAAGCTGCTGTTGTGGGAAACGGCCACAAGGCGGCAGCATTTCTCCATTCCCAAGTCTGGTTACTAGGGCAGCAGAGCCTTCCTGAAAGTTGTGTTCCTAGGTTGTAAATTAGAATGGGATGTGCCAGGGAAAACCCCAATAACTTTATGTCTCATTAATTGTTGTTCGTGGTTTTAATTTTTTAAATTGGGGTAATGAGCAGAATAGTGTTTGTTCTGGGTGTGCACAATCAGGTTCAATTGAACATTATATATATCTACTCATGTACAGATCCTCTTCCCATGTAAATTACTATTATTTTTTTAAATAAATTTATTTTATTTATTTACTTATTTTTGGCTGAGTTGGATCTTCGTTGCTGCATGTGGGCTTTCTCCAGTTGCGGTGAGCGGGGGCTACTCTCCGTTGCGGTGCACCGGCTTCTCACTGCAGTGGCTTCTCTTGTTGCGGAGCACGGGCTCTAGGCGTGTGGGCTTCAGTAGTTGTGGCGCATGGGCTCAGTAGTTATGGCTCATGGGCTCCAGAGCGTAGGCTCATTAGTTGTGGTGCACGGGCTTAGTTGCTCTGCTGCATGTGGGACCTTCCCGAACCAGGGATCGAACCTGTGTCCCCTGCATTGGCAGGTGGATTCTTAACCACGGTGCCACCAGGCAAGCCCCCGTGTAAATTATTACAGAGCGTTCAGTAGACCTCCCTTGGTATATGGTCGGTCTTTTTGATACGTGTGTTTAATATGTATTTGCATACGTACGGTAACCCTAATCTTAATGTATCCATTCCTCCCACCTTTCCTTTTAGATAACCATAGTTTGTTTTCTAAGTCTGTGAGAGTCTTTCTCTGTGGAAATATGTTCATACGTGTCAGTTGTTAGGTAACAGCTAGGAGTGATATCACAGGTTATTTGTCGGCTGCTTTCCGACTTACCTCATGTTCTGTGATTATCTCTAGGCTCATCTATGGTGCTGCAAAGAGCAGTGTTTCATCCTTTTCCATGGCGAATATTGCATTGTGTACATGGACCACTTCTTCTTTGTGCATTCATCTGTGGATGGACATTTTGGTTACTTCCAAGTCTTGGCAATGCTAAATATTGATGCAGTGCAGGATTGCCAGCCTGTGTCTTTTGGATTCTGGTCTTCTCAGGGATTAGGCCCAGCAGTGGGCCTACTAGATCATATGGTAGTTCAAATTTTTCCCTTTCAACGCACCTCCATTCTGTTCTCACTACTGGCTGTTACCAGTGTACATCCCACCAGCAACTAGAGGGTACACAGTTCTCTAAAACCCCTTCAGAATTTATTGTTTGTAGACTTTTTACTGATGGCATTTTGAGTGTTGGGTGGTGATACCTTTTTGTAGGTTGGATTTGCATGCGTCTAATAATTCCCGATATTGAGCTTTCATCTACGTTTTTTTTTTTAAGTAAAACAGAGAAACTCACCTCTTCAAATTGTTTCCTTGAAAAATTTGCCATGTTCTGAATTCCTGTGGCCATTACCTGCACCAGGACATTTTTTGAGGGCAGGTGTCCTTTACAGCCCTGTAGTAATTGTGAATATCACATGACCATTAGTTCTGCATTTAAAGCTGCTGTTGCAGGAAACGGCCACAAGGGGGCAGCATTTCTATATTCCCAACTCTGGTTACTAGGGCAACACAGCCTTCCTGGAAGTCCTGTTTGTAGGTTGTAAAGTAGAGTGGAATGTGCCAGGACAAACCCCCAGAAACTATGTCTACTTATTTGTTGTTGATATTCTCAGTTTAATTTTCATTTTTCTCAGAGCAAATTTGATTGCAATGTTGTGTTTGTTCTAGGTGTACAGAATGTCTTTCATTGATTCATATATCTTTTCATGTTTGGATCCTGTTCCGTAGAGATTATTACAGAATGTTGTGTAGACCTCTCTTGGTATTCGGTATGTCTGATGATTATATATTTTATAAGTATTAGCATATGTCTGTTAAACCCAATATCCTCCGTTATACATTCCTCACACCTTTCCGTTTGGTTAAGCACAAGCTTGTTTTCTGAACACGTGAGTGTCCTTCTCTGTGGAAATAGGTTCATTCCTATCAATTTTTACATAAGACCTATACGTGATATCATAGGATATGTGTCTCTCGCTTTCTGACTTACTTCAAGTTGTGTGATTGTCTGTAGCCTCGTCTATGGTGCTGCAAACGGCATTGTTTCATTCTTTTCTGTGTCTAATATTGCATTGTGTACATGGACCACTTTTTCGTCCATTCATCTGATGATGGACATTTTTGTTGCTTCCATGTCTTGGCTATTGTAAATACTGCTGCAATACACGATGTTCCATCCTGTGTCTTTTTGATGCTGGCTTTCACAGGTGACAGGCCCAATAGTGGGCCTTCCGGATCATATGGGGACTCAATTTTTACCTTTCAACGCACTGCCATTCTGTTCCTATTATTGGCGGTTACCAGTTTACATCCCACTTAGACCGAGAGGTTACGCTATTCTCCACAACTTCTTCAACATCTATTGTTTGTTGACGTTTTGCTGATGGTCATTCTGACTGGTGTGAGGTGATACGTTTGTGTAGATTGGATTTGCATGCGTCTAATAATTCCTGATGTTTTGCGTGTATCAATGTCCTTTTCATTTTTTTTTAAGATTCAGCTAAACTTACAACTTCAAATTTCCTTCTTGAAAAATTTGCCGCGTTTGGATTTTTTTGGCCATTCCCTACCCCAGGACAGTTTTTGAGGGCATGAGTCATTTACAGCCCTGCAGTCCTTGTGAATATTAGTGACCATTAGCAGTGGATTTAAAGCTGCTGTTTGAGGAAACGGCCTTAAGGTGGCAGCATTTCTACGTTGGCAACTCTGCTTGCTAGGGAAACAGAACCTTGCTGCAAGTTGTGCTTTTAGGTTGCAGATTAGAGTGGAATGTGTCAGGACAAACCCCCATAAGTTTTAGCCTCCTTAATTCTTGTTTGTGTCTTTAAGTTTTCATTTTTATCAGAGCAAATTGGATTTTAAAATGTCTTTTGTTCTAGCTGCACAGAATCTTGTTCATGTACACATATACATATATCTATTGATCTTTGTGTCCTTTTCCATGTAGGTTATTGTAGAGTGTTGAATAGACCACTCTTGGTATTCCATAGGTCTTTGGGGATGATATATTTTATATGTATTAGTATATGTTTGTTAACCCCAATATCCTAATTTGTCCATTCCTCACACCTTTTCTTTGGCTTAACCATAAGTTTGTCTTCTCCATCTGAGATTGTCTTTCCCTATGGAAATATGTTCATTTTTATGAATTTTCAGATAACATAAGTGATATCGTAGAACATTTGTCTTTCGCAATCTGACTTACTTCACGTTGTGTGATTATCTCTAGGCTCATCCGTGGTGCTGCATATGCCATTCTTTTATTTTTTTTCGTGGCTAATATTCCATTCTGTACATATACCACTTCTTCTTTGTCCATTCATCTGTTTATGGAGCTTTTTTTTGCTTCCATGTCTTGGCTCTTTCAATATTGCTGCAGTGCACATTTGCCTGCCTCTGTCTTTCCGATTCTGGTGGTCTTAGGTTATAGGCCCAGAAGGTGCCCTGCCGCATCATACGGTAGCTCAATTTTTACCTTTTAAAGCAGCTGCATTCAGTTTTCATTAGTGCTGTTAGCACTTTACACCCCATCAGCAGCTAGAAGGTACACAGTTCCCTAAAACCTCTTCAGCATTTATAGTTTGTAGACTTTTTGCTGATGGTCATTTGACTGGTGTGAGCTGAAACCTTTGTGGACGTTGGATTTGCATGCAGCTAATAATTCCTTATACTGAGCTTTAGGCATGTCTTTTTTTTCCTTTTCCTTTTTTTTTTAAAGAGTGAGTACAACTTCCCTCTCATATTGACTTCTTGAAAACTTTGTCATGTGTTGAAATTTCTTGCCTATTCCCTACCCCAGGACATTTTTTGAGGGCAGGTATCATTTACAGCCCCGCAGTCCTCGTGACTATTAAGCGACCATTAGCACTGTGTTTAAAGCTGCTGTTGTGGGAAACAGCCACAAGGCGGCAGCATTATTACGTTCTCAACTCTTGTTACTAGGGCAACAGAGTCTTCCTGGACGTCGTGTTCCTCGGTTGTAAATTAGAGTGGAATGTGCTGGGACAAGCCCCCAGAAGTTTATGTCTCCTTACTTATGTTCGTTTTTTAAATTTAATTTATATTTCTTATCGGAGGAAATTTGATTAGAGTGTTGTGATTGTCTGGCTGTACAGAATCTGGTCAATGATTCATACATATGTCTGTTCATCTTCGGATCCTGTTACCATGTATGTTATTACAGAATGTTGAGTAGACCTCCCTTGGTATTTGGTAGGTGTTTTGTCATGATATATTTTATATGTATTGGTGATTATATAATTCATATAGTTTATATGTTATATGTTTATATACATTTAACATACGTTAGTATATGTATGCTAATTTCCTAATAATCCTAATTTATCCATCCTCCCACCTTTCATTTTGGTTAACCATTAGTTTGTTTTATCAGTCTGTGAGTGTGTTTTTCTGTGGAAATATGTTCATTGGGAGCAATCTTAGGATAACACGTATAAATGATATCATAGGATATTTGTCATTCCCTTTTGACTTACGTAACGTACTATGATTATTTCTAGGCTCATGTGTAGTCCTGCAAACGGCATTTTTCATTTTTTTCCCGAGGCTACTATTCCATTCGGTACGTACACCACTTCTTCTTTGTCCATTTATCTGTTGATGGACATTTTGTTTGCTTGCATGGCTTGGCTATTGTAAATATTGCTGCAGGGCATGTTTGCCTGTCTGTGCCTTTCCCATTCTGGTCTTCTTAGGGTATAGGCCCATTAGGGGATCGGCCGCATGATATGGTAGCTCAATTTTTACCTTTTAAACGCAGCTCCGTTCTGTTCTCATGATTAGCTGTTACCAGTTTACATCCAACCAACAGCATAGTGGGTATGCATTTCTCCCCCAACCCGTCAGCATGCATTGTTTGTAGACTTTTTACGGATGGCATTTTGAATATTGGGTGGTGAAATCTTTTTGTAGTTTGGATTTGCATCCAACCAATAATTCCTGATATTGAGCTTTTATCCATGTTCTTCTTTTTTTAAAACAACCGAGTGAGTAACACTTACCTCTTCAAATTGTTTTCTTGAAAAATTTTCCGTGTTGTGAACTTTCTTGGCCATTACCTACCCCAGGACATGTTTTGAGGACACGTGTCATTTACGGCCCTACAATTACTGTGAATCTCAAGTGACCCTTAGCCCTGTGTTTAAAGCTGCTGTTGTGGGAAACGGCCACAAGGCGGCAGCATTTCTCCATTCCCAAGTCTGGTTACTAGGGCAGCAGAGCCTTCCTGAAAGTTGTGTTCCTAGGTTGTAAATTAGAATGGGATGTGCCAGGGAAAACCCCAATAACTTTATGTCTCATTAATTGTTGTTCGTGGTTTTAATTTTTTAAATTGGGGTAATGAGCAGAATAGTGTTTGTTCTGGGTGTGCACAATCAGGTTCAATTGAACATTATATATATCTACTCATGTACAGATCCTCTTCCCATGTAAATTACTATTATTTTTTTAAATAAATTTATTTTATTTATTTATTTATTTTTGGCTGAGTTGGATCTTCGTTGCTGCATGTGGGCTTTCTCCAGTTGCGGTGAGCGGGGGCTACTCTCCGTTGCGGTGCACCGGCTTCTCACTGCAGTGGCTTCTCTTGTTGCGGAGCACGGGCTCTAGGCGTGTGGGCTTCAGTAGTTGTGGCGCATGGGCTCAGTAGTTATGGCTCATGGGCTCCAGAGCGTAGGCTCATTAGTTGTGGTGCACGGGCTTAGTTGCTCTGCTGCATGTGGGACCTTCCCGAACCAGGGATCGAACCTGTGTCCCCTGCATTGGCAGGTGGATTCTTAACCACGGTGCCACCAGGCAAGCCCCCGTGTAAATTATTACAGAGCGTTCAGTAGACCTCCCTTGGTATATGGTCGGTCTTTTTGATACGTGTGTTTAATATGTATTTGCATACGTACGGTAACCCTAATCTTAATGTATCCATTCCTCCCACCTTTCCTTTTAGATAACCATAGTTTGTTTTCTAAGTCTGTGAGAGTCTTTCTCTGTGGAAATATGTTCATACGTGTCAGTTGTTAGGTAACAGCTAGGAGTGATATCACAGGTTATTTGTCGGCTGCTTTCCGACTTACCTCATGTTCTGTGATTATCTCTAGGCTCATCTATGGTGCTGCAAAGAGCAGTGTTTCATCCTTTTCCATGGCGAATATTGCATTGTGTACATGGACCACTTCTTCTTTGTGCATTCATCTGTGGATGGACATTTTGGTTACTTCCAAGTCTTGGCAATGCTAAATATTGATGCAGTGCAGGATTGCCAGCCTGTGTCTTTTGGATTCTGGTCTTCTCAGGGATTAGGCCCAGCAGTGGGCCTACTAGATCATATGGTAGTTCAAATTTTTCCCTTTCAACGCACCTCCATTCTGTTCTCACTACTGGCTGTTACCAGTGTACATCCCACCAGCAACTAGAGGGTACACAGTTCTCTAAAACCCCTTCAGAATTTATTGTTTGTAGACTTTTTACTGATGGCATTTTGAGTGTTGGGTGGTGATACCTTTTTGTAGGTTGGATTTGCATGCGTCTAATAATTCCCGATATTGAGCTTTCATCTACGTTTTTTTTTTTAAGTAAAACAGAGAAACTCACCTCTTCAAATTGTTTCCTTGAAAAATTTGCCATGTTCTCAATTCCTGTGGCCATTACCTGCACCAGGACATTTTTTGAGGGCAGGTGTCCTTTACAGCCCTGTAGTAATTGTGAATATCACATGACCATTAGTTCTGCATTTAAAGCTGCTGTTGCAGGAAACGGCCACAAGGGGGCAGCATTTCTATATTCCCAACTCTGGTTACTAGGGCAACACAGCCTTCCTGGAAGTCCTGTTTGTAGGTTGTAAAGTAGAGTGGAATGTGCCAGGACAAACCCCCAGAAACTATGTCTACTTATTTGTTGTTGATATTCTCAGTTTAATTTTCATTTTTCTCAGAGCAAATTTGATTGCAATGTTGTGTTTGTTCTAGGTGTACAGAATGTCTTTCATTGATTCATATATCTTTTCATGTTTGGATCCTGTTCCGTAGAGATTATTACAGAATGTTGTGTAGACCTCTCTTGGTATTCGGTATGTCTGATGATTATATATTTTATAAGTATTAGCATATGTCTGTTAAACCCAATATCCTCCGTTATACATTCCTCACACCTTTCTGTTTGGTTAAGCACAAGCTTGTTTTCTGAACACGTGAGTGTCCTTCTCTGTGGAAATAGGTTCATTCCTATCAATTTTTACATAAGACCTATACGTGATATCATAGGATATGTGTCTCTCGCTTTCTGACTTACTTCAAGTTGTGTGATTGTCTGTAGCCTCGTCTATGGTGCTGCAAACGGCATTGTTTCATTCTTTTCTGTGTCTAATATTGCATTGTGTACATGGACCACTTTTTCGTCCATTCATCTGATGATGGACATTTTTGTTGCTTCCATGTCTTGGCTATTGTAAATACTGCTGCAATACACGATGTTCCATCCTGTGTCTTTTTGATGCTGGCTTTCACAGGTGACAGGCCCAATAGTGGGCCTTCCGGATCATATGGGGACTCAATTTTTACCTTTCAACGCACTGCCATTCTGTTCCTATTATTGGCGGTTACCAGTTTACATCCCACTTAGACCGAGAGGTTACGCTATTCTCCACAACTTCTTCAACATCTATTGTTTGTTGACGTTTTGCTGATGGTCATTCTGACTGGTGTGAGGTGATACGTTTGTGTAGATTGGATTTGCATGCGTCTAATAATTCCTGATGTTTTGCGTGTATCAATGTCCTTTTCATTTTTTTTTAAGATTCAGCTAAACTTACAACTTCAAATTTCCTTCTTGAAAAATTTGCCGCGTTTGGATTTTTTTGGCCATTCCCTACCCCAGGACAGTTTTTGAGGGCATGAGTCATTTACAGCCCTGCAGTCCTTGTGAATATTAGTGACCATTAGCAGTGGATTTAAAGCTGCTGTTTGAGGAAACGGCCTTAAGGTGGCAGCATTTCTACGTTGGCAACTCTGCTTGCTAGGGAAACAGAACCTTGCTGCAAGTTGTGCTTTTAGGTTGCAGATTAGAGTGGAATGTGTCAGGACAAACCCCCATAAGTTTTAGCCTCCTTAATTCTTGTTTGTGTCTTTAAGTTTTCATTTTTATCAGAGCAAATTGGATTTTAAAATGTCTTTTGTTCTAGCTGCACAGAATCTTGTTCATGTACACATATACATATATCTATTGATCTTTGTGTCCTTTTCCATGTAGGTTATTGTAGAGTGTTGAATAGACCACTCTTGGTATTCCATAGGTCTTTGGGGATGATATATTTTATATGTATTAGTATATGTTTGTTAACCCCAATATCCTAATTTGTCCATTCCTCACACCTTTTCTTTGGCTTAACCATAAGTTTGTCTTCTCCATCTGAGATTGTCTTTCCCTATGGAAATATGTTCATTTTTATGAATTTTCAGATAACATAAGTGATATCGTAGAACATTTGTCTTTCGCAATCTGACTTACTTCACGTTGTGTGATTATCTCTAGGCTCATCCGTGGTGCTGCATATGCCATTCTTTTATTTTTTTTCGTGGCTAATATTCCATTCTGTACATATACCACTTCTTCTTTGTCCATTCATCTGTTTATGGAGCTTTTTTTTGCTTCCATGTCTTGGCTCTTTCAATATTGCTGCAGTGCACATTTGCCTGCCTCTGTCTTTCCGATTCTGGTGGTCTTAGGTTATAGGCCCAGAAGGTGCCCTGCCGCATCATACGGTAGCTCAATTTTTACCTTTTAAAGCAGCTGCATTCAGTTTTCATTAGTGCTGTTAGCACTTTACACCCCATCAGCAGCTAGAAGGTACACAGTTCCCTAAAACCTCTTCAGCATTTATAGTTTGTAGACTTTTTGCTGATGGTCATTTGACTGGTGTGAGCTGAAACCTTTGTGGACGTTGGATTTGCATGCAGCTAATAATTCCTTATACTGAGCTTTAGGCATGTCTTTTTTTTCCTTTTCCTTTTTTTTTTAAAGAGTGAGTACAACTTCCCTCTCATATTGACTTCTTGAAAACTTTGTCATGTGTTGAAATTTCTTGCCTATTCCCTACCCCAGGACATTTTTTGAGGGCAGGTATCATTTACAGCCCCGCAGTCCTCGTGACTATTAAGCGACCATTAGCACTGTGTTTAAAGCTGCTGTTGTGGGAAACAGCCACAAGGCGGCAGCATTATTACGTTCTCAACTCTTGTTACTAGGGCAACAGAGTCTTCCTGGACGTCGTGTTCCTCGGTTGTAAATTAGAGTGGAATGTGCTGGGACAAGCCCCCAGAAGTTTATGTCTCCTTACTTATGTTCGTTTTTTAAATTTAATTTATATTTCTTATCGGAGGAAATTTGATTAGAGTGTTGTGATTGTCTGGCTGTACAGAATCTGGTCAATGATTCATACATATGTCTGTTCATCTTCGGATCCTGTTACCATGTATGTTATTACAGAATGTTGAGTAGACCTCCCTTGGTATTTGGTAGGTGTTTTGTCATGATATATTTTATATGTATTGGTGATTATATAATTCATATAGTTTATATGTTATATGTTTATATACATTTAACATACGTTAGTATATGTATGCTAATTTCCTAATAATCCTAATTTATCCATCCTCCCACCTTTCATTTTGGTTAACCATTAGTTTGTTTTATCAGTCTGTGAGTGTGTTTTTCTGTGGAAATATGTTCATTGGGAGCAATCTTAGGATAACACGTATAAATGATATCATAGGATATTTGTCATTCCCTTTTGACTTACGTAACGTACTATGATTATTTCTAGGCTCATGTGTAGTCCTGCAAACGGCATTTTTCATTTTTTTCCCGAGGCTACTATTCCATTCGGTACGTACACCACTTCTTCTTTGTCCATTTATCTGTTGATGGACATTTTGTTTGCTTGCATGGCTTGGCTATTGTAAATATTGCTGCAGGGCATGTTTGCCTGTCTGTGCCTTTCCCATTCTGGTCTTCTTAGGGTATAGGCCCATTAGGGGATCGGCCGCATGATATGGTAGCTCAATTTTTACCTTTTAAACGCAGCTCCGTTCTGTTCTCATGATTAGCTGTTACCAGTTTACATCCAACCAACAGCATAGTGGGTATGCATTTCTCCCCCAACCCGTCAGCATGCATTGTTTGTAGACTTTTTACGGATGGCATTTTGAATATTGGGTGGTGAAATCTTTTTGTAGTTTGGATTTGCATCCAACCAATAATTCCTGATATTGAGCTTTTATCCATGTTCTTCTTTTTTTAAAACAACCGAGTGAGTAACACTTACCTCTTCAAATTGTTTTCTTGAAAAATTTTCCGTGTTGTGAACTTTCTTGGCCATTACCTACCCCAGGACATGTTTTGAGGACACGTGTCATTTACGGCCCTACAATTACTGTGAATCTCAAGTGACCCTTAGCCCTGTGTTTAAAGCTGCTGTTGTGGGAAACGGCCACAAGGCGGCAGCATTTCTCCATTCCCAAGTCTGGTTACTAGGGCAGCAGAGCCTTCCTGAAAGTTGTGTTCCTAGGTTGTAAATTAGAATGGGATGTGCCAGGGAAAACCCCAATAACTTTATGTCTCATTAATTGTTGTTCGTGGTTTTAATTTTTTAAATTGGGGTAATGAGCAGAATAGTGTTTGTTCTGGGTGTGCACAATCAGGTTCAATTGAACATTATATATATCTACTCATGTACAGATCCTCTTCCCATGTAAATTACTATTATTTTTTTAAATAAATTTATTTTATTTATTTATTTATTTTTGGCTGAGTTGGATCTTCGTTGCTGCATGTGGGCTTTCTCCAGTTGCGGTGAGCGGGGGCTACTCTCCGTTGCGGTGCACCGGCTTCTCACTGCAGTGGCTTCTCTTGTTGCGGAGCACGGGCTCTAGGCGTGTGGGCTTCAGTAGTTGTGGCGCATGGGCTCAGTAGTTATGGCTCATGGGCTCCAGAGCGTAGGCTCATTAGTTGTGGTGCACGGGCTTAGTTGCTCTGCTGCATGTGGGACCTTCCCGAACCAGGGATCGAACCTGTGTCCCCTGCATTGGCAGGTGGATTCTTAACCACGGTGCCACCAGGCAAGCCCCCGTGTAAATTATTACAGAGCGTTCAGTAGACCTCCCTTGGTATATGGTCGGTCTTTTTGATACGTGTGTTTAATATGTATTTGCATACGTACGGTAACCCTAATCTTAATGTATCCATTCCTCCCACCTTTCCTTTTAGATAACCATAGTTTGTTTTCTAAGTCTGTGAGAGTCTTTCTCTGTGGAAATATGTTCATACGTGTCAGTTGTTAGGTAACAGCTAGGAGTGATATCACAGGTTATTTGTCGGCTGCTTTCCGACTTACCTCATGTTCTGTGATTATCTCTAGGCTCATCTATGGTGCTGCAAAGAGCAGTGTTTCATCCTTTTCCATGGCGAATATTGCATTGTGTACATGGACCACTTCTTCTTTGTGCATTCATCTGTGGATGGACATTTTGGTTACTTCCAAGTCTTGGCAATGCTAAATATTGATGCAGTGCAGGATTGCCAGCCTGTGTCTTTTGGATTCTGGTCTTCTCAGGGATTAGGCCCAGCAGTGGGCCTACTAGATCATATGGTAGTTCAAATTTTTCCCTTTCAACGCACCTCCATTCTGTTCTCACTACTGGCTGTTACCAGTGTACATCCCACCAGCAACTAGAGGGTACACAGTTCTCTAAAACCCCTTCAGAATTTATTGTTTGTAGACTTTTTACTGATGGCATTTTGAGTGTTGGGTGGTGATACCTTTTTGTAGGTTGGATTTGCATGCGTCTAATAATTCCCGATATTGAGCTTTCATCTACGTTTTTTTTTTAAGTAAAACAGAGAAACTCACCTCTTCAAATTGTTTCCTTGAAAAATTTGCCATGTTCTCAATTCCTGTGGCCATTACCTGCACCAGGACATTTTTTGAGGGCAGGTGTCCTTTACAGCCCTGTAGTAATTGTGAATATCACATGACCATTAGTTCTGCATTTAAAGCTGCTGTTGCAGGAAACGGCCACAAGGGGGCAGCATTTCTATATTCCCAACTCTGGTTACTAGGGCAACACAGCCTTCCTGGAAGTCCTGTTTGTAGGTTGTAAAGTAGAGTGGAATGTGCCAGGACAAACCCCCAGAAACTATGTCTACTTATTTGTTGTTGATATTCTCAGTTTAATTTTCATTTTTCTCAGAGCAAATTTGATTGCAATGTTGTGTTTGTTCTAGGTGTACAGAATGTCTTTCATTGATTCATATATCTTTTCATGTTTGGATCCTGTTCCGTAGAGATTATTACAGAATGTTGTGTAGACCTCTCTTGGTATTCGGTATGTCTGATGATTATATATTTTATAAGTATTAGCATATGTCTGTTAAACCCAATATCCTCCGTTATACATTCCTCACACCTTTCCGTTTGGTTAAGCACAAGCTTGTTTTCTGAACACGTGAGTGTCCTTCTCTGTGGAAATAGGTTCATTCCTATCAATTTTTACATAAGACCTATACGTGATATCATAGGATATGTGTCTCTCGCTTTCTGACTTACTTCAAGTTGTGTGATTGTCTGTAGCCTCGTCTATGGTGCTGCAAACGGCATTGTTTCATTCTTTTCTGTGTCTAATATTGCATTGTGTACATGGACCACTTTTTCGTCCATTCATCTGATGATGGACATTTTTGTTGCTTCCATGTCTTGGCTATTGTAAATACTGCTGCAATACACGATGTTCCATCCTGTGTCTTTTTGATGCTGGCTTTCACAGGTGACAGGCCCAATAGTGGGCCTTCCAGATCATATGGGGACTCAATTTTTACCTTTCAACGCACTGCCATTCTGTTCCTATTATTGGCGGTTACCAGTTTACATCCCACTTAGACCGAGAGGTTACGCTATTCTCCACAACTTCTTCAACATCTATTGTTTGTTGACGTTTTGCTGATGGTCATTCTGACTGGTGTGAGGTGATACGTTTGTGTAGATTGGATTTGCATGCGTCTAATAATTCCTGATGTTTTGCGTGTATCAATGTCCTTTTCATTTTTTTTTAAGATTCAGCTAAACTTACAACTTCAAATTTCCTTCTTGAAAAATTTGCCGCGTTTGGATTTTTTTGGCCATTCCCTACCCCAGGACAGTTTTTGAGGGCATGAGTCATTTACAGCCCTGCAGTCCTTGTGAATATTAGTGACCATTAGCAGTGGATTTAAAGCTGCTGTTTGAGGAAACGGCCTTAAGGTGGCAGCATTTCTACGTTGCCAACTCTGCTTGCTAGGGAAACAGAACCTTGCTGCAAGTTGTGCTTTTAGGTTGCAGATTAGAGTGGAATGTGTCAGGACAAACCCCCATAAGTTTTAGCCTCCTTAATTCTTGTTTGTGTCTTTAAGTTTTCATTTTTATCAGAGCAAATTGGATTTTAAAATGTCTTTTGTTCTAGCTGCACAGAATCTTGTTCATGTACACATATACATATATCTATTGATCTTTGTGTCCTTTTCCATGTAGGTTATTGTAGAGTGTTGAATAGACCACTCTTGGTATTCCATAGGTCTTTGGGGATGATATATTTTATATGTATTAGTATATGTTTGTTAACCCCAATATCCTAATTTGTCCATTCCTCACACCTTTTCTTTGGCTTAACCATAAGTTTGTCTTCTCCATCTGAGATTGTCTTTCCCTATGGAAATATGTTCATTTTTATGAATTTTCAGATAACATAAGTGATATCGTAGAACATTTGTCTTTCGCAATCTGACTTACTTCACGTTGTGTGATTATCTCTAGGCTCATCCGTGGTGCTGCATATGCCATTCTTTTATTTTTTTTCGTGGCTAATATTCCATTCTGTACATATACTACTTCTTCTTTGTCCATTCATCTGTTTATGGAGCTTTTTTTTGCTTCCATGTCTTGGCTCTTTCAATATTGCTGCAGTGCACATTTGCCTGCCTCTGTCTTTCCGATTCTGGTGGTCTTAGGTTATAGGCCCAGAAGGTGCCCTGCCGCATCATACGGTAGCTCAATTTTTACCTTTTAAAGCAGCTGCATTCAGTTTTCATTAGTGCTGTTAGCACTTTACACCCCATCAGCAGCTAGAAGGTACACAGTTCCCTAAAACCTCTTCAGCATTTATAGTTTGTAGACTTTTTGCTGATGGTCATTTGACTGGTGTGAGCTGAAACCTTTGTGGACGTTGGATTTGCATGCAGCTAATAATTCCTTATACTGAGCTTTAGGCATGTCTTTTTTTTCCTTTTCCTTTTTTTTTTAAAGAGTGAGTACAACTTCCCTCTCATATTGACTTCTTGAAAACTTTGTCATGTGTTGAAATTTCTTGCCTATTCCCTACCCCAGGACATTTTTTGAGGGCAGGTATCATTTACAGCCCCGCAGTCCTCGTGACTATTAAGCGACCATTAGCACTGTGTTTAAAGCTGCTGTTGTGGGAAACAGCCACAAGGCGGCAGCATTATTACGTTCTCAACTCTTGTTACTAGGGCAACAGAGTCTTCCTGGACGTCGTGTTCCTCGGTTGTAAATTAGAGTGGAATGTGCTGGGACAAGCCCCCAGAAGTTTATGTCTCCTTACTTATGTTCGTTTTTTAAATTTAATTTATATTTCTTATCGGAGGAAATTTGATTAGAGTGTTGTGATTGTCTGGCTGTACAGAATCTGGTCAATGATTCATACATATGTCTGTTCATCTTCGGATCCTGTTACCATGTATGTTATTACAGAATGTTGAGTAGACCTCCCTTGGTATTTGGTAGGTGTTTTGTCATGATATATTTTATATGTATTGGTGATTATATAATTCATATAGTTTATATGTTATATGTTTATATACATTTAACATACGTTAGTATATGTATGCTAATTTCCTAATAATCCTAATTTATCCATCCTCCCACCTTTCATTTTGGTTAACCATTAGTTTGTTTTATCAGTCTGTGAGTGTGTTTTTCTGTGGAAATATGTTCATTGGGAGCAATCTTAGGATAACACGTATAAATGATATCATAGGATATTTGTCATTCCCTTTTGACTTACGTAACGTACTATGATTATTTCTAGGCTCATGTGTAGTCCTGCAAACGGCATTTTTCATTTTTTTCCCGAGGCTACTATTCCATTCGGTACGTATACCACTTCTTCTTTGTCCATTTATCTGTTGATGGACATTTTGTTTGCTTGCATGGCTTGGCTATTGTAAATATTGCTGCAGGGCATGTTTGCCTGTCTGTGCCTTTCCCATTCTGGTCTTCTTAGGGTATAGGCCCATTAGGGGATCGGCCGCATGATATGGTAGCTCAATTTTTACCTTTTAAACGCAGCTCCGTTCTGTTCTCATGATTAGCTGTTACCAGTTTACATCCAACCAACAGCATAGTGGGTATGCATTTCTCCCCCAACCCGTCAGCATGCATTGTTTGTAGACTTTTTACGGATGGCATTTTGAATATTGGGTGGTGAAATCTTTTTGTAGTTTGGATTTGCATCCAACCAATAATTCCTGATATTGAGCTTTTATCCATGTTCTTCTTTTTTTAAAACAACCGAGTGAGTAACACTTACCTCTTCAAATTGTTTTCTTGAAAAATTTTCCGTGTTGTGAACTTTCTTGGCCATTACCTACCCCAGGACATGTTTTGAGGACACGTGTCATTTACGGCCCTACAATTACTGTGAATCTCAAGTGACCCTTAGCCCTGTGTTTAAAGCTGCTGTTGTGGGAAACGGCCACAAGGCGGCAGCATTTCTCCATTCCCAAGTCTGGTTACTAGGGCAGCAGAGCCTTCCTGAAAGTTGTGTTCCTAGGTTGTAAATTAGAATGGGATGTGCCAGGGAAAACCCCAATAACTTTATGTCTCATTAATTGTTGTTCGTGGTTTTAATTTTTTAAATTGGGGTAATGAGCAGAATAGTGTTTGTTCTGGGTGTGCACAATCAGGTTCAATTGAACATTATATATATCTACTCATGTACAGATCCTCTTCCCATGTAAATTACTATTATTTTTTTAAATAAATTTATTTTATTTATTTATTTATTTTTGGCTGAGTTGGATCTTCGTTGCTGCATGTGGGCTTTCTCCAGTTGCGGTGAGCGGGGGCTACTCTCCGTTGCGGTGCACCGGCTTCTCACTGCAGTGGCTTCTCTTGTTGCGGAGCACGGGCTCTAGGCGTGTGGGCTTCAGTAGTTGTGGCGCATGGGCTCAGTAGTTATGGCTCATGGGCTCCAGAGCGTAGGCTCATTAGTTGTGGTGCACGGGCTTAGTTGCTCTGCTGCATGTGGGACCTTCCCGAACCAGGGATCGAACCTGTGTCCCCTGCATTGGCAGGTGGATTCTTAACCACGGTGCCACCAGGCAAGCCCCCGTGTAAATTATTACAGAGCGTTCAGTAGACCTCCCTTGGTATATGGTCGGTCTTTTTGATACATGTGTTTAATATGTATTTACATACGTACGGTAACCCTAATCTTAATGTATCCATTCCTCCCACCTTTCCTTTTAGATAACCATAGTTTGTTTTCTAAGTCTGTGAGAGTCTTTCTCTGTGGAAATATGTTCATACGTGTCAGTTGTTAGGTAACAGCTAGGAGTGATATCACAGGTTATTTGTCGGCTGCTTTCCGACTTACCTCATGTTCTGTGATTATCTCTAGGCTCATCTATGGTGCTGCAAAGAGCAGTGTTTCATCCTTTTCCATGGCGAATATTGCATTGTGTACATGGACCACTTCTTCTTTGTGCATTCATCTGTGGATGGACATTTTGGTTACTTCCAAGTCTTGGCAATGCTAAATATTGATGCAGTGCAGGATTGCCAGCCTGTGTCTTTTGGATTCTGGTCTTCTCAGGGATTAGGCCCAGCAGTGGGCCTACTAGATCATATGGTAGTTCAAATTTTTCCCTTTCAACGCACCTCCATTCTGTTCTCACTACTGGCTGTTACCAGTGTACATCCCACCAGCAACTAGAGGGTACACAGTTCTCTAAAACCCCTTCAGAATTTATTGTTTGTAGACTTTTTACTGATGGCATTTTGAGTGTTGGGTGGTGATACCTTTTTGTAGGTTGGATTTGCATGCGTCTAATAATTCCCGATATTGAGCTTTCATCTACGTTTTTTTTTTTAAGTAAAACAGAGAAACTCACCTCTTCAAATTGTTTCCTTGAAAAATTTGCCATGTTCTCAATTCCTGTGGCCATTACCTGCACCAGGACATTTTTTGAGGGCAGGTGTCCTTTACAGCCCTGTAGTAATTGTGAATATCACATGACCATTAGTTCTGCATTTAAAGCTGCTGTTGCAGGAAACGGCCACAAGGGGGCAGCATTTCTATATTCCCAACTCTGGTTACTAGGGCAACACAGCCTTCCTGGAAGTCCTGTTTGTAGGTTGTAAAGTAGAGTGGAATGTGCCAGGACAAACCCCCAGAAACTATGTCTACTTATTTGTTGTTGATATTCTCAGTTTAATTTTCATTTTTCTCAGAGCAAATTTGATTGCAATGTTGTGTTTGTTCTAGGTGTACAGAATGTCTTTCATTGATTCATATATCTTTTCATGTTTGGATCCTGTTCCGTAGAGATTATTACAGAATGTTGTGTAGACCTCTCTTGGTATTCGGTATGTCTGATGATTATATATTTTATAAGTATTAGCATATGTCTGTTAAACCCAATATCCTCCGTTATACATTCCTCACACCTTTCCGTTTGGTTAAGCACAAGCTTGTTTTCTGAACACGTGAGTGTCCTTCTCTGTGGAAATAGGTTCATTCCTATCAATTTTTACATAAGACCTATACGTGATATCATAGGATATGTGTCTCTCGCTTTCTGACTTACTTCAAGTTGTGTGATTGTCTGTAGCCTCGTCTATGGTGCTGCAAACGGCATTGTTTCATTCTTTTCTGTGTCTAATATTGCATTGTGTACATGGACCACTTTTTCGTCCATTCATCTGATGATGGACATTTTTGTTGCTTCCATGTCTTGGCTATTGTAAATACTGCTGCAATACACGATGTTCCATCCTGTGTCTTTTTGATGCTGGCTTTCACAGGTGACAGGCCCAATAGTGGGCCTTCCAGATCATATGGGGACTCAATTTTTACCTTTCAACGCACTGCCATTCTGTTCCTATTATTGGCGGTTACCAGTTTACATCCCACTTAGACCGAGAGGTTACGCTATTCTCCACAACTTCTTCAACATCTATTGTTTGTTGACGTTTTGCTGATGGTCATTCTGACTGGTGTGAGGTGATACGTTTGTGTAGATTGGATTTGCATGCGTCTAATAATTCCTGATGTTTTGCGTGTATCAATGTCCTTTTCATTTTTTTTTAAGATTCAGCTAAACTTACAACTTCAAATTTCCTTCTTGAAAAATTTGCCGCGTTTGGATTTTTTTGGCCATTCCCTACCCCAGGACAGTTTTTGAGGGCATGAGTCATTTACAGCCCTGCAGTCCTTGTGAATATTAGTGACCATTAGCAGTGGATTTAAAGCTGCTGTTTGAGGAAACGGCCTTAAGGTGGCAGCATTTCTACGTTGCCAACTCTGCTTGCTAGGGAAACAGAACCTTGCTGCAAGTTGTGCTTTTAGGTTGCAGATTAGAGTGGAATGTGTCAGGACAAACCCCCATAAGTTTTAGCCTCCTTAATTCTTGTTTGTGTCTTTAAGTTTTCATTTTTATCAGAGCAAATTGGATTTTAAAATGTCTTTTGTTCTAGCTGCACAGAATCTTGTTCATGTACACATATACATATATCTATTGATCTTTGTGTCCTTTTCCATGTAGGTTATTGTAGAGTGTTGAATAGACCACTCTTGGTATTCCATAGGTCTTTGGGGATGATATATTTTATATGTATTAGTATATGTTTGTTAACCCCAATATCCTAATTTGTCCATTCCTCACACCTTTTCTTTGGCTTAACCATAAGTTTGTCTTCTCCATCTGAGATTGTCTTTCCCTATGGAAATATGTTCATTTTTATGAATTTTCAGATAACATAAGTGATATCGTAGAACATTTGTCTTTCGCAATCTGACTTACTTCACGTTGTGTGATTATCTCTAGGCTCATCCGTGGTGCTGCATATGCCATTCTTTTATTTTTTTTCGTGGCTAATATTCCATTCTGTACATATACTACTTCTTCTTTGTCCATTCATCTGTTTATGGAGCTTTTTTTTGCTTCCATGTCTTGGCTCTTTCAATATTGCTGCAGTGCACATTTGCCTGCCTCTGTCTTTCCGATTCTGGTGGTCTTAGGTTATAGGCCCAGAAGGTGCCCTGCCGCATCATACGGTAGCTCAATTTTTACCTTTTAAAGCAGCTGCATTCAGTTTTCATTAGTGCTGTTAGCACTTTACACCCCATCAGCAGCTAGAAGGTACACAGTTCCCTAAAACCTCTTCAGCATTTATAGTTTGTAGACTTTTTGCTGATGGTCATTTGACTGGTGTGAGCTGAAACCTTTGTGGACGTTGGATTTGCATGCAGCTAATAATTCCTTATACTGAGCTTTAGGCATGTCTTTTTTTTCCTTTTCCTTTTTTTTTTAAAGAGTGAGTACAACTTCCCTCTCATATTGACTTCTTGAAAACTTTGTCATGTGTTGAAATTTCTTGCCTATTCCCTACCCCAGGACATTTTTTGAGGGCAGGTATCATTTACAGCCCCGCAGTCCTCGTGACTATTAAGCGACCATTAGCACTGTGTTTAAAGCTGCTGTTGTGGGAAACAGCCACAAGGCGGCAGCATTATTACGTTCTCAACTCTTGTTACTAGGGCAACAGAGTCTTCCTGGACGTCGTGTTCCTCGGTTGTAAATTAGAGTGGAATGTGCTGGGACAAGCCCCCAGAAGTTTATGTCTCCTTACTTATGTTCGTTTTTTAAATTTAATTTATATTTCTTATCGGAGGAAATTTGATTAGAGTGTTGTGATTGTCTGGCTGTACAGAATCTGGTCAATGATTCATACATATGTCTGTTCATCTTCGGATCCTGTTACCATGTATGTTATTACAGAATGTTGAGTAGACCTCCCTTGGTATTTGGTAGGTGTTTTGTCATGATATATTTTATATGTATTGGTGATTATATAATTCATATAGTTTATATGTTATATGTTTATATACATTTAACATACGTTAGTATATGTATGCTAATTTCCTAATAATCCTAATTTATCCATCCTCCCACCTTTCATTTTGGTTAACCATTAGTTTGTTTTATCAGTCTGTGAGTGTGTTTTTCTGTGGAAATATGTTCATTGGGAGCAATCTTAGGATAACACGTATAAATGATATCATAGGATATTTGTCATTCCCTTTTGACTTACGTAACGTACTATGATTATTTCTAGGCTCATGTGTAGTCCTGCAAACGGCATTTTTCATTTTTTTCCCGAGGCTACTATTCCATTCGGTACGTATACCACTTCTTCTTTGTCCATTTATCTGTTGATGGACATTTTGTTTGCTTGCATGGCTTGGCTATTGTAAATATTGCTGCAGGGCATGTTTGCCTGTCTGTGCCTTTCCCATTCTGGTCTTCTTAGGGTATAGGCCCATTAGGGGATCGGCCGCATGATATGGTAGCTCAATTTTTACCTTTTAAACGCAGCTCCGTTCTGTTCTCATGATTAGCTGTTACCAGTTTACATCCAACCAACAGCATAGTGGGTATGCATTTCTCCCCCAACCCGTCAGCATGCATTGTTTGTAGACTTTTTACGGATGGCATTTTGAATATTGGGTGGTGAAATCTTTTTGTAGTTTGGATTTGCATCCAACCAATAATTCCTGATATTGAGCTTTTATCCATGTTCTTCTTTTTTTAAAACAACCGAGTGAGTAACACTTACCTCTTCAAATTGTTTTCTTGAAAAATTTTCCGTGTTGTGAACTTTCTTGGCCATTACCTACCCCAGGACATGTTTTGAGGACACGTGTCATTTACGGCCCTACAATTACTGTGAATCTCAAGTGACCCTTAGCCCTGTGTTTAAAGCTGCTGTTGTGGGAAACGGCCACAAGGCGGCAGCATTTCTCCATTCCCAAGTCTGGTTACTAGGGCAGCAGAGCCTTCCTGAAAGTTGTGTTCCTAGGTTGTAAATTAGAATGGGATGTGCCAGGGAAAACCCCAATAACTTTATGTCTCATTAATTGTTGTTCGTGGTTTTAATTTTTTAAATTGGGGTAATGAGCAGAATAGTGTTTGTTCTGGGTGTGCACAATCAGGTTCAATTGAACATTATATATATCTACTCATGTACAGATCCTCTTCCCATGTAAATTACTATTATTTTTTTAAATAAATTTATTTTATTTATTTATTTATTTTTGGCTGAGTTGGATCTTCGTTGCTGCATGTGGGCTTTCTCCAGTTGCGGTGAGCGGGGGCTACTCTCCGTTGCGGTGCACCGGCTTCTCACTGCAGTGGCTTCTCTTGTTGCGGAGCACGGGCTCTAGGCGTGTGGGCTTCAGTAGTTGTGGTGCATGGGCTCAGTAGTTATGGCTCATGGGCTCCAGAGCGTAGGCTCATTAGTTGTGGTGCACGGGCTTAGTTGCTCTGCTGCATGTGGGACCTTCCCGAACCAGGGATCGAACCTGTGTCCCCTGCATTGGCAGGTGGATTCTTAACCACGGTGCCACCAGGCAAGCCCCCGTGTAAATTATTACAGAGCGTTCAGTAGACCTCCCTTGGTATATGGTCGGTCTTTTTGATACGTGTGTTTAATATGTATTTACATACGTACGGTAACCCTAATCTTAATGTATCCATTCCTCCCACCTTTCCTTTTAGATAACCATAGTTTGTTTTCTAAGTCTGTGAGAGTCTTTCTCTGTGGAAATATGTTCATACGTGTCAGTTGTTAGGTAACAGCTAGGAGTGATATCACAGGTTATTTGTCGGCTGCTTTCCGACTTACCTCATGTTCTGTGATTATCTCTAGGCTCATCTATGGTGCTGCAAAGAGCAGTGTTTCATCCTTTTCCATGGCGAATATTGCATTGTGTAGATGGACCACTTCTTCTTTGTGCATTCATCTGTGGATGGACATTTTGGTTACTTCCAAGTCTTGGCAATGCTAAATATTGATGCAGTGCAGGATTGCCAGCCTGTGTCTTTTGGATTCTGGTCTTCTCAGGGATTAGGCCCAGCAGTGGGCCTACTAGATCATATGGTAGTTCAAATTTTTCCCTTTCAACGCACCTCCATTCTGTTCTCACTACTGGCTGTTACCAGTGTACATCCCACCAGCAACTAGAGGGTACACAGTTCTCTAAAACCCCTTCAGAATTTATTGTTTGTAGACTTTTTACTGATGGCATTTTGAGTGTTGGGTGGTGATACCTTTTTGTAGGTTGGATTTGCATGCGTCTAATAATTCCCGATATTGAGCTTTCATCTACGTTTTTTTTTTTAAGTAAAACAGAGAAACTCACCTCTTCAAATTGTTTCCTTGAAAAATTTGCCATGTTCTCAATTCCTGTGGCCATTACCTGCACCAGGACATTTTTTGAGGGCAGGTGTCCTTTACAGCCCTGTAGTAATTGTGAATATCACATGACCATTAGTTCTGCATTTAAAGCTGCTGTTGCAGGAAACGGCCACAAGGGGGCAGCATTTCTATATTCCCAACTCTGGTTACTAGGGCAACACAGCCTTCCTGGAAGTCCTGTTTGTAGGTTGTAAAGTAGAGTGGAATGTGCCAGGACAAACCCCCAGAAACTATGTCTACTTATTTGTTGTTGATATTCTCAGTTTAATTTTCATTTTTCTCAGAGCAAATTTGATTGCAATGTTGTGTTTGTTCTAGGTGTACAGAATGTCTTTCATTGATTCATATATCTTTTCATGTTTGGATCCTGTTCCGTAGAGATTATTACAGAATGTTGTGTAGACCTCTCTTGGTATTCGGTATGTCTGATGATTATATATTTTATAAGTATTAGCATATGTCTGTTAAACCCAATATCCTCCGTTATACATTCCTCACACCTTTCCGTTTGGTTAAGCACAAGCTTGTTTTCTGAACACGTGAGTGTCCTTCTCTGTGGAAATAGGTTCATTCCTATCAATTTTTACATAAGACCTATACGTGATATCATAGGATATGTGTCTCTCGCTTTCTGACTTACTTCAAGTTGTGTGATTGTCTGTAGCCTCGTCTATGGTGCTGCAAACGGCATTGTTTCATTCTTTTCTGTGTCTAATATTGCATTGTGTACATGGACCACTTTTTCGTCCATTCATCTGATGATGGACATTTTTGTTGCTTCCATGTCTTGGCTATTGTAAATACTGCTGCAATACACGATGTTCCATCCTGTGTCTTTTTGATGCTGGCTTTCACAGGTGACAGGCCCAATAGTGGGCCTTCCGGATCATATGGGGACTCAATTTTTACCTTTCAACACACTGCCATTCTGTTCCTATTATTGGCGGTTACCAGTTTACATCCCACTTAGACCGAGAGGTTACGCTATTCTCCACAACTTCTTCAACATCTATTGTTTGTTGACGTTTTGCTGATGGTCATTCTGACTGGTGTGAGGTGATACGTTTGTGTAGATTGGATTTGCATGCGTCTAATAATTCCTGATGTTTTGCGTGTATCAATGTCCTTTTCATTTTTTTTTAAGATTCAGCTAAACTTACAACTTCAAATTTCCTTCTTGAAAAATTTGCCGCGTTTGGATTTTTTTGGCCATTCCCTACCCCAGGACAGTTTTTGAGGGCATGAGTCATTTACAGCCCTGCAGTCCTTGTGAATATTAGTGACCATTAGCAGTGGATTTAAAGCTGCTGTTTGAGGAAACGGCCTTAAGGTGGCAGCATTTCTACGTTGCCAACTCTGCTTGCTAGGGAAACAGAACCTTGCTGCAAGTTGTGCTTTTAGGTTGCAGATTAGAGTGGAATGTGTCAGGACAAACCCCCATAAGTTTTAGCCTCCTTAATTCTTGTTTGTGTCTTTAAGTTTTCATTTTTATCAGAGCAAATTGGATTTTAAAATGTCTTTTGTTCTAGCTGCACAGAATCTTGTTCATGTACACATATACATATATCTATTGATCTTTGTGTCCTTTTCCATGTAGGTTATTGTAGAGTGTTGAATAGACCACTCTTGGTATTCCATAGGTCTTTGGGGATGATATATTTTATATGTATTAGTATATGTTTGTTAACCCCAATATCCTAATTTGTCCATTCCTCACACCTTTTCTTTGGCTTAACCATAAGTTTGTCTTCTCCATCTGAGATTGTCTTTCCCTATGGAAATATGTTCATTTTTATGAATTTTCAGATAACATAAGTGATATCGTAGAACATTTGTCTTTCGCAATCTGACTTACTTCACGTTGTGTGATTATCTCTAGGCTCATCCGTGGTGCTGCATATGCCATTCTTTTATTTTTTTTCGTGGCTAATATTCCATTCTGTACATATACCACTTCTTCTTTGTCCATTCATCTGTTTATGGAGCTTTTTTTTGCTTCCATGTCTTGGCTCTTTCAATATTGCTGCAGTGCACATTTGCCTGCCTCTGTCTTTCCGATTCTGGTGGTCTTAGGTTATAGGCCCAGAAGGTGCCCTGCCGCATCATACGGTAGCTCAATTTTTACCTTTTAAAGCAGCTGCATTCAGTTTTCATTAGTGCTGTTAGCACTTTACACCCCATCAGCAGCTAGAAGGTACACAGTTCCCTAAAACCTCTTCAGCATTTATAGTTTGTAGACTTTTTGCTGATGGTCATTTGACTGGTGTGAGCTGAAACCTTTGTGGACGTTGGATTTGCATGCAGCTAATAATTCCTTATACTGAGCTTTAGGCATGTCTTTTTTTTCCTTTTCCTTTTTTTTTTAAAGAGTGAGTACAACTTCCCTCTCATATTGACTTCTTGAAAACTTTGTCATGTGTTGAAATTTCTTGCCTATTCCCTACCCCAGGACATTTTTTGAGGGCAGGTATCATTTACAGCCCCGCAGTCCTCGTGACTATTAAGCGACCATTAGCACTGTGTTTAAAGCTGCTGTTGTGGGAAACAGCCACAAGGCGGCAGCATTATTACGTTCTCAACTCTTGTTACTAGGGCAACAGAGTCTTCCTGGACGTCGTGTTCCTCGGTTGTAAATTAGAGTGGAATGTGCTGGGACAAGCCCCCAGAAGTTTATGTCTCCTTACTTATGTTCGTTTTTTAAATTTAATTTATATTTCTTATCGGAGGAAATTTGATTAGAGTGTTGTGATTGTCTGGCTGTACAGAATCTGGTCAATGATTCATACATATGTCTGTTCATCTTCGGATCCTGTTACCATGTATGTTATTACAGAATGTTGAGTAGACCTCCCTTGGTATTTGGTAGGTGTTTTGTCATGATATATTTTATATGTATTGGTGATTATATAATTCATATAGTTTATATGTTATATGTTTATATACATTTAACATACGTTAGTATATGTATGCTAATTTCCTAATAATCCTAATTTATCCATCCTCCCACCTTTCATTTTGGTTAACCATTAGTTTGTTTTATCAGTCTGTGAGTGTGTTTTTCTGTGGAAATATGTTCATTGGGAGCAATCTTAGGATAACACGTATAAATGATATCATAGGATATTTGTCATTCCCTTTTGACTTACGTAACGTACTATGATTATTTCTAGGCTCATGTGTAGTCCTGCAAACGGCATTTTTCATTTTTTTCCCGAGACTACTATTCCATTCGGTACGTACACCACTTCTTCTTTGTCCATTTATCTGTTGATGGACATTTTGTTTGCTTGCATGGCTTGGCTATTGTAAATATTGCTGCAGGGCATGTTTGCCTGTCTGTGCCTTTCCCATTCTGGTCTTCTTAGGGTATAGGCCCATTAGGGGATCGGCCGCATGATATGGTAGCTCAATTTTTACCTTTTAAACGCAGCTCCGTTCTGTTCTCATGATTAGCTGTTACCAGTTTACATCCAACCAACAGCATAGTGGGTATGCATTTCTCCCCCAACCCGTCAGCATGCATTGTTTGTAGACTTTTTACGGATGGCATTTTGAATATTGGGTGGTGAAATCTTTTTGTAGTTTGGATTTGCATCCAACCAATAATTCCTGATATTGAGCTTTTATCCATGTTCTTCTTTTTTTAAAACAACCGAGTGAGTAACACTTACCTCTTCAAATTGTTTTCTTGAAAAATTTTCCGTGTTGTGAACTTTCTTGGCCATTACCTACCCCAGGACATGTTTTGAGGACACGTGTCATTTACGGCCCTACAATTACTGTGAATCTCAAGTGACCCTTAGCCCTGTGTTTAAAGCTGCTGTTGTGGGAAACGGCCACAAGGCGGCAGCATTTCTCCATTCCCAAGTCTGGTTACTAGGGCAGCAGAGCCTTCCTGAAAGTTGTGTTCCTAGGTTGTAAATTAGAATGGGATGTGCCAGGGAAAACCCCAATAACTTTATGTCTCATTAATTGTTGTTCGTGGTTTTAATTTTTTAAATTGGGGTAATGAGCAGAATAGTGTTTGTTCTGGGTGTGCACAATCAGGTTCAATTGAACATTATATATATCTACTCATGTACAGATCCTCTTCCCATGTAAATTACTATTATTTTTTTAAATAAATTTATTTTATTTATTTATTTATTTTTGGCTGAGTTGGATCTTCGTTGCTGCATGTGGGCTTTCTCCAGTTGCGGTGAGCGGGGGCTACTCTCCGTTGCGGTGCACCGGCTTCTCACTGCAGTGGCTTCTCTTGTTGCGGAGCACGGGCTCTAGGCGTGTGGGCTTCAGTAGTTGTGGCGCATGGGCTCAGTAGTTATGGCTCATGGGCTCCAGAGCGTAGGCTCATTAGTTGTGGTGCACGGGCTTAGTTGCTCTGCTGCATGTGGGACCTTCCCGAACCAGGGATCGAACCTGTGTCCCCTGCATTGGCAGGTGGATTCTTAACCACGGTGCCACCAGGCAAGCCCCCGTGTAAATTATTACAGAGCGTTCAGTAGACCTCCCTTGGTATATGGTCGGTCTTTTTGATACGTGTGTTTAATATGTATTTGCATACGTACGGTAACCCTAATCTTAATGTATCCATTCCTCCCACCTTTCCTTTTAGATAACCATAGTTTGTTTTCTAAGTCTGTGAGAGTCTTTCTCTGTGGAAATATGTTCATACGTGTCAGTTGTTAGGTAACAGCTAGGAGTGATATCACAGGTTATTTGTCGGCTGCTTTCCGACTTACCTCATGTTCTGTGATTATCTCTAGGCTCATCTATGGTGCTGCAAAGAGCAGTGTTTCATCCTTTTCCATGGCGAATATTGCATTGTGTACATGGACCACTTCTTCTTTGTGCATTCATCTGTGGATGGACATTTTGGTTACTTCCAAGTCTTGGCAATGCTAAATATTGATGCAGTGCAGGATTGCCAGCCTGTGTCTTTTGGATTCTGGTCTTCTCAGGGATTAGGCCCAGCAGTGGGCCTACTAGATCATATGGTAGTTCAAATTTTTCCCTTTCAACGCACCTCCATTCTGTTCTCACTACTGGCTGTTACCAGTGTACATCCCACCAGCAACTAGAGGGTACACAGTTCTCTAAAACCCCTTCAGAATTTATTGTTTGTAGACTTTTTACTGATGGCATTTTGAGTGTTGGGTGGTGATACCTTTTTGTAGGTTGGATTTGCATGCGTCTAATAATTCCCGATATTGAGCTTTCATCTACGTTTTTTTTTTTAAGTAAAACAGAGAAACTCACCTCTTCAAATTGTTTCCTTGAAAAATTTGCCATGTTCTCAATTCCTGTGGCCATTACCTGCACCAGGACATTTTTTGAGGGCAGGTGTCCTTTACAGCCCTGTAGTAATTGTGAATATCACATGACCATTAGTTCTGCATTTAAAGCTGCTGTTGCAGGAAACGGCCACAAGGGGGCAGCATTTCTATATTCCCAACTCTGGTTACTAGGGCAACACAGCCTTCCTGGAAGTCCTGTTTGTAGGTTGTAAAGTAGAGTGGAATGTGCCAGGACAAACCCCCAGAAACTATGTCTACTTATTTGTTGTTGATATTCTCAGTTTAATTTTCATTTTTCTCAGAGCAAATTTGATTGCAATGTTGTGTTTGTTCTAGGTGTACAGAATGTCTTTCATTGATTCATATATCTTTTCATGTTTGGATCCTGTTCCGTAGAGATTATTACAGAATGTTGTGTAGACCTCTCTTGGTATTCGGTATGTCTGATGATTATATATTTTATAAGTATTAGCATATGTCTGTTAAACCCAATATCCTCCGTTATACATTCCTCACACCTTTCCGTTTGGTTAAGCACAAGCTTGTTTTCTGAACACGTGAGTGTCCTTCTCTGTGGAAATAGGTTCATTCCTATCAATTTTTACATAAGACCTATACGTGATATCATAGGATATGTGTCTCTCGCTTTCTGACTTACTTCAAGTTGTGTGATTGTGTGTAGCCTCGTCTATGGTGCTGCAAACGGCATTGTTTCATTCTTTTCTGTGTCTAATATTGCATTGTGTACATGGACCACTTTTTCGTCCATTCATCTGATGATGGACATTTTTGTTGCTTCCATGTCTTGGCTATTGTAAATACTGCTGCAATACACGATGTTCCATCCTGTGTCTTTTTGATGCTGGCTTTCACAGGTGACAGGCCCAATAGTGGGCCTTCCGGATCATATGGGGACTCAATTTTTACCTTTCAACGCACTGCCATTCTGTTCCTATTATTGGCGGTTACCAGTTTACATCCCACTTAGACCGAGAGGTTACGCTATTCTCCACAACTTCTTCAACATCTATTGTTTGTTGACGTTTTGCTGATGGTCATTCTGACTGGTGTGAGGTGATACGTTTGTGTAGATTGGATTTGCATGCGTCTAATAATTCCTGATGTTTTGCGTGTATCAATGTCCTTTTCATTTTTTTTTAAGATTCAGCTAAACTTACAACTTCAAATTTCCTTCTTGAAAAATTTGCCGCGTTTGGATTTTTTTGGCCATTCCCTACCCCAGGACAGTTTTTGAGGGCATGAGTCATTTACAGCCCTGCAGTCCTTGTGAATATTAGTGACCATTAGCAGTGGATTTAAAGCTGCTGTTTGAGGAAACGGCCTTAAGGTGGCAGCATTTCTACGTTGCCAACTCTGCTTGCTAGGGAAACAGAACCTTGCTGCAAGTTGTGCTTTTAGGTTGCAGATTAGAGTGGAATGTGTCAGGACAAACCCCCATAAGTTTTAGCCTCCTTAATTCTTGTTTGTGTCTTTAAGTTTTCATTTTTATCAGAGCAAATTGGATTTTAAAATGTCTTTTGTTCTAGCTGCACAGAATCTTGTTCATGTACACATATACATATATCTATTGATCTTTGTGTCCTTTTCCATGTAGGTTATTGTAGAGTGTTGAATAGACCACTCTTGGTATTCCATAGGTCTTTGGGGATGATATATTTTATATGTATTAGTATATGTTTGTTAACCCCAATATCCTAATTTGTCCATTCCTCACACCTTTTCTTTGGCTTAACCATAAGTTTGTCTTCTCCATCTGAGATTGTCTTTCCCTATGGAAATATGTTCATTTTTATGAATTTTCAGATAACATAAGTGATATCGTAGAACATTTGTCTTTCGCAATCTGACTTACTTCACGTTGTGTGATTATCTCTAGGCTCATCCGTGGTGCTGCATATGCCATTCTTTTATTTTTTTTCGTGGCTAATATTCCATTCTGTACATATACCACTTCTTCTTTGTCCATTCATCTGTTTATGGAGCTTTTTTTTGCTTCCATGTCTTGGCTCTTTCAATATTGCTGCAGTGCACATTTGCCTGCCTCTGTCTTTCCGATTCTGGTGGTCTTAGGTTATAGGCCCAGAAGGTGCCCTGCCGCATCATACGGTAGCTCAATTTTTACCTTTTAAAGCAGCTGCATTCAGTTTTCATTAGTGCTGTTAGCACTTTACACCCCATCAGCAGCTAGAAGGTACACAGTTCCCTAAAACCTCTTCAGCATTTATAGTTTGTAGACTTTTTGCTGATGGTCATTTGACTGGTGTGAGCTGAAACCTTTGTGGACGTTGGATTTGCATGCAGCTAATAATTCCTTATACTGAGCTTTAGGCATGTCTTTTTTTTCCTTTTCCTTTTTTTTTTAAAGAGTGAGTACAACTTCCCTCTCATATTGACTTCTTGAAAACTTTGTCATGTGTTGAAATTTCTTGCCTATTCCCTACCCCAGGACATTTTTTGAGGGCAGGTATCATTTACAGCCCCGCAGTCCTCGTGACTATTAAGCGACCATTAGCACTGTGTTTAAAGCTGCTGTTGTGGGAAACAGCCACAAGGCGGCAGCATTATTACGTTCTCAACTCTTGTTACTAGGGCAACAGAGTCTTCCTGGACGTCGTGTTCCTCGGTTGTAAATTAGAGTGGAATGTGCTGGGACAAGCCCCCAGAAGTTTATGTCTCCTTACTTATGTTCGTTTTTTAAATTTAATTTATATTTCTTATCGGAGGAAATTTGATTAGAGTGTTGTGATTGTCTGGCTGTACAGAATCTGGTCAATGATTCATACATATGTCTGTTCATCTTCGGATCCTGTTACCATGTATGTTATTACAGAATGTTGAGTAGACCTCCCTTGGTATTTGGTAGGTGTTTTGTCATGATATATTTTATATGTATTGGTGATTATATAATTCATATAGTTTATATGTTATATGTTTATATACATTTAACATACGTTAGTATATGTATGCTAATTTCCTAATAATCCTAATTTATCCATCCTCCCACCTTTCATTTTGGTTAACCATTAGTTTGTTTTATCAGTCTGTGAGTGTGTTTTTCTGTGGAAATATGTTCATTGGGAGCAATCTTAGGATAACACGTATAAATGATATCATAGGATATTTGTCATTCCCTTTTGACTTACGTAACGTACTATGATTATTTCTAGGCTCATGTGTAGTCCTGCAAACGGCATTTTTCATTTTTTTCCCGAGGCTACTATTCCATTCGGTACGTACACCACTTCTTCTTTGTCCATTTATCTGTTGATGGACATTTTGTTTGCTTGCATGGCTTGGCTATTGTAAATATTGCTGCAGGGCATGTTTGCCTGTCTGTGCCTTTCCCATTCTGGTCTTCTTAGGGTATAGGCCCATTAGGGGATCGGCCGCATGATATGGTAGCTCAATTTTTACCTTTTAAACGCAGCTCCGTTCTGTTCTCATGATTAGCTGTTACCAGTTTACATCCAACCAACAGCATAGTGGGTATGCATTTCTCCCCCAACCCGTCAGCATGCATTGTTTGTAGACTTTTTACGGATGGCATTTTGAATATTGGGTGGTGAAATCTTTTTGTAGTTTGGATTTGCATCCAACCAATAATTCCTGATATTGAGCTTTTATCCATGTTCTTCTTTTTTTAAAACAACCGAGTGAGTAACACTTACCTCTTCAAATTGTTTTCTTGAAAAATTTTCCGTGTTGTGAACTTTCTTGGCCATTACCTACCCCAGGACATGTTTTGAGGACACGTGTCATTTACGGCCCTACAATTACTGTGAATCTCAAGTGACCCTTAGCCCTGTGTTTAAAGCTGCTGTTGTGGGAAACGGCCACAAGGCGGCAGCATTTCTCCATTCCCAAGTCTGGTTACTAGGGCAGCAGAGCCTTCCTGAAAGTTGTGTTCCTAGGTTGTAAATTAGAATGGGATGTGCCAGGGAAAACCCCAATAACTTTATGTCTCATTAATTGTTGTTCGTGGTTTTAATTTTTTAAATTGGGGTAATGAGCAGAATAGTGTTTGTTCTGGGTGTGCACAATCAGGTTCAATTGAACATTATATATATCTACTCATGTACAGATCCTCTTCCCATGTAAATTACTATTATTTTTTTAAATAAATTTATTTTATTTATTTATTTATTTTTGGCTGAGTTGGATCTTCGTTGCTGCATGTGGGCTTTCTCCAGTTGCGGTGAGCGGGGGCTACTCTCCGTTGCGGTGCACCGGCTTCTCACTGCAGTGGCTTCTCTTGTTGCGGAGCACGGGCTCTAGGCGTGTGGGCTTCAGTAGTTGTGGCGCATGGGCTCAGTAGTTATGGCTCATGGGCTCCAGAGCGTAGGCTCATTAGTTGTGGTGCACGGGCTTAGTTGCTCTGCTGCATGTGGGACCTTCCCGAACCAGGGATCGAACCTGTGTCCCCTGCATTGGCAGGTGGATTCTTAACCACGGTGCCACCAGGCAAGCCCCCGTGTAAATTATTACAGAGCGTTCAGTAGACCTCCCTTGGTATATGGTCGGTCTTTTTGATACGTGTGTTTAATATGTATTTGCATACGTACGGTAACCCTAATCTTAATGTATCCATTCCTCCCACCTTTCCTTTTAGATAACCATAGTTTGTTTTCTAAGTCTGTGAGAGTCTTTCTCTGTGGAAATATGTTCATACGTGTCAGTTGTTAGGTAACAGCTAGGAGTGATATCACAGGTTATTTGTCGGCTGCTTTCCGACTTACCTCATGTTCTGTGATTATCTCTAGGCTCATCTATGGTGCTGCAAAGAGCAGTGTTTCATCCTTTTCCATGGCGAATATTGCATTGTGTACATGGACCACTTCTTCTTTGTGCATTCATCTGTGGATGGACATTTTGGTTACTTCCAAGTCTTGGCAATGCTAAATATTGATGCAGTGCAGGATTGCCAGCCTGTGTCTTTTGGATTCTGGTCTTCTCAGGGATTAGGCCCAGCAGTGGGCCTACTAGATCATATGGTAGTTCAAATTTTTCCCTTTCAACGCACCTCCATTCTGTTCTCACTACTGGCTGTTACCAGTGTACATCCCACCAGCAACTAGAGGGTACACAGTTCTCTAAAACCCCTTCAGAATTTATTGTTTGTAGACTTTTTACTGATGGCATTTTGAGTGTTGGGTGGTGATACCTTTTTGTAGGTTGGATTTGCATGCGTCTAATAATTCCCGATATTGAGCTTTCATCTACGTTTTTTTTTTTAAGTAAAACAGAGAAACTCACCTCTTCAAATTGTTTCCTTGAAAAATTTGCCATGTTCTCAATTCCTGTGGCCATTACCTGCACCAGGACATTTTTTGAGGGCAGGTGTCCTTTACAGCCCTGTAGTAATTGTGAATATCACATGACCATTAGTTCTGCATTTAAAGCTGCTGTTGCAGGAAACGGCCACAAGGGGGCAGCATTTCTATATTCCCAACTCTGGTTACTAGGGCAACACAGCCTTCCTGGAAGTCCTGTTTGTAGGTTGTAAAGTAGAGTGGAATGTGCCAGGACAAACCCCCAGAAACTATGTCTACTTATTTGTTGTTGATATTCTCAGTTTAATTTTCATTTTTCTCAGAGCAAATTTGATTGCAATGTTGTGTTTGTTCTAGGTGTACAGAATGTCTTTCATTGATTCATATATCTTTTCATGTTTGGATCCTGTTCCGTAGAGATTATTACAGAATGTTGTGTAGACCTCTCTTGGTATTCGGTATGTCTGATGATTATATATTTTATAAGTATTAGCATATGTCTGTTAAACCCAATATCCTCCGTTATACATTCCTCACACCTTTCCGTTTGGTTAAGCACAAGCTTGTTTTCTGAACACGTGAGTGTCCTTCTCTGTGGAAATAGGTTCATTCCTATCAATTTTTACATAAGACCTATACGTGATATCATAGGATATGTGTCTCTCGCTTTCTGACTTACTTCAAGTTGTGTGATTGTGTGTAGCCTCGTCTATGGTGCTGCAAACGGCATTGTTTCATTCTTTTCTGTGTCTAATATTGCATTGTGTACATGGACCACTTTTTCGTCCATTCATCTGATGATGGACATTTTTGTTGCTTCCATGTCTTGGCTATTGTAAATACTGCTGCAATACACGATGTTCCATCCTGTGTCTTTTTGATGCTGGCTTTCACAGGTGACAGGCCCAATAGTGGGCCTTCCGGATCATATGGGGACTCAATTTTTACCTTTCAACGCACTGCCATTCTGTTCCTATTATTGGCGGTTACCAGTTTACATCCCACTTAGACCGAGAGGTTACGCTATTCTCCACAACTTCTTCAACATCTATTGTTTGTTGACGTTTTGCTGATGGTCATTCTGACTGGTGTGAGGTGATACGTTTGTGTAGATTGGATTTGCATGCGTCTAATAATTCCTGATGTTTTGCGTGTATCAATGTCCTTTTCATTTTTTTTTAAGATTCAGCTAAACTTACAACTTCAAATTTCCTTCTTGAAAAATTTGCCGCGTTTGGATTTTTTTGGCCATTCCCTACCCCAGGACAGTTTTTGAGGGCATGAGTCATTTACAGCCCTGCAGTCCTTGTGAATATTAGTGACCATTAGCAGTGGATTTAAAGCTGCTGTTTGAGGAAACGGCCTTAAGGTGGCAGCATTTCTACGTTGCCAACTCTGCTTGCTAGGGAAACAGAACCTTGCTGCAAGTTGTGCTTTTAGGTTGCAGATTAGAGTGGAATGTGTCAGGACAAACCCCCATAAGTTTTAGCCTCCTTAATTCTTGTTTGTGTCTTTAAGTTTTCATTTTTATCAGAGCAAATTGGATTTTAAAATGTCTTTTGTTCTAGCTGCACAGAATCTTGTTCATGTACACATATACATATATCTATTGATCTTTGTGTCCTTTTCCATGTAGGTTATTGTAGAGTGTTGAATAGACCACTCTTGGTATTCCATAGGTCTTTGGGGATGATATATTTTATATGTATTAGTATATGTTTGTTAACCCCAATATCCTAATTTGTCCATTCCTCACACCTTTTCTTTGGCTTAACCATAAGTTTGTCTTCTCCATCTGAGATTGTCTTTCCCTATGGAAATATGTTCATTTTTATGAATTTTCAGATAACATAAGTGATATCGTAGAACATTTGTCTTTCGCAATCTGACTTACTTCACGTTGTGTGATTATCTCTAGGCTCATCCGTGGTGCTGCATATGCCATTCTTTTATTTTTTTTCGTGGCTAATATTCCATTCTGTACATATACCACTTCTTCTTTGTCCATTCATCTGTTTATGGAGCTTTTTTTTGCTTCCATGTCTTGGCTCTTTCAATATTGCTGCAGTGCACATTTGCCTGCCTCTGTCTTTCCGATTCTGGTGGTCTTAGGTTATAGGCCCAGAAGGTGCCCTGCCGCATCATACGGTAGCTCAATTTTTACCTTTTAAAGCAGCTGCATTCAGTTTTCATTAGTGCTGTTAGCACTTTACACCCCATCAGCAGCTAGAAGGTACACAGTTCCCTAAAACCTCTTCAGCATTTATAGTTTGTAGACTTTTTGCTGATGGTCATTTGACTGGTGTGAGCTGAAACCTTTGTGGACGTTGGATTTGCATGCAGCTAATAATTCCTTATACTGAGCTTTAGGCATGTCTTTTTTTTCCTTTTCCTTTTTTTTTTAAAGAGTGAGTACAACTTCCCTCTCATATTGACTTCTTGAAAACTTTGTCATGTGTTGAAATTTCTTGCCTATTCCCTACCCCAGGACATTTTTTGAGGGCAGGTATCATTTACAGCCCCGCAGTCCTCGTGACTATTAAGCGACCATTAGCACTGTGTTTAAAGCTGCTGTTGTGGGAAACAGCCACAAGGCGGCAGCATTATTACGTTCTCAACTCTTGTTACTAGGGCAACAGAGTCTTCCTGGACGTCGTGTTCCTCGGTTGTAAATTAGAGTGGAATGTGCTGGGACAAGCCCCCAGAAGTTTATGTCTCCTTACTTATGTTCGTTTTTTAAATTTAATTTATATTTCTTATCGGAGGAAATTTGATTAGAGTGTTGTGATTGTCTGGCTGTACAGAATCTGGTCAATGATTCATACATATGTCTGTTCATCTTCGGATCCTGTTACCATGTATGTTATTACAGAATGTTGAGTAGACCTCCCTTGGTATTTGGTAGGTGTTTTGTCATGATATATTTTATATGTATTGGTGATTATATAATTCATATAGTTTATATGTTATATGTTTATATACATTTAACATACGTTAGTATATGTATGCTAATTTCCTAATAATCCTAATTTATCCATCCTCCCACCTTTCATTTTGGTTAACCATTAGTTTGTTTTATCAGTCTGTGAGTGTGTTTTTCTGTGGAAATATGTTCATTGGGAGCAATCTTAGGATAACACGTATAAATGATATCATAGGATATTTGTCATTCCCTTTTGACTTACGTAACGTACTATGATTATTTCTAGGCTCATGTGTAGTCCTGCAAACGGCATTTTTCATTTTTTTCCCGAGGCTACTATTCCATTCGGTACGTACACCACTTCTTCTTTGTCCATTTATCTGTTGATGGACATTTTGTTTGCTTGCATGGCTTGGCTATTGTAAATATTGCTGCAGGGCATGTTTGCCTGTCTGTGCCTTTCCCATTCTGGTCTTCTTAGGGTATAGGCCCATTAGGGGATCGGCCGCATGATATGGTAGCTCAATTTTTACCTTTTAAACGCAGCTCCGTTCTGTTCTCATGATTAGCTGTTACCAGTTTACATCCAACCAACAGCATAGTGGGTATGCATTTCTCCCCCAACCCGTCAGCATGCATTGTTTGTAGACTTTTTACGGATGGCATTTTGAATATTGGGTGGTGAAATCTTTTTGTAGTTTGGATTTGCATCCAACCAATAATTCCTGATATTGAGCTTTTATCCATGTTCTTCTTTTTTTAAAACAACCGAGTGAGTAACACTTACCTCTTCAAATTGTTTTCTTGAAAAATTTTCCGTGTTGTGAACTTTCTTGGCCATTACCTACCCCAGGACATGTTTTGAGGACACGTGTCATTTACGGCCCTACAATTACTGTGAATCTCAAGTGACCCTTAGCCCTGTGTTTAAAGCTGCTGTTGTGGGAAACGGCCACAAGGCGGCAGCATTTCTCCATTCCCAAGTCTGGTTACTAGGGCAGCAGAGCCTTCCTGAAAGTTGTGTTCCTAGGTTGTAAATTAGAATGGGATGTGCCAGGGAAAACCCCAATAACTTTATGTCTCATTAATTGTTGTTCGTGGTTTTAATTTTTTAAATTGGGGTAATGAGCAGAATAGTGTTTGTTCTGGGTGTGCACAATCAGGTTCAATTGAACATTATATATATCTACTCATGTACAGATCCTCTTCCCATGTAAATTACTATTATTTTTTTAAATAAATTTATTTTATTTATTTATTTATTTTTGGCTGAGTTGGATCTTCGTTGCTGCACGTGGGCTTTCTCCAGTTGCGGTGAGCGGGGGCTACTCTCCGTTGCGGTGCACCGGCTTCTCACTGCAGTGGCTTCTCTTGTTGCGGAGCACGGGCTCTAGGCGTGTGGGCTTCAGTAGTTGTGGCGCATGGGCTCAGTAGTTATGGCTCATGGGCTCCAGAGCGTAGGCTCATTAGTTGTGGTGCACGGGCTTAGTTGCTCTGCTGCATGTGGGACCTTCCCGAACCAGGGATCGAACCTGTGTCCCCTGCATTGGCAGGTGGATTCTTAACCACGGTGCCACCAGGCAAGCCCCCGTGTAAATTATTACAGAGCGTTCAGTAGACCTCCCTTGGTATATGGTCGGTCTTTTTGATACGTGTGTTTAATATGTATTTGCATACGTACGGTAACCCTAATCTTAATGTATCCATTCCTCCCACCTTTCCTTTTAGATAACCATAGTTTGTTTTCTAAGTCTGTGAGAGTCTTTCTCTGTGGAAATATGTTCATACGTGTCAGTTGTTAGGTAACAGCTAGGAGTGATATCACAGGTTATTTGTCGGCTGCTTTCCGACTTACCTCATGTTCTGTGATTATCTCTAGGCTCATCTATGGTGCTGCAAAGAGCAGTGTTTCATCCTTTTCCATGGCGAATATTGCATTGTGTACATGGACCACTTCTTCTTTGTGCATTCATCTGTGGATGGACATTTTGGTTACTTCCAAGTCTTGGCAATGCTAAATATTGATGCAGTGCAGGATTGCCAGCCTGTGTCTTTTGGATTCTGGTCTTCTCAGGGATTAGGCCCAGCAGTGGGCCTACTAGATCATATGGTAGTTCAAATTTTTCCCTTTCAACGCACCTCCATTCTGTTCTCACTACTGGCTGTTACCAGTGTACATCCCACCAGCAACTAGAGGGTACACAGTTCTCTAAAACCCCTTCAGAATTTATTGTTTGTAGACTTTTTACTGATGGCATTTTGAGTGTTGGGTGGTGATACCTTTTTGTAGGTTGGATTTGCATGCGTCTAATAATTCCCGATATTGAGCTTTCATCTACGTTTTTTTTTTAAGTAAAACAGAGAAACTCACCTCTTCAAATTGTTTCCTTGAAAAATTTGCCATGTTCTCAATTCCTGTGGCCATTACCTGCACCAGGACATTTTTTGAGGGCAGGTGTCCTTTACAGCCCTGTAGTAATTGTGAATATCACATGACCATTAGTTCTGCATTTAAAGCTGCTGTTGCAGGAAACAGCCACAAGGGGGCAGCATTTCTATATTCCCAACTCTGGTTACTAGGGCAACACAGCCTTCCTGGAAGTCCTGTTTGTAGGTTGTAAAGTAGAGTGGAATGTGCCAGGGCAAACCCCCAGAAACTATGTCTACTTATTTGTTGTTGATATTCTCAGTTTAATTTTCATTTTTCTCAGAGCAAATTTGATTGCAATGTTGTGTTTGTTCTAGGTGTACAGAATGTCTTTCATTGATTCATATATCTTTTCATGTTTGGATCCTGTTCCGTAGAGATTATTACAGAATGTTGTGTAGACCTCTCTTGGTATTCGGTATGTCTGATGATTATATATTTTATAAGTATTAGCATATGTCTGTTAAACCCAATATCCTCCGTTATACATTCCTCACACCTTTCCGTTTGGTTAAGCACAAGCTTGTTTTCTGAACACGTGAGTGTCCTTCTCTGTGGAAATAGGTTCATTCCTATCAATTTTTACATAAGACCTATACGTGATATCATAGGATATGTGTCTCTCGCTTTCTGACTTACTTCAAGTTGTGTGATTGTGTGTAGCCTCGTCTATGGTGCTGCAAACGGCATTGTTTCATTCTTTTCTGTGTCTAATATTGCATTGTGTACATGGACCACTTTTTCGTCCATTCATCTGATGATGGACATTTTTGTTGCTTCCATGTCTTGGCTATTGTAAATACTGCTGCAATACACGATGTTCCATCCTGTGTCTTTTTGATGCTGGCTTTCACAGGTGACAGGCCCAATAGTGGGCCTTCCGGATCATATGGGGACTCAATTTTTACCTTTCAACGCACTGCCATTCTGTTCCTATTATTGGCGGTTACCAGTTTACATCCCACTTAGACCGAGAGGTTACGCTATTCTCCACAACTTCTTCAACATCTATTGTTTGTTGACGTTTTGCTGATGGTCATTCTGACTGGTGTGAGGTGATACGTTTGTGTAGATTGGATTTGCATGCGTCTAATAATTCCTGATGTTTTGCGTGTATCAATGTCCTTTTCATTTTTTTTTAAGATTCAGCTAAACTTACAACTTCAAATTTCCTTCTTGAAAAATTTGCCGCGTTTGGATTTTTTTGGCCATTCCCTACCCCAGGACAGTTTTTGAGGGCATGAGTCATTTACAGCCCTGCAGTCCTTGTGAATATTAGTGACCATTAGCAGTGGATTTAAAGCTGCTGTTTGAGGAAACGGCCTTAAGGTGGCAGCATTTCTACGTTGCCAACTCTGCTTGCTAGGGAAACAGAACCTTGCTGCAAGTTGTGCTTTTAGGTTGCAGATTAGAGTGGAATGTGTCAGGACAAACCCCCATAAGTTTTAGCCTCCTTAATTCTTGTTTGTGTCTTTAAGTTTTCATTTTTATCAGAGCAAATTGGATTTTAAAATGTCTTTTGTTCTAGCTGCACAGAATCTTGTTCATGTACACATATACATATATCTATTGATCTTTGTGTCCTTTTCCATGTAGGTTATTGTAGAGTGTTGAATAGACCACTCTTGGTATTCCATAGGTCTTTGGGGATGATATATTTTATATGTATTAGTATATGTTTGTTAACCCCAATATCCTAATTTGTCCATTCCTCACACCTTTTCTTTGGCTTAACCATAAGTTTGTCTTCTCCATCTGAGATTGTCTTTCCCTATGGAAATATGTTCATTTTTATGAATTTTCAGATAACATAAGTGATATCGTAGAACATTTGTCTTTCGCAATCTGACTTACTTCACGTTGTGTGATTATCTCTAGGCTCATCCGTGGTGCTGCATATGCCATTCTTTTATTTTTTTTCGTGGCTAATATTCCATTCTGTACATATACCACTTCTTCTTTGTCCATTCATCTGTTTATGGAGCTTTTTTTTGCTTCCATGTCTTGGCTCTTTCAATATTGCTGCAGTGCACATTTGCCTGCCTCTGTCTTTCCGATTCTGGTGGTCTTAGGTTATAGGCCCAGAAGGTGCCCTGCCGCATCATACGGTAGCTCAATTTTTACCTTTTAAAGCAGCTGCATTCAGTTTTCATTAGTGCTGTTAGCACTTTACACCCCATCAGCAGCTAGAAGGTACACAGTTCCCTAAAACCTCTTCAGCATTTATAGTTTGTAGACTTTTTGCTGATGGTCATTTGACTGGTGTGAGCTGAAACCTTTGTGGACGTTGGATTTGCATGCAGCTAATAATTCCTTATACTGAGCTTTAGGCATGTCTTTTTTTTCCTTTTCCTTTTTTTTTTAAAGAGTGAGTACAACTTCCCTCTCATATTGACTTCTTGAAAACTTTGTCATGTGTTGAAATTTCTTGCCTATTCCCTACCCCAGGACATTTTTTGAGGGCAGGTATCATTTACAGCCCCGCAGTCCTCGTGACTATTAAGCGACCATTAGCACTGTGTTTAAAGCTGCTGTTGTGGGAAACAGCCACAAGGCGGCAGCATTATTACGTTCTCAACTCTTGTTACTAGGGCAACAGAGTCTTCCTGGACGTCGTGTTCCTCGGTTGTAAATTAGAGTGGAATGTGCTGGGACAAGCCCCCAGAAGTTTATGTCTCCTTACTTATGTTCGTTTTTTAAATTTAATTTATATTTCTTATCGGAGGAAATTTGATTAGAGTGTTGTGATTGTCTGGCTGTACAGAATCTGGTCAATGATTCATACATATGTCTGTTCATCTTCGGATCCTGTTACCATGTATGTTATTACAGAATGTTGAGTAGACCTCCCTTGGTATTTGGTAGGTGTTTTGTCATGATATATTTTATATGTATTGGTGATTATATAATTCATATAGTTTATATGTTATATGTTTATATACATTTAACATACGTTAGTATATGTATGCTAATTTCCTAATAATCCTAATTTATCCATCCTCCCACCTTTCATTTTGGTTAACCATTAGTTTGTTTTATCAGTCTGTGAGTGTGTTTTTCTGTGGAAATATGTTCATTGGGAGCAATCTTAGGATAACACGTATAAATGATATCATAGGATATTTGTCATTCCCTTTTGACTTACGTAACGTACTATGATTATTTCTAGGCTCATGTGTAGTCCTGCAAACGGCATTTTTCATTTTTTTCCCGAGGCTACTATTCCATTCGGTACGTACACCACTTCTTCTTTGTCCATTTATCTGTTGATGGACATTTTGTTTGCTTGCATGGCTTGGCTATTGTAAATATTGCTGCAGGGCATGTTTGCCTGTCTGTGCCTTTCCCATTCTGGTCTTCTTAGGGTATAGGCCCATTAGGGGATCGGCCGCATGATATGGTAGCTCAATTTTTACCTTTTAAACGCAGCTCCGTTCTGTTCTCATGATTAGCTGTTACCAGTTTACATCCAACCAACAGCATAGTGGGTATGCATTTCTCCCCCAACCCGTCAGCATGCATTGTTTGTAGACTTTTTACGGATGGCATTTTGAATATTGGGTGGTGAAATCTTTTTGTAGTTTGGATTTGCATCCAACCAATAATTCCTGATATTGAGCTTTTATCCATGTTCTTCTTTTTTTAAAACAACCGAGTGAGTAACACTTACCTCTTCAAATTGTTTTCTTGAAAAATTTTCCGTGTTGTGAACTTTCTTGGCCATTACCTACCCCAGGACATGTTTTGAGGACACGTGTCATTTACGGCCCTACAATTACTGTGAATCTCAAGTGACCCTTAGCCCTGTGTTTAAAGCTGCTGTTGTGGGAAACGGCCACAAGGCGGCAGCATTTCTCCATTCCCAAGTCTGGTTACTAGGGCAGCAGAGCCTTCCTGAAAGTTGTGTTCCTAGGTTGTAAATTAGAATGGGATGTGCCAGGGAAAACCCCAATAACTTTATGTCTCATTAATTGTTGTTCGTGGTTTTAATTTTTTAAATTGGGGTAATGAGCAGAATAGTGTTTGTTCTGGGTGTGCACAATCAGGTTCAATTGAACATTATATATATCTACTCATGTACAGATCCTCTTCCCATGTAAATTACTATTATTTTTTTAAATAAATTTATTTTATTTATTTATTTATTTTTGGCTGAGTTGGATCTTCGTTGCTGCACGTGGGCTTTCTCCAGTTGCGGTGAGCGGGGGCTACTCTCCGTTGCGGTGCACCGGCTTCTCACTGCAGTGGCTTCTCTTGTTGCGGAGCACGGGCTCTAGGCGTGTGGGCTTCAGTAGTTGTGGCGCATGGGCTCAGTAGTTATGGCTCATGGGCTCCAGAGCGTAGGCTCATTAGTTGTGGTGCACGGGCTTAGTTGCTCTGCTGCATGTGGGACCTTCCCGAACCAGGGATCGAACCTGTGTCCCCTGCATTGGCAGGTGGATTCTTAACCACGGTGCCACCAGGCAAGCCCCCGTGTAAATTATTACAGAGCGTTCAGTAGACCTCCCTTGGTATATGGTCGGTCTTTTTGATACGTGTGTTTAATATGTATTTGCATACGTACGGTAACCCTAATCTTAATGTATCCATTCCTCCCACCTTTCCTTTTAGATAACCATAGTTTGTTTTCTAAGTCTGTGAGAGTCTTTCTCTGTGGAAATATGTTCATACGTGTCAGTTGTTAGGTAACAGCTAGGAGTGATATCACAGGTTATTTGTCGGCTGCTTTCCGACTTACCTCATGTTCTGTGATTATCTCTAGGCTCATCTATGGTGCTGCAAAGAGCAGTGTTTCATCCTTTTCCATGGCGAATATTGCATTGTGTACATGGACCACTTCTTCTTTGTGCATTCATCTGTGGATGGACATTTTGGTTACTTCCAAGTCTTGGCAATGCTAAATATTGATGCAGTGCAGGATTGCCAGCCTGTGTCTTTTGGATTCTGGTCTTCTCAGGGATTAGGCCCAGCAGTGGGCCTACTAGATCATATGGTAGTTCAAATTTTTCCCTTTCAACGCACCTCCATTCTGTTCTCACTACTGGCTGTTACCAGTGTACATCCCACCAGCAACTAGAGGGTACACAGTTCTCTAAAACCCCTTCAGAATTTATTGTTTGTAGACTTTTTACTGATGGCATTTTGAGTGTTGGGTGGTGATACCTTTTTGTAGGTTGGATTTGCATGCGTCTAATAATTCCCGATATTGAGCTTTCATCTACGTTTTTTTTTTTAAGTAAAACAGAGAAACTCACCTCTTCAAATTGTTTCCTTGAAAAATTTGCCATGTTCTCAATTCCTGTGGCCATTACCTGCACCAGGACATTTTTTGAGGGCAGGTGTCCTTTACAGCCCTGTAGTAATTGTGAATATCACATGACCATTAGTTCTGCATTTAAAGCTGCTGTTGCAGGAAACAGCCACAAGGGGGCAGCATTTCTATATTCCCAACTCTGGTTACTAGGGCAACACAGCCTTCCTGGAAGTCCTGTTTGTAGGTTGTAAAGTAGAGTGGAATGTGCCAGGGCAAACCCCCAGAAACTATGTCTACTTATTTGTTGTTGATATTCTCAGTTTAATTTTCATTTTTCTCAGAGCAAATTTGATTGCAATGTTGTGTTTGTTCTAGGTGTACAGAATGTCTTTCATTGATTCATATATCTTTTCATGTTTGGATCCTGTTCCGTAGAGATTATTACAGAATGTTGTGTAGACCTCTCTTGGTATTCGGTATGTCTGATGATTATATATTTTATAAGTATTAGCATATGTCTGTTAAACCCAATATCCTCCGTTATACATTCCTCACACCTTTCCGTTTGGTTAAGCACAAGCTTGTTTTCTGAACACGTGAGTGTCCTTCTCTGTGGAAATAGGTTCATTCCTATCAATTTTTACATAAGACCTATACGTGATATCATAGGATATGTGTCTCTCGCTTTCTGACTTACTTCAAGTTGTGTGATTGTGTGTAGCCTCGTCTATGGTGCTGCAAACGGCATTGTTTCATTCTTTTCTGTGTCTAATATTGCATTGTGTACATGGACCACTTTTTCGTCCATTCATCTGATGATGGACATTTTTGTTGCTTCCATGTCTTGGCTATTGTAAATACTGCTGCAATACACGATGTTCCATCCTGTGTCTTTTTGATGCTGGCTTTCACAGGTGACAGGCCCAATAGTGGGCCTTCCGGATCATATGGGGACTCAATTTTTACCTTTCAACGCACTGCCATTCTGTTCCTATTATTGGCGGTTACCAGTTTACATCCCACTTAGACCGAGAGGTTACGCTATTCTCCACAACTTCTTCAACATCTATTGTTTGTTGACGTTTTGCTGATGGTCATTCTGACTGGTGTGAGGTGATACGTTTGTGTAGATTGGATTTGCATGCGTCTAATAATTCCTGATGTTTTGCGTGTATCAATGTCCTTTTCATTTTTTTTTAAGATTCAGCTAAACTTACAACTTCAAATTTCCTTCTTGAAAAATTTGCCGCGTTTGGATTTTTTTGGCCATTCCCTACCCCAGGACAGTTTTTGAGGGCATGAGTCATTTACAGCCCTGCAGTCCTTGTGAATATTAGTGACCATTAGCAGTGGATTTAAAGCTGCTGTTTGAGGAAACGGCCTTAAGGTGGCAGCATTTCTACGTTGCCAACTCTGCTTGCTAGGGAAACAGAACCTTGCTGCAAGTTGTGCTTTTAGGTTGCAGATTAGAGTGGAATGTGTCAGGACAAACCCCCATAAGTTTTAGCCTCCTTAATTCTTGTTTGTGTCTTTAAGTTTTCATTTTTATCAGAGCAAATTGGATTTTAAAATGTCTTTTGTTCTAGCTGCACAGAATCTTGTTCATGTACACATATACATATATCTATTGATCTTTGTGTCCTTTTCCATGTAGGTTATTGTAGAGTGTTGAATAGACCACTCTTGGTATTCCATAGGTCTTTGGGGATGATATATTTTATATGTATTAGTATATGTTTGTTAACCCCAATATCCTAATTTGTCCATTCCTCACACCTTTTCTTTGGCTTAACCATAAGTTTGTCTTCTCCATCTGAGATTGTCTTTCCCTATGGAAATATGTTCATTTTTATGAATTTTCAGATAACATAAGTGATATCGTAGAACATTTGTCTTTCGCAATCTGACTTACTTCACGTTGTGTGATTATCTCTAGGCTCATCCGTGGTGCTGCATATGCCATTCTTTTATTTTTTTTCGTGGCTAATATTCCATTCTGTACATATACCACTTCTTCTTTGTCCATTCATCTGTTTATGGAGCTTTTTTTTGCTTCCATGTCTTGGCTCTTTCAATATTGCTGCAGTGCACATTTGCCTGCCTCTGTCTTTCCGATTCTGGTGGTCTTAGGTTATAGGCCCAGAAGGTGCCCTGCCGCATCATACGGTAGCTCAATTTTTACCTTTTAAAGCAGCTGCATTCAGTTTTCATTAGTGCTGTTAGCACTTTACACCCCATCAGCAGCTAGAAGGTACACAGTTCCCTAAAACCTCTTCAGCATTTATAGTTTGTAGACTTTTTGCTGATGGTCATTTGACTGGTGTGAGCTGAAACCTTTGTGGACGTTGGATTTGCATGCAGCTAATAATTCCTTATACTGAGCTTTAGGCATGTCTTTTTTTTCCTTTTCCTTTTTTTTTTAAAGAGTGAGTACAACTTCCCTCTCATATTGACTTCTTGAAAACTTTGTCATGTGTTGAAATTTCTTGCCTATTCCCTACCCCAGGACATTTTTTGAGGGCAGGTATCATTTACAGCCCCGCAGTCCTCGTGACTATTAAGCGACCATTAGCACTGTGTTTAAAGCTGCTGTTGTGGGAAACAGCCACAAGGCGGCAGCATTATTACGTTCTCAACTCTTGTTACTAGGGCAACAGAGTCTTCCTGGACGTCGTGTTCCTCGGTTGTAAATTAGAGTGGAATGTGCTGGGACAAGCCCCCAGAAGTTTATGTCTCCTTACTTATGTTCGTTTTTTAAATTTAATTTATATTTCTTATCGGAGGAAATTTGATTAGAGTGTTGTGATTGTCTGGCTGTACAGAATCTGGTCAATGATTCATACATATGTCTGTTCATCTTCGGATCCTGTTACCATGTATGTTATTACAGAATGTTGAGTAGACCTCCCTTGGTATTTGGTAGGTGTTTTGTCATGATATATTTTATATGTATTGGTGATTATATAATTCATATAGTTTATATGTTATATGTTTATATACATTTAACATACGTTAGTATATGTATGCTAATTTCCTAATAATCCTAATTTATCCATCCTCCCACCTTTCATTTTGGTTAACCATTAGTTTGTTTTATCAGTCTGTGAGTGTGTTTTTCTGTGGAAATATGTTCATTGGGAGCAATCTTAGGATAACACGTATAAATGATATCATAGGATATTTGTCATTCCCTTTTGACTTACGTAACGTACTATGATTATTTCTAGGCTCATGTGTAGTCCTGCAAACGGCATTTTTCATTTTTTTCCCGAGGCTACTATTCCATTCGGTACGTACACCACTTCTTCTTTGTCCATTTATCTGTTGATGGACATTTTGTTTGCTTGCATGGCTTGGCTATTGTAAATATTGCTGCAGGGCATGTTTGCCTGTCTGTGCCTTTCCCATTCTGGTCTTCTTAGGGTATAGGCCCATTAGGGGATCGGCCGCATGATATGGTAGCTCAATTTTTACCTTTTAAACGCAGCTCCGTTCTGTTCTCATGATTAGCTGTTACCAGTTTACATCCAACCAACAGCATAGTGGGTATGCATTTCTCCCCCAACCCGTCAGCATGCATTGTTTGTAGACTTTTTACGGATGGCATTTTGAATATTGGGTGGTGAAATCTTTTTGTAGTTTGGATTTGCATCCAACCAATAATTCCTGATATTGAGCTTTTATCCATGTTCTTCTTTTTTTAAAACAACCGAGTGAGTAACACTTACCTCTTCAAATTGTTTTCTTGAAAAATTTTCCGTGTTGTGAACTTTCTTGGCCATTACCTACCCCAGGACATGTTTTGAGGACACGTGTCATTTACGGCCCTACAATTACTGTGAATCTCAAGTGACCCTTAGCCCTGTGTTTAAAGCTGCTGTTGTGGGAAACGGCCACAAGGCGGCAGCATTTCTCCATTCCCAAGTCTGGTTACTAGGGCAGCAGAGCCTTCCTGAAAGTTGTGTTCCTAGGTTGTAAATTAGAATGGGATGTGCCAGGGAAAACCCCAATAACTTTATGTCTCATTAATTGTTGTTCGTGGTTTTAATTTTTTAAATTGGGGTAATGAGCAGAATAGTGTTTGTTCTGGGTGTGCACAATCAGGTTCAATTGAACATTATATATATCTACTCATGTACAGATCCTCTTCCCATGTAAATTACTATTATTTTTTTAAATAAATTTATTTTATTTATTTATTTATTTTTGGCTGAGTTGGATCTTCGTTGCTGCACGTGGGCTTTCTCCAGTTGCGGTGAGCGGGGGCTACTCTCCGTTGCGGTGCACCGGCTTCTCACTGCAGTGGCTTCTCTTGTTGCGGAGCACGGGCTCTAGGCGTGTGGGCTTCAGTAGTTGTGGCGCATGGGCTCAGTAGTTATGTCTCATGGGCTCCAGAGCGTAGGCTCATTAGTTGTGGTGCACGGGCTTAGTTGCTCTGCTGCATGTGGGACCTTCCCGAACCAGGGATCGAACCTGTGTCCCCTGCATTGGCAGGTGGATTCTTAACCACGGTGCCACCAGGCAAGCCCCCGTGTAAATTATTACAGAGCGTTCAGTAGACCTCCCTTGGTATATGGTCGGTCTTTTTGATACGTGTGTTTAATATGTATTTGCATACGTACGGTAACCCTAATCTTAATGTATCCATTCCTCCCACCTTTCCTTTTAGATAACCATAGTTTGTTTTCTAAGTCTGTGAGAGTCTTTCTCTGTGGAAATATGTTCATACGTGTCAGTTGTTAGGTAACAGCTAGGAGTGATATCACAGGTTATTTGTCGGCTGCTTTCCGACTTACCTCATGTTCTGTGATTATCTCTAGGCTCATCTATGGTGCTGCAAAGAGCAGTGTTTCATCCTTTTCCATGGCGAATATTGCATTGTGTACATGGACCACTTCTTCTTTGTGCATTCATCTGTGGATGGACATTTTGGTTACTTCCAAGTCTTGGCAATGCTAAATATTGATGCAGTGCAGGATTGCCAGCCTGTGTCTTTTGGATTCTGGTCTTCTCAGGGATTAGGCCCAGCAGTGGGCCTACTAGATCATATGGTAGTTCAAATTTTTCCCTTTCAACGCACCTCCATTCTGTTCTCACTACTGGCTGTTACCAGTGTACATCCCACCAGCAACTAGAGGGTACACAGTTCTCTAAAACCCCTTCAGAATTTATTGTTTGTAGACTTTTTACTGATGGCATTTTGAGTGTTGGGTGGTGATACCTTTTTGTAGGTTGGATTTGCATGCGTCTAATAATTCCCGATATTGAGCTTTCATCTACGTTTTTTTTTTTAAGTAAAACAGAGAAACTCACCTCTTCAAATTGTTTCCTTGAAAAATTTGCCATGTTCTCAATTCCTGTGGCCATTACCTGCACCAGGACATTTTTTGAGGGCAGGTGTCCTTTACAGCCCTGTAGTAATTGTGAATATCACATGACCATTAGTTCTGCATTTAAAGCTGCTGTTGCAGGAAACAGCCACAAGGGGGCAGCATTTCTATATTCCCAACTCTGGTTACTAGGGCAACACAGCCTTCCTGGAAGTCCTGTTTGTAGGTTGTAAAGTAGAGTGGAATGTGCCAGGGCAAACCCCCAGAAACTATGTCTACTTATTTGTTGTTGATATTCTCAGTTTAATTTTCATTTTTCTCAGAGCAAATTTGATTGCAATGTTGTGTTTGTTCTAGGTGTACAGAATGTCTTTCATTGATTCATATATCTTTTCATGTTTGGATCCTGTTCCGTAGAGATTATTACAGAATGTTGTGTAGACCTCTCTTGGTATTCGGTATGTCTGATGATTATATATTTTATAAGTATTAGCATATGTCTGTTAAACCCAATATCCTCCGTTATACATTCCTCACACCTTTCCGTTTGGTTAAGCACAAGCTTGTTTTCTGAACACGTGAGTGTCCTTCTCTGTGGAAATAGGTTCATTCCTATCAATTTTTACATAAGACCTATACGTGATATCATAGGATATGTGTCTCTCGCTTTCTGACTTACTTCAAGTTGTGTGATTGTGTGTAGCCTCGTCTATGGTGCTGCAAACGGCATTGTTTCATTCTTTTCTGTGTCTAATATTGCATTGTGTACATGGACCACTTTTTCGTCCATTCATCTGATGATGGACATTTTTGTTGCTTCCATGTCTTGGCTATTGTAAATACTGCTGCAATACACGATGTTCCATCCTGTGTCTTTTTGATGCTGGCTTTCACAGGTGACAGGCCCAATAGTGGGCCTTCCGGATCATATGGGGACTCAATTTTTACCTTTCAACGCACTGCCATTCTGTTCCTATTATTGGCGGTTACCAGTTTACATCCCACTTAGACCGAGAGGTTACGCTATTCTCCACAACTTCTTCAACATCTATTGTTTGTTGACGTTTTGCTGATGGTCATTCTGACTGGTGTGAGGTGATACGTTTGTGTAGATTGGATTTGCATGCGTCTAATAATTCCTGATGTTTTGCGTGTATCAATGTCCTTTTCATTTTTTTTTAAGATTCAGCTAAACTTACAACTTCAAATTTCCTTCTTGAAAAATTTGCCGCGTTTGGATTTTTTTGGCCATTCCCTACCCCAGGACAGTTTTTGAGGGCATGAGTCATTTACAGCCCTGCAGTCCTTGTGAATATTAGTGACCATTAGCAGTGGATTTAAAGCTGCTGTTTGAGGAAACGGCCTTAAGGTGGCAGCATTTCTACGTTGGCAACTCTGCTTGCTAGGGAAACAGAACCTTGCTGCAAGTTGTGCTTTTAGGTTGCAGATTAGAGTGGAATGTGTCAGGACAAACCCCCATAAGTTTTAGCCTCCTTAATTCTTGTTTGTGTCTTTAAGTTTTCATTTTTATCAGAGCAAATTGGATTTTAAAATGTCTTTTGTTCTAGCTGCACAGAATCTTGTTCATGTACACATATACATATATCTATTGATCTTTGTGTCCTTTTCCATGTAGGTTATTGTAGAGTGTTGAATAGACCACTCTTGGTATTCCATAGGTCTTTGGGGATGATATATTTTATATGTATTAGTATATGTTTGTTAACCCCAATATCCTAATTTGTCCATTCCTCACACCTTTTCTTTGGCTTAACCATAAGTTTGTCTTCTCCATCTGAGATTGTCTTTCCCTATGGAAATATGTTCATTTTTATGAATTTTCAGATAACATAAGTGATATCGTAGAACATTTGTCTTTCGCAATCTGACTTACTTCACGTTGTGTGATTATCTCTAGGCTCATCCGTGGTGCTGCATATGCCATTCTTTTATTTTTTTTCGTGGCTAATATTCCATTCTGTACATATACCACTTCTTCTTTGTCCATTCATCTGTTTATGGAGCTTTTTTTTGCTTCCATGTCTTGGCTCTTTCAATATTGCTGCAGTGCACATTTGCCTGCCTCTGTCTTTCCGATTCTGGTGGTCTTAGGTTATAGGCCCAGAAGGTGCCCTGCCGCATCATACGGTAGCTCAATTTTTACCTTTTAAAGCAGCTGCATTCAGTTTTCATTAGTGCTGTTAGCACTTTACACCCCATCAGCAGCTAGAAGGTACACAGTTCCCTAAAACCTCTTCAGCATTTATAGTTTGTAGACTTTTTGCTGATGGTCATTTGACTGGTGTGAGCTGAAACCTTTGTGGACGTTGGATTTGCATGCAGCTAATAATTCCTTATACTGAGCTTTAGGCATGTCTTTTTTTTCCTTTTCCTTTTTTTTTTAAAGAGTGAGTACAACTTCCCTCTCATATTGACTTCTTGAAAACTTTGTCATGTGTTGAAATTTCTTGCCTATTCCCTACCCCAGGACATTTTTTGAGGGCAGGTATCATTTACAGCCCCGCAGTCCTCGTGACTATTAAGCGACCATTAGCACTGTGTTTAAAGCTGCTGTTGTGGGAAACAGCCACAAGGCGGCAGCATTATTACGTTCTCAACTCTTGTTACTAGGGCAACAGAGTCTTCCTGGACGTCGTGTTCCTCGGTTGTAAATTAGAGTGGAATGTGCTGGGACAAGCCCCCAGAAGTTTATGTCTCCTTACTTATGTTCGTTTTTTAAATTTAATTTATATTTCTTATCGGAGGAAATTTGATTAGAGTGTTGTGATTGTCTGGCTGTACAGAATCTGGTCAATGATTCATACATATGTCTGTTCATCTTCGGATCCTGTTACCATGTATGTTATTACAGAATGTTGAGTAGACCTCCCTTGGTATTTGGTAGGTGTTTTGTCATGATATATTTTATATGTATTGGTGATTATATAATTCATATAGTTTATATGTTATATGTTTATATACATTTAACATACGTTAGTATATGTATGCTAATTTCCTAATAATCCTAATTTATCCATCCTCCCACCTTTCATTTTGGTTAACCATTAGTTTGTTTTATCAGTCTGTGAGTGTGTTTTTCTGTGGAAATATGTTCATTGGGAGCAATCTTAGGATAACACGTATAAATGATATCATAGGATATTTGTCATTCCCTTTTGACTTACGTAACGTACTATGATTATTTCTAGGCTCATGTGTAGTCCTGCAAACGGCATTTTTCATTTTTTTCCCGAGGCTACTATTCCATTCGGTACGTACACCACTTCTTCTTTGTCCATTTATCTGTTGATGGACATTTTGTTTGCTTGCATGGCTTGGCTATTGTAAATATTGCTGCAGGGCATGTTTGCCTGTCTGTGCCTTTCCCATTCTGGTCTTCTTAGGGTATAGGCCCATTAGGGGATCGGCCGCATGATATGGTAGCTCAATTTTTACCTTTTAAACGCAGCTCCGTTCTGTTCTCATGATTAGCTGTTACCAGTTTACATCCAACCAACAGCATAGTGGGTATGCATTTCTCCCCCAACCCGTCAGCATGCATTGTTTGTAGACTTTTTACGGATGGCATTTTGAATATTGGGTGGTGAAATCTTTTTGTAGTTTGGATTTGCATCCAACCAATAATTCCTGATATTGAGCTTTTATCCATGTTCTTCTTTTTTTAAAACAACCGAGTGAGTAACACTTACCTCTTCAAATTGTTTTCTTGAAAAATTTTCCGTGTTGTGAACTTTCTTGGCCATTACCTACCCCAGGACATGTTTTGAGGACACGTGTCATTTACGGCCCTACAATTACTGTGAATCTCAAGTGACCCTTAGCCCTGTGTTTAAAGCTGCTGTTGTGGGAAACGGCCACAAGGCGGCAGCATTTCTCCATTCCCAAGTCTGGTTACTAGGGCAGCAGAGCCTTCCTGAAAGTTGTGTTCCTAGGTTGTAAATTAGAATGGGATGTGCCAGGGAAAACCCCAATAACTTTATGTCTCATTAATTGTTGTTCGTGGTTTTAATTTTTTAAATTGGGGTAATGAGCAGAATAGTGTTTGTTCTGGGTGTGCACAATCAGGTTCAATTGAACATTATATATATCTACTCATGTACAGATCCTCTTCCCATGTAAATTACTATTATTTTTTTAAATAAATTTATTTTATTTATTTATTTATTTTTGGCTGAGTTGGATCTTCGTTGCTGCACGTGGGCTTTCTCCAGTTGCGGTGAGCGGGGGCTACTCTCCGTTGCGGTGCACCGGCTTCTCACTGCAGTGGCTTCTCTTGTTGCGGAGCACGGGCTCTAGGCGTGTGGGCTTCAGTAGTTGTGGCGCATGGGCTCAGTAGTTATGGCTCATGGGCTCCAGAGCGTAGGCTCATTAGTTGTGGTGCACGGGCTTAGTTGCTCTGCTGCATGTGGGACCTTCCCGAACCAGGGATCGAACCTGTGTCCCCTGCATTGGCAGGTGGATTCTTAACCACGGTGCCACCAGGCAAGCCCCCGTGTAAATTATTACAGAGCGTTCAGTAGACCTCCCTTGGTATATGGTCGGTCTTTTTGATACGTGTGTTTAATATGTATTTGCATACGTACGGTAACCCTAATCTTAATGTATCCATTCCTCCCACCTTTCCTTTTAGATAACCATAGTTTGTTTTCTAAGTCTGTGAGAGTCTTTCTCTGTGGAAATATGTTCATACGTGTCAGTTGTTAGGTAACAGCTAGGAGTGATATCACAGGTTATTTGTCGGCTGCTTTCCGACTTACCTCATGTTCTGTGATTATCTCTAGGCTCATCTATGGTGCTGCAAAGAGCAGTGTTTCATCCTTTTCCATGGCGAATATTGCATTGTGTACATGGACCACTTCTTCTTTGTGCATTCATCTGTGGATGGACATTTTGGTTACTTCCAAGTCTTGGCAATGCTAAATATTGATGCAGTGCAGGATTGCCAGCCTGTGTCTTTTGGATTCTGGTCTTCTCAGGGATTAGGCCCAGCAGTGGGCCTACTAGATCATATGGTAGTTCAAATTTTTCCCTTTCAACGCACCTCCATTCTGTTCTCACTACTGGCTGTTACCAGTGTACATCCCACCAGCAACTAGAGGGTACACAGTTCTCTAAAACCCCTTCAGAATTTATTGTTTGTAGACTTTTTACTGATGGCATTTTGAGTGTTGGGTGGTGATACCTTTTTGTAGGTTGGATTTGCATGCGTCTAATAATTCCCGATATTGAGCTTTCATCTACGTTTTTTTTTTTAAGTAAAACAGAGAAACTCACCTCTTCAAATTGTTTCCTTGAAAAATTTGCCATGTTCTCAATTCCTGTGGCCATTACCTGCACCAGGACATTTTTTGAGGGCAGGTGTCCTTTACAGCCCTGTAGTAATTGTGAATATCACATGACCATTAGTTCTGCATTTAAAGCTGCTGTTGCAGGAAACGGCCACAAGGGGGCAGCATTTCTATATTCCCAACTCTGGTTACTAGGGCAACACAGCCTTCCTGGAAGTCCTGTTTGTAGGTTGTAAAGTAGAGTGGAATGTGCCAGGACAAACCCCCAGAAACTATGTCTACTTATTTGTTGTTGATATTCTCAGTTTAATTTTCATTTTTCTCAGAGCAAATTTGATTGCAATGTTGTGTTTGTTCTAGGTGTACAGAATGTCTTTCATTGATTCATATATCTTTTCATGTTTGGATCCTGTTCCGTAGAGATTATTACAGAATGTTGTGTAGACCTCTCTTGGTATTCGGTATGTCTGATGATTATATATTTTATAAGTATTAGCATATGTCTGTTAAACCCAATATCCTCCGTTATACATTCCTCACACCTTTCCGTTTGGTTAAGCACAAGCTTGTTTTCTGAACACGTGAGTGTCCTTCTCTGTGGAAATAGGTTCATTCCTATCAATTTTTACATAAGACCTATACGTGATATCATAGGATATGTGTCTCTCGCTTTCTGACTTACTTCAAGTTGTGTGATTGTGTGTAGCCTCGTCTATGGTGCTGCAAACGGCATTGTTTCATTCTTTTCTGTGTCTAATATTGCATTGTGTACATGGACCACTTTTTCGTCCATTCATCTGATGATGGACATTTTTGTTGCTTCCATGTCTTGGCTATTGTAAATACTGCTGCAATACACGATGTTCCATCCTGTGTCTTTTTGATGCTGGCTTTCACAGGTGACAGGCCCAATAGTGGGCCTTCCGGATCATATGGGGACTCAATTTTTACCTTTCAACGCACTGCCATTCTGTTCCTATTATTGGCGGTTACCAGTTTACATCCCACTTAGACCGAGAGGTTACGCTATTCTCCACAACTTCTTCAACATCTATTGTTTGTTGACGTTTTGCTGATGGTCATTCTGACTGGTGTGAGGTGATACGTTTGTGTAGATTGGATTTGCATGCGTCTAATAATTCCTGATGTTTTGCGTGTATCAATGTCCTTTTCATTTTTTTTTAAGATTCAGCTAAACTTACAACTTCAAATTTCCTTCTTGAAAAATTTGCCGCGTTTGGATTTTTTTGGCCATTCCCTACCCCAGGACAGTTTTTGAGGGCATGAGTCATTTACAGCCCTGCAGTCCTTGTGAATATTAGTGACCATTAGCAGTGGATTTAAAGCTGCTGTTTGAGGAAACGGCCTTAAGGTGGCAGCATTTCTACGTTGCCAACTCTGCTTGCTAGGGAAACAGAACCTTGCTGCAAGTTGTGCTTTTAGGTTGCAGATTAGAGTGGAATGTGTCAGGACAAACCCCCATAAGTTTTAGCCTCCTTAATTCTTGTTTGTGTCTTTAAGTTTTCATTTTTATCAGAGCAAATTGGATTTTAAAATGTCTTTTGTTCTAGCTGCACAGAATCTTGTTCATGTACACATATACATATATCTATTGATCTTTGTGTCCTTTTCCATGTAGGTTATTGTAGAGTGTTGAATAGACCACTCTTGGTATTCCATAGGTCTTTGGGGATGATATATTTTATATGTATTAGTATATGTTTGTTAACCCCAATATCCTAATTTGTCCATTCCTCACACCTTTTCTTTGGCTTAACCATAAGTTTGTCTTCTCCATCTGAGATTGTCTTTCCCTATGGAAATATGTTCATTTTTATGAATTTTCAGATAACATAAGTGATATCGTAGAACATTTGTCTTTCGCAATCTGACTTACTTCACGTTGTGTGATTATCTCTAGGCTCATCCGTGGTGCTGCATATGCCATTCTTTTATTTTTTTTCGTGGCTAATATTCCATTCTGTACATATACCACTTCTTCTTTGTCCATTCATCTGTTTATGGAGCTTTTTTTTGCTTCCATGTCTTGGCTCTTTCAATATTGCTGCAGTGCACATTTGCCTGCCTCTGTCTTTCCGATTCTGGTGGTCTTAGGTTATAGGCCCAGAAGGTGCCCTGCCGCATCATACGGTAGCTCAATTTTTACCTTTTAAAGCAGCTGCATTCAGTTTTCATTAGTGCTGTTAGCACTTTACACCCCATCAGCAGCTAGAAGGTACACAGTTCCCTAAAACCTCTTCAGCATTTATAGTTTGTAGACTTTTTGCTGATGGTCATTTGACTGGTGTGAGCTGAAACCTTTGTGGACGTTGGATTTGCATGCAGCTAATAATTCCTTATACTGAGCTTTAGGCATGTCTTTTTTTTCCTTTTCCTTTTTTTTTTAAAGAGTGAGTACAACTTCCCTCTCATATTGACTTCTTGAAAACTTTGTCATGTGTTGAAATTTCTTGCCTATTCCCTACCCCAGGACATTTTTTGAGGGCAGGTATCATTTACAGCCCCGCAGTCCTCGTGACTATTAAGCGACCATTAGCACTGTGTTTAAAGCTGCTGTTGTGGGAAACAGCCACAAGGCGGCAGCATTATTACGTTCTCAACTCTTGTTACTAGGGCAACAGAGTCTTCCTGGACGTCGTGTTCCTCGGTTGTAAATTAGAGTGGAATGTGCTGGGACAAGCCCCCAGAAGTTTATGTCTCCTTACTTATGTTCGTTTTTTAAATTTAATTTATATTTCTTATCGGAGGAAATTTGATTAGAGTGTTGTGATTGTCTGGCTGTACAGAATCTGGTCAATGATTCATACATATGTCTGTTCATCTTCGGATCCTGTTACCATGTATGTTATTACAGAATGTTGAGTAGACCTCCCTTGGTATTTGGTAGGTGTTTTGTCATGATATATTTTATATGTATTGGTGATTATATAATTCATATAGTTTATATGTTATATGTTTATATACATTTAACATACGTTAGTATATGTATGCTAATTTCCTAATAATCCTAATTTATCCATCTTCCCACCTTTCATTTTGGTTAACCATTAGTTTGTTTTATCAGTCTGTGAGTGTGTTTTTCTGTGGAAATATGTTCATTGGGAGCAATCTTAGGATAACACGTATAAATGATATCATAGGATATTTGTCATTCCCTTTTGACTTACGTAACGTACTATGATTATTTCTAGGCTCATGTGTAGTCCTGCAAACGGCATTTTTCATTTTTTTCCCGAGGCTACTATTCCATTCGGTACGTATACCACTTCTTCTTTGTCCATTTATCTGTTGATGGACATTTTGTTTGCTTGCATGGCTTGGCTATTGTAAATATTGCTGCAGGGCATGTTTGCCTGTCTGTGCCTTTCCCATTCTGGTCTTCTTAGGGTATAGGCCCATTAGGGGATCGGCCGCATGATATGGTAGCTCAATTTTTACCTTTTAAACGCAGCTCCGTTCTGTTCTCATGATTAGCTGTTACCAGTTTACATCCAACCAACAGCATAGTGGGTATGCATTTCTCCCCCAACCCGTCAGCATGCATTGTTTGTAGACTTTTTACGGATGGCATTTTGAATATTGGGTGGTGAAATCTTTTTGTAGTTTGGATTTGCATCCAACCAATAATTCCTGATATTGAGCTTTTATCCATGTTCTTCTTTTTTTAAAACAACCGAGTGAGTAACACTTACCTCTTCAAATTGTTTTCTTGAAAAATTTTCCGTGTTGTGAACTTTCTTGGCCATTACCTACCCCAGGACATGTTTTGAGGACACGTGTCATTTACGGCCCTACAATTACTGTGAATCTCAAGTGACCCTTAGCCCTGTGTTTAAAGCTGCTGTTGTGGGAAACGGCCACAAGGCGGCAGCATTTCTCCATTCCCAAGTCTGGTTACTAGGGCAGCAGAGCCTTCCTGAAAGTTGTGTTCCTAGGTTGTAAATTAGAATGGGATGTGCCAGGGAAAACCCCAATAACTTTATGTCTCATTAATTGTTGTTCGTGGTTTTAATTTTTTAAATTGGGGTAATGAGCAGAATAGTGTTTGTTCTGGGTGTGCACAATCAGGTTCAATTGAACATTATATATATCTACTCATGTACAGATCCTCTTCCCATGTAAATTACTATTATTTTTTTAAATAAATTTATTTTATTTATTTATTTATTTTTGGCTGAGTTGGATCTTCGTTGCTGCACGTGGGCTTTCTCCAGTTGCGGTGAGCGGGGGCTACTCTCCGTTGCGGTGCACCGGCTTCTCACTGCAGTGGCTTCTCTTGTTGCGGAGCACGGGCTCTAGGCGTGTGGGCTTCAGTAGTTGTGGCGCATGGGCTCAGTAGTTATGGCTCATGGGCTCCAGAGCGTAGGCTCATTAGTTGTGGTGCACGGGCTTAGTTGCTCTGCTGCATGTGGGACCTTCCCGAACCAGGGATCGAACCTGTGTCCCCTGCATTGGCAGGTGGATTCTTAACCACGGTGCCACCAGGCAAGCCCCCGTGTAAATTATTACAGAGCGTTCAGTAGACCTCCCTTGGTATATGGTCGGTCTTTTTGATACGTGTGTTTAATATGTATTTGCATACGTACGGTAACCCTAATCTTAATGTATCCATTCCTCCCACCTTTCCTTTTAGATAACCATAGTTTGTTTTCTAAGTCTGTGAGAGTCTTTCTCTGTGGAAATATGTTCATACGTGTCAGTTGTTAGGTAACAGCTAGGAGTGATATCACAGGTTATTTGTCGGCTGCTTTCCGACTTACCTCATGTTCTGTGATTATCTCTAGGCTCATCTATGGTGCTGCAAAGAGCAGTGTTTCATCCTTTTCCATGGCGAATATTGCATTGTGTAGATGGACCACTTCTTCTTTGTGCATTCATCTGTGGATGGACATTTTGGTTACTTCCAAGTCTTGGCAATGCTAAATATTGATGCAGTGCAGGATTGCCAGCCTGTGTCTTTTGGATTCTGGTCTTCTCAGGGATTAGGCCCAGCAGTGGGCCTACTAGATCATATGGTAGTTCAAATTTTTCCCTTTCAACGCACCTCCATTCTGTTCTCACTACTGGCTGTTACCAGTGTACATCCCACCAGCAACTAGAGGGTACACAGTTCTCTAAAACCCCTTCAGAATTTATTGTTTGTAGACTTTTTACTGATGGCATTTTGAGTGTTGGGTGGTGATACCTTTTTGTAGGTTGGATTTGCATGCGTCTAATAATTCCCGATATTGAGCTTTCATCTACGTTTTTTTTTTTAAGTAAAACAGAGAAACTCACCTCTTCAAATTGTTTCCTTGAAAAATTTGCCATGTTCTGAATTCCTGTGGCCATTACCTGCACCAGGACATTTTTTGAGGGCAGGTGTCCTTTACAGCCCTGTAGTAATTGTGAATATCACATGACCATTAGTTCTGCATTTAAAGCTGCTGTTGCAGGAAACGGCCACAAGGGGGCAGCATTTCTATATTCCCAACTCTGGTTACTAGGGCAACACAGCCTTCCTGGAAGTCCTGTTTGTAGGTTGTAAAGTAGAGTGGAATGTGCCAGGACAAACCCCCAGAAACTATGTCTACTTATTTGTTGTTGATATTCTCAGTTTAATTTTCATTTTTCTCAGAGCAAATTTGATTGCAATGTTGTGTTTGTTCTAGGTGTACAGAATGTCTTTCATTGATTCATATATCTTTTCATGTTTGGATCCTGTTCCGTAGAGATTATTACAGAATGTTGTGTAGACCTCTCTTGGTATTCGGTATGTCTGATGATTATATATTTTATAAGTATTAGCATATGTCTGTTAAACCCAATATCCTCCGTTATACATTCCTCACACCTTTCCGTTTGGTTAAGCACAAGCTTGTTTTCTGAACACGTGAGTGTCCTTCTCTGTGGAAATAGGTTCATTCCTATCAATTTTTACATAAGACCTATACGTGATATCATAGGATATGTGTCTCTCGCTTTCTGACTTACTTCAAGTTGTGTGATTGTGTGTAGCCTCGTCTATGGTGCTGCAAACGGCATTGTTTCATTCTTTTCTGTGTCTAATATTGCATTGTGTACATGGACCACTTTTTCGTCCATTCATCTGATGATGGACATTTTTGTTGCTTCCATGTCTTGGCTATTGTAAATACTGCTGCAATACACGATGTTCCATCCTGTGTCTTTTTGATGCTGGCTTTCACAGGTGACAGGCCCAATAGTGGGCCTTCCGGATCATATGGGGACTCAATTTTTACCTTTCAACGCACTGCCATTCTGTTCCTATTATTGGCGGTTACCAGTTTACATCCCACTTAGACCGAGAGGTTACGCTATTCTCCACAACTTCTTCAACATCTATTGTTTGTTGACGTTTTGCTGATGGTCATTCTGACTGGTGTGAGGTGATACGTTTGTGTAGATTGGATTTGCATGCGTCTAATAATTCCTGATGTTTTGCGTGTATCAATGTCCTTTTCATTTTTTTTTAAGATTCAGCTAAACTTACAACTTCAAATTTCCTTCTTGAAAAATTTGCCGCGTTTGGATTTTTTTGGCCATTCCCTACCCCAGGACAGTTTTTGAGGGCATGAGTCATTTACAGCCCTGCAGTCCTTGTGAATATTAGTGACCATTAGCAGTGGATTTAAAGCTGCTGTTTGAGGAAACGGCCTTAAGGTGGCAGCATTTCTACGTTGCCAACTCTGCTTGCTAGGGAAACAGAACCTTGCTGCAAGTTGTGCTTTTAGGTTGCAGATTAGAGTGGAATGTGTCAGGACAAACCCCCATAAGTTTTAGCCTCCTTAATTCTTGTTTGTGTCTTTAAGTTTTCATTTTTATCAGAGCAAATTGGATTTTAAAATGTCTTTTGTTCTAGCTGCACAGAATCTTGTTCATGTACACATATACATATATCTATTGATCTTTGTGTCCTTTTCCATGTAGGTTATTGTAGAGTGTTGAATAGACCACTCTTGGTATTCCATAGGTCTTTGGGGATGATATATTTTATATGTATTAGTATATGTTTGTTAACCCCAATATCCTAATTTGTCCATTCCTCACACCTTTTCTTTGGCTTAACCATAAGTTTGTCTTCTCCATCTGAGATTGTCTTTCCCTATGGAAATATGTTCATTTTTATGAATTTTCAGATAACATAAGTGATATCGTAGAACATTTGTCTTTCGCAATCTGACTTACTTCACGTTGTGTGATTATCTCTAGGCTCATCCGTGGTGCTGCATATGCCATTCTTTTATTTTTTTTCGTGGCTAATATTCCATTCTGTACATATACCACTTCTTCTTTGTCCATTCATCTGTTTATGGAGCTTTTTTTTGCTTCCATGTCTTGGCTCTTTCAATATTGCTGCAGTGCACATTTGCCTGCCTCTGTCTTTCCGATTCTGGTGGTCTTAGGTTATAGGCCCAGAAGGTGCCCTGCCGCATCATACGGTAGCTCAATTTTTACCTTTTAAAGCAGCTGCATTCAGTTTTCATTAGTGCTGTTAGCACTTTACACCCCATCAGCAGCTAGAAGGTACACAGTTCCCTAAAACCTCTTCAGCATTTATAGTTTGTAGACTTTTTGCTGATGGTCATTTGACTGGTGTGAGCTGAAACCTTTGTGGACGTTGGATTTGCATGCAGCTAATAATTCCTTATACTGAGCTTTAGGCATGCCTTTTTTTTCCTTTTCCTTTTTTTTTTAAAGAGTGAGTACAACTTCCCTCTCATATTGACTTCTTGAAAACTTTGTCATGTGTTGAAATTTCTTGCCTATTCCCTACCCCAGGACATTTTTTGAGGGCAGGTATCATTTACAGCCCCGCAGTCCTCGTGACTATTAAGCGACCATTAGCACTGTGTTTAAAGCTGCTGTTGTGGGAAACAGCCACAAGGCGGCAGCATTATTACGTTCTCAACTCTTGTTACTAGGGCAACAGAGTCTTCCTGGACGTCGTGTTCCTCGGTTGTAAATTAGAGTGGAATGTGCTGGGACAAGCCCCCAGAAGTTTATGTCTCCTTACTTATGTTCGTTTTTTAAATTTAATTTATATTTCTTATCGGAGGAAATTTGATTAGAGTGTTGTGATTGTCTGGCTGTACAGAATCTGGTCAATGATTCATACATATGTCTGTTCATCTTCGGATCCTGTTACCATGTATGTTATTACAGAATGTTGAGTAGACCTCCCTTGGTATTTGGTAGGTGTTTTGTCATGATATATTTTATATGTATTGGTGATTATATAATTCATATAGTTTATATGTTATATGTTTATATACATTTAACATACGTTAGTATATGTATGCTAATTTCCTAATAATCCTAATTTATCCATCCTCCCACCTTTCATTTTGGTTAACCATTAGTTTGTTTTATCAGTCTGTGAGTGTGTTTTTCTGTGGAAATATGTTCATTGGGAGCAATCTTAGGATAACACGTATAAATGATATCATAGGATATTTGTCATTCCCTTTTGACTTACGTAACGTACTATGATTATTTCTAGGCTCATGTGTAGTCCTGCAAACGGCATTTTTCATTTTTTTCCCGAGGCTACTATTCCATTCGGTACGTATACCACTTCTTCTTTGTCCATTTATCTGTTGATGGACATTTTGTTTGCTTGCATGGCTTGGCTATTGTAAATATTGCTGCAGGGCATGTTTGCCTGTCTGTGCCTTTCCCATTCTGGTCTTCTTAGGGTATAGGCCCATTAGGGGATCGGCCGCATGATATGGTAGCTCAATTTTTACCTTTTAAACGCAGCTCCGTTCTGTTCTCATGATTAGCTGTTACCAGTTTACATCCAACCAACAGCATAGTGGGTATGCATTTCTCCCCCAACCCGTCAGCATGCATTGTTTGTAGACTTTTTACGGATGGCATTTTGAATATTGGGTGGTGAAATCTTTTTGTAGTTTGGATTTGCATCCAACCAATAATTCCTGATATTGAGCTTTTATCCATGTTCTTCTTTTTTTAAAACAACCGAGTGAGTAACACTTACCTCTTCAAATTGTTTTCTTGAAAAAATTTTCCGTGTTGTGAACTTTCTTGGCCATTACCTACCCCAGGACATGTTTTGAGGACACGTGTCATTTACGGCCCTACAATTACTGTGAATCTCAAGTGACCCTTAGCCCTGTGTTTAAAGCTGCTGTTGTGGGAAACGGCCACAAGGCGGCAGCATTTCTCCATTCCCAAGTCTGGTTACTAGGGCAGCAGAGCCTTCCTGAAAGTTGTGTTCCTAGGTTGTAAATTAGAATGGGATGTGCCAGGGAAAACCCCAATAACTTTATGTCTCATTAATTGTTGTTCGTGGTTTTAATTTTTTAAATTGGGGTAATGAGCAGAATAGTGTTTGTTCTGGGTGTGCACAATCAGGTTCAATTGAACATTATATATATCTACTCATGTACAGATCCTCTTCCCATGTAAATTACTATTATTTTTTTAAATAAATTTATTTTATTTATTTATTTATTTTTGGCTGAGTTGGATCTTCGTTGCTGCACGTGGGCTTTCTCCAGTTGCGGTGAGCGGGGGCTACTCTCCGTTGCGGTGCACCGGCTTCTCACTGCAGTGGCTTCTCTTGTTGCGGAGCACGGGCTCTAGGCGTGTGGGCTTCAGTAGTTGTGGCGCATGGGCTCAGTAGTTATGGCTCATGGGCTCCAGAGCGTAGGCTCATTAGTTGTGGTGCACGGGCTTAGTTGCTCTGCTGCATGTGGGACCTTCCCGAACCAGGGATCGAACCTGTGTCCCCTGCATTGGCAGGTGGATTCTTAACCACGGTGCCACCAGGCAAGCCCCCGTGTAAATTATTACAGAGCGTTCAGTAGACCTCCCTTGGTATATGGTCGGTCTTTTTGATACGTGTGTTTAATATGTATTTGCATACGTACGGTAACCCTAATCTTAATGTATCCATTCCTCCCACCTTTCCTTTTAGATAACCATAGTTTGTTTTCTAAGTCTGTGAGAGTCTTTCTCTGTGGAAATATGTTCATACGTGTCAGTTGTTAGGTAACAGCTAGGAGTGATATCACAGGTTATTTGTCGGCTGCTTTCCGACTTACCTCATGTTCTGTGATTATCTCTAGGCTCATCTATGGTGCTGCAAAGAGCAGTGTTTCATCCTTTTCCATGGCGAATATTGCATTGTGTACATGGACCACTTCTTCTTTGTGCATTCATCTGTGGATGGACATTTTGGTTACTTCCAAGTCTTGGCAATGCTAAATATTGATGCAGTGCAGGATTGCCAGCCTGTGTCTTTTGGATTCTGGTCTTCTCAGGGATTAGGCCCAGCAGTGGGCCTACTAGATCATATGGTAGTTCAAATTTTTCCCTTTCAACGCACCTCCATTCTGTTCTCACTACTGGCTGTTACCAGTGTACATCCCACCAGCAACTAGAGGGTACACAGTTCTCTAAAACCCCTTCAGAATTTATTGTTTGTAGACTTTTTACTGATGGCATTTTGAGTGTTGGGTGGTGATACCTTTTTGTAGGTTGGATTTGCATGCGTCTAATAATTCCCGATATTGAGCTTTCATCTACGTTTTTTTTTTTAAGTAAAACAGAGAAACTCACCTCTTCAAATTGTTTCCTTGAAAAATTTGCCATGTTCTCAATTCCTGTGGCCATTACCTGCACCAGGACATTTTTTGAGGGCAGGTGTCCTTTACAGCCCTGTAGTAATTGTGAATATCACATGACCATTAGTTCTGCATTTAAAGCTGCTGTTGCAGGAAACGGCCACAAGGGGGCAGCATTTCTATATTCCCAACTCTGGTTACTAGGGCAACACAGCCTTCCTGGAAGTCCTGTTTGTAGGTTGTAAAGTAGAGTGGAATGTGCCAGGACAAACCCCCAGAAACTATGTCTACTTATTTGTTGTTGATATTCTCAGTTTAATTTTCATTTTTCTCAGAGCAAATTTGATTGCAATGTTGTGTTTGTTCTAGGTGTACAGAATGTCTTTCATTGATTCATATATCTTTTCATGTTTGGATCCTGTTCCGTAGAGATTATTACAGAATGTTGTGTAGACCTCTCTTGGTATTCGGTATGTCTGATGATTATATATTTTATAAGTATTAGCATATGTCTGTTAAACCCAATATCCTCCGTTATACATTCCTCACACCTTTCCGTTTGGTTAAGCACAAGCTTGTTTTCTGAACACGTGAGTGTCCTTCTCTGTGGAAATAGGTTCATTCCTATCAATTTTTACATAAGACCTATACGTGATATCATAGGATATGTGTCTCTCGCTTTCTGACTTACTTCAAGTTGTGTGATTGTCTGTAGCCTCGTCTATGGTGCTGCAAACGGCATTGTTTCATTCTTTTCTGTGTCTAATATTGCATTGTGTACATGGACCACTTTTTCGTCCATTCATCTGATGATGGACATTTTTGTTGCTTCCATGTCTTGGCTATTGTAAATACTGCTGCAATACACGATGTTCCATCCTGTGTCTTTTTGATGCTGGCTTTCACAGGTGACAGGCCCAATAGTGGGCCTTCCGGATCATATGGGGACTCAATTTTTACCTTTCAACACACTGCCATTCTGTTCCTATTATTGGCGGTTACCAGTTTACATCCCACTTAGACCGAGAGGTTACGCTATTCTCCACAACTTCTTCAACATCTATTGTTTGTTGACGTTTTGCTGATGGTCATTCTGACTGGTGTGAGGTGATACGTTTGTGTAGATTGGATTTGCATGCGTCTAATAATTCCTGATGTTTTGCGTGTATCAATGTCCTTTTCATTTTTTTTTAAGATTCAGCTAAACTTACAACTTCAAATTTCCTTCTTGAAAAATTTGCCGCGTTTGGATTTTTTTGGCCATTCCCTACCCCAGGACAGTTTTTGAGGGCATGAGTCATTTACAGCCCTGCAGTCCTTGTGAATATTAGTGACCATTAGCAGTGGATTTAAAGCTGCTGTTTGAGGAAACGGCCTTAAGGTGGCAGCATTTCTACGTTGGCAACTCTGCTTGCTAGGGAAACAGAACCTTGCTGCAAGTTGTGCTTTTAGGTTGCAGATTAGAGTGGAATGTGTCAGGACAAACCCCCATAAGTTTTAGCCTCCTTAATTCTTGTTTGTGTCTTTAAGTTTTCATTTTTATCAGAGCAAATTGGATTTTAAAATGTCTTTTGTTCTAGCTGCACAGAATCTTGTTCATGTACACATATACATATATCTATTGATCTTTGTGTCCTTTTCCATGTAGGTTATTGTAGAGTGTTGAATAGACCACTCTTGGTATTCCATAGGTCTTTGGGGATGATATATTTTATATGTATTAGTATATGTTTGTTAACCCCAATATCCTAATTTGTCCATTCCTCACACCTTTTCTTTGGCTTAACCATAAGTTTGTCTTCTCCATCTGAGATTGTCTTTCCCTATGGAAATATGTTCATTTTTATGAATTTTCAGATAACATAAGTGATATCGTAGAACATTTGTCTTTCGCAATCTGACTTACTTCACGTTGTGTGATTATCTCTAGGCTCATCCGTGGTGCTGCATATGCCATTCTTTTATTTTTTTTCGTGGCTAATATTCCATTCTGTACATATACCACTTCTTCTTTGTCCATTCATCTGTTTATGGAGCTTTTTTTTGCTTCCATGTCTTGGCTCTTTCAATATTGCTGCAGTGCACATTTGCCTGCCTCTGTCTTTCCGATTCTGGTGGTCTTAGGTTATAGGCCCAGAAGGTGCCCTGCCGCATCATACGGTAGCTCAATTTTTACCTTTTAAAGCAGCTGCATTCAGTTTTCATTAGTGCTGTTAGCACTTTACACCCCATCAGCAGCTAGAAGGTACACAGTTCCCTAAAACCTCTTCAGCATTTATAGTTTGTAGACTTTTTGCTGATGGTCATTTGACTGGTGTGAGCTGAAACCTTTGTGGACGTTGGATTTGCATGCAGCTAATAATTCCTTATACTGAGCTTTAGGCATGTCTTTTTTTTCCTTTTCCTTTTTTTTTTAAAGAGTGAGTACAACTTCCCTCTCATATTGACTTCTTGAAAACTTTGTCATGTGTTGAAATTTCTTGCCTATTCCCTACCCCAGGACATTTTTTGAGGGCAGGTATCATTTACAGCCCCGCAGTCCTCGTGACTATTAAGCGACCATTAGCACTGTGTTTAAAGCTGCTGTTGTGGGAAACAGCCACAAGGCGGCAGCATTATTACGTTCTCAACTCTTGTTACTAGGGCAACAGAGTCTTCCTGGACGTCGTGTTCCTCGGTTGTAAATTAGAGTGGAATGTGCTGGGACAAGCCCCCAGAAGTTTATGTCTCCTTACTTATGTTCGTTTTTTAAATTTAATTTATATTTCTTATCGGAGGAAATTTGATTAGAGTGTTGTGATTGTCTGGCTGTACAGAATCTGGTCAATGATTCATACATATGTCTGTTCATCTTCGGATCCTGTTACCATGTATGTTATTACAGAATGTTGAGTAGACCTCCCTTGGTATTTGGTAGGTGTTTTGTCATGATATATTTTATATGTATTGGTGATTATATAATTCATATAGTTTATATGTTATATGTTTATATACATTTAACATACGTTAGTATATGTATGCTAATTTCCTAATAATCCTAATTTATCCATCCTCCCACCTTTCATTTTGGTTAACCATTAGTTTGTTTTATCAGTCTGTGAGTGTGTTTTTCTGTGGAAATATGTTCATTGGGAGCAATCTTAGGATAACACGTATAAATGATATCATAGGATATTTGTCATTCCCTTTTGACTTACGTAACGTACTATGATTATTTCTAGGCTCATGTGTAGTCCTGCAAACGGCATTTTTCATTTTTTTCCCGAGACTACTATTCCATTCGGTACGTACACCACTTCTTCTTTGTCCATTTATCTGTTGATGGACATTTTGTTTGCTTGCATGGCTTGGCTATTGTAAATATTGCTGCAGGGCATGTTTGCCTGTCTGTGCCTTTCCCATTCTGGTCTTCTTAGGGTATAGGCCCATTAGGGGATCGGCCGCATGATATGGTAGCTCAATTTTTACCTTTTAAACGCAGCTCCGTTCTGTTCTCATGATTAGCTGTTACCAGTTTACATCCAACCAACAGCATAGTGGGTATGCATTTCTCCCCCAACCCGTCAGCATGCATTGTTTGTAGACTTTTTACGGATGGCATTTTGAATATTGGGTGGTGAAATCTTTTTGTAGTTTGGATTTGCATCCAACCAATAATTCCTGATATTGAGCTTTTATCCATGTTCTTCTTTTTTTAAAACAACCGAGTGAGTAACACTTACCTCTTCAAATTGTTTTCTTGAAAAAATTTTCCGTGTTGTGAACTTTCTTGGCCATTACCTACCCCAGGACATGTTTTGAGGACACGTGTCATTTACGGCCCTACAATTACTGTGAATCTCAAGTGACCCTTAGCCCTGTGTTTAAAGCTGCTGTTGTGGGAAACGGCCACAAGGCGGCAGCATTTCTCCATTCCCAAGTCTGGTTACTAGGGCAGCAGAGCCTTCCTGAAAGTTGTGTTCCTAGGTTGTAAATTAGAATGGGATGTGCCAGGGAAAACCCCAATAACTTTATGTCTCATTAATTGTTGTTCGTGGTTTTAATTTTTTAAATTGGGGTAATGAGCAGAATAGTGTTTGTTCTGGGTGTGCACAATCAGGTTCAATTGAACATTATATATATCTACTCATGTACAGATCCTCTTCCCATGTAAATTACTATTATTTTTTTAAATAAATTTATTTTATTTATTTATTTATTTTTGGCTGAGTTGGATCTTCGTTGCTGCACGTGGGCTTTCTCCAGTTGCGGTGAGCGGGGGCTACTCTCCGTTGCGGTGCACCGGCTTCTCACTGCAGTGGCTTCTCTTGTTGCGGAGCACGGGCTCTAGGCGTGTGGGCTTCAGTAGTTGTGGCGCATGGGCTCAGTAGTTATGGCTCATGGGCTCCAGAGCGTAGGCTCATTAGTTGTGGTGCACGGGCTTAGTTGCTCTGCTGCATGTGGGACCTTCCCGAACCAGGGATCGAACCTGTGTCCCCTGCATTGGCAGGTGGATTCTTAACCACGGTGCCACCAGGCAAGCCCCCGTGTAAATTATTACAGAGCGTTCAGTAGACCTCCCTTGGTATATGGTCGGTCTTTTTGATACGTGTGTTTAATATGTATTTGCATACGTACGGTAACCCTAATCTTAATGTATCCATTCCTCCCACCTTTCCTTTTAGATAACCATAGTTTGTTTTCTAAGTCTGTGAGAGTCTTTCTCTGTGGAAATATGTTCATACGTGTCAGTTGTTAGGTAACAGCTAGGAGTGATATCACAGGTTATTTGTCGGCTGCTTTCCGACTTACCTCATGTTCTGTGATTATCTCTAGGCTCATCTATGGTGCTGCAAAGAGCAGTGTTTCATCCTTTTCCATGGCGAATATTGCATTGTGTACATGGACCACTTCTTCTTTGTGCATTCATCTGTGGATGGACATTTTGGTTACTTCCAAGTCTTGGCAATGCTAAATATTGATGCAGTGCAGGATTGCCAGCCTGTGTCTTTTGGATTCTGGTCTTCTCAGGGATTAGGCCCAGCAGTGGGCCTACTAGATCATATGGTAGTTCAAATTTTTCCCTTTCAACGCACCTCCATTCTGTTCTCACTACTGGCTGTTACCAGTGTACATCCCACCAGCAACTAGAGGGTACACAGTTCTCTAAAACCCCTTCAGAATTTATTGTTTGTAGACTTTTTACTGATGGCATTTTGAGTGTTGGGTGGTGATACCTTTTTGTAGGTTGGATTTGCATGCGTCTAATAATTCCCGATATTGAGCTTTCATCTACGTTTTTTTTTAAAGTAAAACAGAGAAACTCACCTCTTCAAATTGTTTCCTTGAAAAATTTGCCATGTTCTGAATTCCTGTGGCCATTACCTGCACCAGGACATTTTTTGAGGGCAGGTGTCCTTTACAGCCCTGTAGTAATTGTGAATATCACATGACCATTAGTTCTGCATTTAAAGCTGCTGTTGCAGGAAACGGCCACAAGGGGGCAGCATTTCTATATTCCCAACTCTGGTTACTAGGGCAACACAGCCTTCCTGGAAGTCCTGTTTGTAGGTTGTAAAGTAGAGTGGAATGTGCCAGGACAAACCCCCAGAAACTATGTCTACTTATTTGTTGTTGATATTCTCAGTTTAATTTTCATTTTTCTCAGAGCAAATTTGATTGCAATGTTGTGTTTGTTCTAGGTGTACAGAATGTCTTTCATTGATTCATATATCTTTTCATGTTTGGATCCTGTTCCGTAGAGATTATTACAGAATGTTGTGTAGACCTCTCTTGGTATTCGGTATGTCTGATGATTATATATTTTATAAGTATTAGCATATGTCTGTTAAACCCAATATCCTCCGTTATACATTCCTCACACCTTTCCGTTTGGTTAAGCACAAGCTTGTTTTCTGAACACGTGAGTGTCCTTCTCTGTGGAAATAGGTTCATTCCTATCAATTTTTACATAAGACCTATACGTGATATCATAGGATATGTGTCTCTCGCTTTCTGACTTACTTCAAGTTGTGTGATTGTCTGTAGCCTCGTCTATGGTGCTGCAAACGGCATTGTTTCATTCTTTTCTGTGTCTAATATTGCATTGTGTACATGGACCACTTTTTCGTCCATTCATCTGATGATGGACATTTTTGTTGCTTCCATGTCTTGGCTATTGTAAATACTGCTGCAATACACGATGTTCCATCCTGTGTCTTTTTGATGCTGGCTTTCACAGGTGACAGGCCCAATAGTGGGCCTTCCGGATCATATGGGGACTCAATTTTTACCTTTCAACACACTGCCATTCTGTTCCTATTATTGGCGGTTACCAGTTTACATCCCACTTAGACCGAGAGGTTACGCTATTCTCCACAACTTCTTCAACATCTATTGTTTGTTGACGTTTTGCTGATGGTCATTCTGACTGGTGTGAGGTGATACGTTTGTGTAGATTGGATTTGCATGCGTCTAATAATTCCTGATGTTTTGCGTGTATCAATGTCCTTTTCATTTTTTTTTAAGATTCAGCTAAACTTACAACTTCAAATTTCCTTCTTGAAAAATTTGCCGCGTTTGGATTTTTTTGGCCATTCCCTACCCCAGGACAGTTTTTGAGGGCATGAGTCATTTACAGCCCTGCAGTCCTTGTGAATATTAGTGACCATTAGCAGTGGATTTAAAGCTGCTGTTTGAGGAAACGGCCTTAAGGTGGCAGCATTTCTACGTTGGCAACTCTGCTTGCTAGGGAAACAGAACCTTGCTGCAAGTTGTGCTTTTAGGTTGCAGATTAGAGTGGAATGTGTCAGGACAAACCCCCATAAGTTTTAGCCTCCTTAATTCTTGTTTGTGTCTTTAAGTTTTCATTTTTATCAGAGCAAATTGGATTTTAAAATGTCTTTTGTTCTAGCTGCACAGAATCTTGTTCATGTACACATATACATATATCTATTGATCTTTGTGTCCTTTTCCATGTAGGTTATTGTAGAGTGTTGAATAGACCACTCTTGGTATTCCATAGGTCTTTGGGGATGATATATTTTATATGTATTAGTATATGTTTGTTAACCCCAATATCCTAATTTGTCCATTCCTCACACCTTTTCTTTGGCTTAACCATAAGTTTGTCTTCTCCATCTGAGATTGTCTTTCCCTATGGAAATATGTTCATTTTTATGAATTTTCAGATAACATAAGTGATATCGTAGAACATTTGTCTTTCGCAATCTGACTTACTTCACGTTGTGTGATTATCTCTAGGCTCATCCGTGGTGCTGCATATGCCATTCTTTTATTTTTTTTCGTGGCTAATATTCCATTCTGTACATATACCACTTCTTCTTTGTCCATTCATCTGTTTATGGAGCTTTTTTTTGCTTCCATGTCTTGGCTCTTTCAATATTGCTGCAGTGCACATTTGCCTGCCTCTGTCTTTCCGATTCTGGTGGTCTTAGGTTATAGGCCCAGAAGGTGCCCTGCCGCATCATACGGTAGCTCAATTTTTACCTTTTAAAGCAGCTGCATTCAGTTTTCATTAGTGCTGTTAGCACTTTACACCCCATCAGCAGCTAGAAGGTACACAGTTCCCTAAAACCTCTTCAGCATTTATAGTTTGTAGACTTTTTGCTGATGGTCATTTGACTGGTGTGAGCTGAAACCTTTGTGGACGTTGGATTTGCATGCAGCTAATAATTCCTTATACTGAGCTTTAGGCATGTCTTTTTTTTCCTTTTCCTTTTTTTTTTAAAGAGTGAGTACAACTTCCCTCTCATATTGACTTCTTGAAAACTTTGTCATGTGTTGAAATTTCTTGCCTATTCCCTACCCCAGGACATTTTTTGAGGGCAGGTATCATTTACAGCCCCGCAGTCCTCGTGACTATTAAGCGACCATTAGCACTGTGTTTAAAGCTGCTGTTGTGGGAAACAGCCACAAGGCGGCAGCATTATTACGTTCTCAACTCTTGTTACTAGGGCAACAGAGTCTTCCTGGACGTCGTGTTCCTCGGTTGTAAATTAGAGTGGAATGTGCTGGGACAAGCCCCCAGAAGTTTATGTCTCCTTACTTATGTTCGTTTTTTAAATTTAATTTATATTTCTTATCGGAGGAAATTTGATTAGAGTGTTGTGATTGTCTGGCTGTACAGAATCTGGTCAATGATTCATACATATGTCTGTTCATCTTCGGATCCTGTTACCATGTATGTTATTACAGAATGTTGAGTAGACCTCCCTTGGTATTTGGTAGGTGTTTTGTCATGATATATTTTATATGTATTGGTGATTATATAATTCATATAGTTTATATGTTATATGTTTATATACATTTAACATACGTTAGTATATGTATGCTAATTTCCTAATAATCCTAATTTATCCATCCTCCCACCTTTCATTTTGGTTAACCATTAGTTTGTTTTATCAGTCTGTGAGTGTGTTTTTCTGTGGAAATATGTTCATTGGGAGCAATCTTAGGATAACACGTATAAATGATATCATAGGATATTTGTCATTCCCTTTTGACTTACGTAACGTACTATGATTATTTCTAGGCTCATGTGTAGTCCTGCAAACGGCATTTTTCATTTTTTTCCCGAGACTACTATTCCATTCGGTACGTACACCACTTCTTCTTTGTCCATTTATCTGTTGATGGACATTTTGTTTGCTTGCATGGCTTGGCTATTGTAAATATTGCTGCAGGGCATGTTTGCCTGTCTGTGCCTTTCCCATTCTGGTCTTCTTAGGGTATAGGCCCATTAGGGGATCGGCCGCATGATATGGTAGCTCAATTTTTACCTTTTAAACGCAGCTCCGTTCTGTTCTCATGATTAGCTGTTACCAGTTTACATCCAACCAACAGCATAGTGGGTATGCATTTCTCCCCCAACCCGTCAGCATGCATTGTTTGTAGACTTTTTACGGATGGCATTTTGAATATTGGGTGGTGAAATCTTTTTGTAGTTTGGATTTGCATCCAACCAATAATTCCTGATATTGAGCTTTTATCCATGTTCTTCTTTTTTTAAAACAACCGAGTGAGTAACACTTACCTCTTCAAATTGTTTTCTTGAAAAAATTTTCCGTGTTGTGAACTTTCTTGGCCATTACCTACCCCAGGACATGTTTTGAGGACACGTGTCATTTACGGCCCTACAATTACTGTGAATCTCAAGTGACCCTTAGCCCTGTGTTTAAAGCTGCTGTTGTGGGAAACGGCCACAAGGCGGCAGCATTTCTCCATTCCCAAGTCTGGTTACTAGGGCAGCAGAGCCTTCCTGAAAGTTGTGTTCCTAGGTTGTAAATTAGAATGGGATGTGCCAGGGAAAACCCCAATAACTTTATGTCTCATTAATTGTTGTTCGTGGTTTTAATTTTTTAAATTGGGGTAATGAGCAGAATAGTGTTTGTTCTGGGTGTGCACAATCAGGTTCAATTGAACATTATATATATCTACTCATGTACAGATCCTCTTCCCATGTAAATTACTATTATTTTTTTAAATAAATTTATTTTATTTATTTATTTATTTTTGGCTGAGTTGGATCTTCGTTGCTGCATGTGGGCTTTCTCCAGTTGCGGTGAGCGGGGGCTACTCTCCGTTGCGGTGCACCGGCTTCTCACTGCAGTGGCTTCTCTTGTTGCGGAGCACGGGCTCTAGGCGTGTGGGCTTCAGTAGTTGTGGCGCATGGGCTCAGTAGTTATGGCTCATGGGCTCCAGAGCGTAGGCTCATTAGTTGTGGTGCACGGGCTTAGTTGCTCTGCTGCATGTGGGACCTTCCCGAACCAGGGATCGAACCTGTGTCCCCTGCATTGGCAGGTGGATTCTTAACCACGGTGCCACCAGGCAAGCCCCCGTGTAAATTATTACAGAGCGTTCAGTAGACCTCCCTTGGTATATGGTCGGTCTTTTTGATACGTGTGTTTAATATGTATTTGCATACGTACGGTAACCCTAATCTTAATGTATCCATTCCTCCCACCTTTCCTTTTAGATAACCATAGTTTGTTTTCTAAGTCTGTGAGAGTCTTTCTCTGTGGAAATATGTTCATACGTGTCAGTTGTTAGGTAACAGCTAGGAGTGATATCACAGGTTATTTGTCGGCTGCTTTCCGACTTACCTCATGTTCTGTGATTATCTCTAGGCTCATCTATGGTGCTGCAAAGAGCAGTGTTTCATCCTTTTCCATGGCGAATATTGCATTGTGTACATGGACCACTTCTTCTTTGTGCATTCATCTGTGGATGGACATTTTGGTTACTTCCAAGTCTTGGCAATGCTAAATATTGATGCAGTGCAGGATTGCCAGCCTGTGTCTTTTGGATTCTGGTCTTCTCAGGGATTAGGCCCAGCAGTGGGCCTACTAGATCATATGGTAGTTCAAATTTTTCCCTTTCAACGCACCTCCATTCTGTTCTCACTACTGGCTGTTACCAGTGTACATCCCACCAGCAACTAGAGGGTACACAGTTCTCTAAAACCCCTTCAGAATTTATTGTTTGTAGACTTTTTACTGATGGCATTTTGAGTGTTGGGTGGTGATACCTTTTTGTAGGTTGGATTTGCATGCGTCTAATAATTCCCGATATTGAGCTTTCATCTACGTTTTTTTTTTAAGTAAAACAGAGAAACTCACCTCTTCAAATTGTTTCCTTGAAAAATTTGCCATGTTCTGAATTCCTGTGGCCATTACCTGCACCAGGACATTTTTTGAGGGCAGGTGTCCTTTACAGCCCTGTAGTAATTGTGAATATCACATGACCATTAGTTCTGCATTTAAAGCTGCTGTTGCAGGAAACGGCCACAAGGGGGCAGCATTTCTATATTCCCAACTCTGGTTACTAGGGCAACACAGCCTTCCTGGAAGTCCTGTTTGTAGGTTGTAAAGTAGAGTGGAATGTGCCAGGACAAACCCCCAGAAACTATGTCTACTTATTTGTTGTTGATATTCTCAGTTTAATTTTCATTTTTCTCAGAGCAAATTTGATTGCAATGTTGTGTTTGTTCTAGGTGTACAGAATGTCTTTCATTGATTCATATATCTTTTCATGTTTGGATCCTGTTCCGTAGAGATTATTACAGAATGTTGTGTAGACCTCTCTTGGTATTCGGTATGTCTGATGATTATATATTTTATAAGTATTAGCATATGTCTGTTAAACCCAATATCCTCCGTTATACATTCCTCACACCTTTCCGTTTGGTTAAGCACAAGCTTGTTTTCTGAACACGTGAGTGTCCTTCTCTGTGGAAATAGGTTCATTCCTATCAATTTTTACATAAGACCTATACGTGATATCATAGGATATGTGTCTCTCGCTTTCTGACTTACTTCAAGTTGTGTGATTGTCTGTAGCCTCGTCTATGGTGCTGCAAACGGCATTGTTTCATTCTTTTCTGTGTCTAATATTGCATTGTGTACATGGACCACTTTTTCGTCCATTCATCTGATGATGGACATTTTTGTTGCTTCCATGTCTTGGCTATTGTAAATACTGCTGCAATACACGATGTTCCATCCTGTGTCTTTTTGATGCTGGCTTTCACAGGTGACAGGCCCAATAGTGGGCCTTCCGGATCATATGGGGACTCAATTTTTACCTTTCAACACACTGCCATTCTGTTCCTATTATTGGCGGTTACCAGTTTACATCCCACTTAGACCGAGAGGTTACGCTATTCTCCACAACTTCTTCAACATCTATTGTTTGTTGACGTTTTGCTGATGGTCATTCTGACTGGTGTGAGGTGATACGTTTGTGTAGATTGGATTTGCATGCGTCTAATAATTCCTGATGTTTTGCGTGTATCAATGTCCTTTTCATTTTTTTTTAAGATTCAGCTAAACTTACAACTTCAAATTTCCTTCTTGAAAAATTTGCCGCGTTTGGATTTTTTTGGCCATTCCCTACCCCAGGACAGTTTTTGAGGGCATGAGTCATTTACAGCCCTGCAGTCCTTGTGAATATTAGTGACCATTAGCAGTGGATTTAAAGCTGCTGTTTGAGGAAACGGCCTTAAGGTGGCAGCATTTCTACGTTGCCAACTCTGCTTGCTAGGGAAACAGAACCTTGCTGCAAGTTGTGCTTTTAGGTTGCAGATTAGAGTGGAATGTGTCAGGACAAACCCCCATAAGTTTTAGCCTCCTTAATTCTTGTTTGTGTCTTTAAGTTTTCATTTTTATCAGAGCAAATTGGATTTTAAAATGTCTTTTGTTCTAGCCGCACAGAATCTTGTTCATGTACACATATACATATATCTATTGATCTTTGTGTCCTTTTCCATGTAGGTTATTGTAGAGTGTTGAATAGACCACTCTTGGTATTCCATAGGTCTTTGGGGATGATATATTTTATATGTATTAGTATATGTTTGTTAACCCCAATATCCTAATTTGTCCATTCCTCACACCTTTTCTTTGGCTTAACCATAAGTTTGTCTTCTCCATCTGAGATTGTCTTTCCCTATGGAAATATGTTCATTTTTATGAATTTTCAGATAACATAAGTGATATCGTAGAACATTTGTCTTTCGCAATCTGACTTACTTCACGTTGTGTGATTATCTCTAGGCTCATCCGTGGTGCTGCATATGCCATTCTTTTATTTTTTTTCGTGGCTAATATTCCATTCTGTACATATACCACTTCTTCTTTGTCCATTCATCTGTTTATGGAGCTTTTTTTTGCTTCCATGTCTTGGCTCTTTCAATATTGCTGCAGTGCACATTTGCCTGCCTCTGTCTTTCCGATTCTGGTGGTCTTAGGTTATAGGCCCAGAAGGTGCCCTGCCGCATCATACGGTAGCTCAATTTTTACCTTTTAAAGCAGCTGCATTCAGTTTTCATTAGTGCTGTTAGCACTTTACACCCCATCAGCAGCTAGAAGGTACACAGTTCCCTAAAACCTCTTCAGCATTTATAGTTTGTAGACTTTTTGCTGATGGTCATTTGACTGGTGTGAGCTGAAACCTTTGTGGACGTTGGATTTGCATGCAGCTAATAATTCCTTATACTGAGCTTTAGGCATGTCTTTTTTTTTTCTTTTCCTTTTTTTTTAAAGAGTGAGTACAACTTCCCTCTCATATTGACTTCTTGAAAACTTTGTCATGTGTTGAAATTTCTTGCCTATTCCCTACCCCAGGACATTTTTTGAGGGCAGGTATCATTTACAGCCCCGCAGTCCTCGTGACTATTAAGCGACCATTAGCACTGTGTTTAAAGCTGCTGTTGTGGGAAACAGCCACAAGGCGGCAGCATTATTACGTTCTCAACTCTTGTTACTAGGGCAACAGAGTCTTCCTGGACGTCGTGTTCCTCGGTTGTAAATTAGAGTGGAATGTGCTGGGACAAGCCCCCAGAAGTTTATGTCTCCTTACTTATGTTCGTTTTTTAAATTTAATTTATATTTCTTATCGGAGGAAATTTGATTAGAGTGTTGTGATTGTCTGGCTGTACAGAATCTGGTCAATGATTCATACATATGTCTGTTCATCTTCGGATCCTGTTACCATGTATGTTATTACAGAATGTTGAGTAGACCTCCCTTGGTATTTGGTAGGTGTTTTGTCATGATATATTTTATATGTATTGGTGATTATATAATTCATATAGTTTATATGTTATATGTTTATATACATTTAACATACGTTAGTATATGTATGCTAATTTCCTAATAATCCTAATTTATCCATCCTCCCACCTTTCATTTTGGTTAACCATTAGTTTGTTTTATCAGTCTGTGAGTGTGTTTTTCTGTGGAAATATGTTCATTGGGAGCAATCTTAGGATAACACGTATAAATGATATCATAGGATATTTGTCATTCCCTTTTGACTTACGTAACGTACTATGATTATTTCTAGGCTCATGTGTAGTCCTGCAAACGGCATTTTTCATTTTTTTCCCGAGGCTACTATTCCATTCGGTACGTATACCACTTCTTCTTTGTCCATTTATCTGTTGATGGACATTTTGTTTGCTTGCATGGCTTGGCTATTGTAAATATTGCTGCAGGGCATGTTTGCCTGTCTGTGCCTTTCCCATTCTGGTCTTCTTAGGGTATAGGCCCATTAGGGGATCGGCCGCATGATATGGTAGCTCAATTTTTACCTTTTAAACGCAGCTCCGTTCTGTTCTCATGATTAGCTGTTACCAGTTTACATCCAACCAACAGCATAGTGGGTATGCATTTCTCCCCCAACCCGTCAGCATGCATTGTTTGTAGACTTTTTACGGATGGCATTTTGAATATTGGGTGGTGAAATCTTTTTGTAGTTTGGATTTGCATCCAACCAATAATTCCTGATATTGAGCTTTTATCCATGTTCTTCTTTTTTTAAAACAACCGAGTGAGTAACACTTACCTCTTCAAATTGTTTTCTTGAAAAATTTTCCGTGTTGTGAACTTTCTTGGCCATTACCTACCCCAGGACATGTTTTGAGGACACGTGTCATTTACGGCCCTACAATTACTGTGAATCTCAAGTGACCCTTAGCCCTGTGTTTAAAGCTGCTGTTGTGGGAAACGGCCACAAGGCGGCAGCATTTCTCCATTCCCAAGTCTGGTTACTAGGGCAGCAGAGCCTTCCTGAAAGTTGTGTTCCTAGGTTGTAAATTAGAATGGGATGTGCCAGGGAAAACCCCAATAACTTTATGTCTCATTAATTGTTGTTCGTGGTTTTAATTTTTTAAATTGGGGTAATGAGCAGAATAGTGTTTGTTCTGGGTGTGCACAATCAGGTTCAATTGAACATTATATATATCTACTCATGTACAGATCCTCTTCCCATGTAAATTACTATTATTTTTTTAAATAAATTTATTTTATTTATTTACTTATTTTTGGCTGAGTTGGATCTTCGTTGCTGCATGTGGGCTTTCTCCAGTTGCGGTGAGCGGGGGCTACTCTCCGTTGCGGTGCACCGGCTTCTCACTGCAGTGGCTTCTCTTGTTGCGGAGCACGGGCTCTAGGCGTGTGGGCTTCAGTAGTTGTGGCGCATGGGCTCAGTAGTTATGGCTCATGGGCTCCAGAGCGTAGGCTCATTAGTTGTGGTGCACGGGCTTAGTTGCTCTGCTGCATGTGGGACCTTCCCGAACCAGGGATCGAACCTGTGTCCCCTGCATTGGCAGGTGGATTCTTAACCACGGTGCCACCAGGCAAGCCCCCGTGTAAATTATTACAGAGCGTTCAGTAGACCTCCCTTGGTATATGGTCGGTCTTTTTGATACGTGTGTTTAATATGTATTTGCATATGTACGGTAACCCTAATCTTAATGTATCCATTCCTCCCACCTTTCCTTTTAGATAACCATAGTTTGTTTTCTAAGTCTGTGAGAGTCTTTCTCTGTGGAAATATGTTCATACGTGTCAGTTGTTAGGTAACAGCTAGGAGTGATATCACAGGTTATTTGTCGGCTGCTTTCCGACTTACCTCATGTTCTGTGATTATCTCTAGGCTCATCTATGGTGCTGCAAAGAGCAGTGTTTCATCCTTTTCCATGGCGAATATTGCATTGTGTACATGGACCACTTCTTCTTTGTGCATTCATCTGTGGATGGACATTTTGGTTACTTCCAAGTCTTGGCAATGCTAAATATTGATGCAGTGCAGGATTGCCAGCCTGTGTCTTTTGGATTCTGGTCTTCTCAGGGATTAGGCCCAGCAGTGGGCCTACTAGATCATATGGTAGTTCAAATTTTTCCCTTTCAACGCACCTCCATTCTGTTCTCACTACTGGCTGTTACCAGTGTACATCCCACCAGCAACTAGAGGGTACACAGTTCTCTAAAACCCCTTCAGAATTTATTGTTTGTAGACTTTTTACTGATGGCATTTTGAGTGTTGGGTGGTGATACCTTTTTGTAGGTTGGATTTGCATGCGTCTAATAATTCCCGATATTGAGCTTTCATCTACGTTTTTTTTTTTAAGTAAAACAGAGAAACTCACCTCTTCAAATTGTTTCCTTGAAAAATTTGCCATGTTCTGAATTCCTGTGGCCATTACCTGCACCAGGACATTTTTTGAGGGCAGGTGTCCTTTACAGCCCTGTAGTAATTGTGAATATCACATGACCATTAGTTCTGCATTTAAAGCTGCTGTTGCAGGAAACGGCCACAAGGGGGCAGCATTTCTATATTCCCAACTCTGGTTACTAGGGCAACACAGCCTTCCTGGAAGTCCTGTTTGTAGGTTGTAAAGTAGAGTGGAATGTGCCAGGGCAAACCCCCAGAAACTATGTCTACTTATTTGTTGTTGATATTCTCAGTTTAATTTTCATTTTTCTCAGAGCAAATTTGATTGCAATGTTGTGTTTGTTCTAGGTGTACAGAATGTCTTTCATTGATTCATATATCTTTTCATGTTTGGATCCTGTTCCGTAGAGATTATTACAGAATGTTGTGTAGACCTCTCTTGGTATTCGGTATGTCTGATGATTATATATTTTATAAGTATTAGCATATGTCTGTTAAACCCAATATCCTCCGTTATACATTCCTCACACCTTTCCGTTTGGTTAAGCACAAGCTTGTTTTCTGAACACGTGAGTGTCCTTCTCTGTGGAAATAGGTTCATTCCTATCAATTTTTACATAAGACCTATACGTGATATCATAGGATATGTGTCTCTCGCTTTCTGACTTACTTCAAGTTGTGTGATTGTGTGTAGCCTCGTCTATGGTGCTGCAAACGGCATTGTTTCATTCTTTTCTGTGTCTAATATTGCATTGTGTACATGGACCACTTTTTCGTCCATTCATCTGATGATGGACATTTTTGTTGCTTCCATGTCTTGGCTATTGTAAATACTGCTGCAATACACGATGTTCCATCCTGTGTCTTTTTGATGCTGGCTTTCACAGGTGACAGGCCCAATAGTGGGCCTTCCGGATCATATGGGGACTCAATTTTTACCTTTCAACGCACTGCCATTCTGTTCCTATTATTGGCGGTTACCAGTTTACATCCCACTTAGACCGAGAGGTTACGCTATTCTCCACAACTTCTTCAACATCTATTGTTTGTTGACGTTTTGCTGATGGTCATTCTGACTGGTGTGAGGTGATACGTTTGTGTAGATTGGATTTGCATGCGTCTAATAATTCCTGATGTTTTGCGTGTATCAATGTCCTTTTCATTTTTTTTTAAGATTCAGCTAAACTTACAACTTCAAATTTCCTTCTTGAAAAATTTGCCGCGTTTGGATTTTTTTGGCCATTCCCTACCCCAGGACAGTTTTTGAGGGCATGAGTCATTTACAGCCCTGCAGTCCTTGTGAATATTAGTGACCATTAGCAGTGGATTTAAAGCTGCTGTTTGAGGAAACGGCCTTAAGGTGGCAGCATTTCTACGTTGCCAACTCTGCTTGCTAGGGAAACAGAACCTTGCTGCAAGTTGTGCTTTTAGGTTGCAGATTAGAGTGGAATGTGTCAGGACAAACCCCCATAAGTTTTAGCCTCCTTAATTCTTGTTTGTGTCTTTAAGTTTTCATTTTTATCAGAGCAAATTGGATTTTAAAATGTCTTTTGTTCTAGCCGCACAGAATCTTGTTCATGTACACATATACATATATCTATTGATCTTTGTGTCCTTTTCCATGTAGGTTATTGTAGAGTGTTGAATAGACCACTCTTGGTATTCCATAGGTCTTTGGGGATGATATATTTTATATGTATTAGTATATGTTTGTTAACCCCAATATCCTAATTTGTCCATTCCTCACACCTTTTCTTTGGCTTAACCATAAGTTTGTCTTCTCCATCTGAGATTGTCTTTCCCTATGGAAATATGTTCATTTTTATGAATTTTCAGATAACATAAGTGATATCGTAGAACATTTGTCTTTCGCAATCTGACTTACTTCACGTTGTGTGATTATCTCTAGGCTCATCCGTGGTGCTGCATATGCCATTCTTTTATTTTTTTTCGTGGCTAATATTCCATTCTGTACATATACCACTTCTTCTTTGTCCATTCATCTGTTTATGGAGCTTTTTTTTGCTTCCATGTCTTGGCTCTTTCAATATTGCTGCAGTGCACATTTGCCTGCCTCTGTCTTTCCGATTCTGGTGGTCTTAGGTTATAGGCCCAGAAGGTGCCCTGCCGCATCATACGGTAGCTCAATTTTTACCTTTTAAAGCAGCTGCATTCAGTTTTCATTAGTGCTGTTAGCACTTTACACCCCATCAGCAGCTAGAAGGTACACAGTTCCCTAAAACCTCTTCAGCATTTATAGTTTGTAGACTTTTTGCTGATGGTCATTTGACTGGTGTGAGCTGAAACCTTTGTGGACGTTGGATTTGCATGCAGCTAATAATTCCTTATACTGAGCTTTAGGCATGTCTTTTTTTTCCTTTTCCTTTTTTTTTTAAAGAGTGAGTACAACTTCCCTCTCATATTGACTTCTTGAAAACTTTGTCATGTGTTGAAATTTCTTGCCTATTCCCTACCCCAGGACATTTTTTGAGGGCAGGTATCATTTACAGCCCCGCAGTCCTCGTGACTATTAAGCGACCATTAGCACTGTGTTTAAAGCTGCTGTTGTGGGAAACAGCCACAAGGCGGCAGCATTATTACGTTCTCAACTCTTGTTACTAGGGCAACAGAGTCTTCCTGGACGTCGTGTTCCTCGGTTGTAAATTAGAGTGGAATGTGCTGGGACAAGCCCCCAGAAGTTTATGTCTCCTTACTTATGTTCGTTTTTTAAATTTAATTTATATTTCTTATCGGAGGAAATTTGATTAGAGTGTTGTGATTGTCTGGCTGTACAGAATCTGGTCAATGATTCATACATATGTCTGTTCATCTTCGGATCCTGTTACCATGTATGTTATTACAGAATGTTGAGTAGACCTCCCTTGGTATTTGGTAGGTGTTTTGTCATGATATATTTTATATGTATTGGTGATTATATAATTCATATAGTTTATATGTTATATGTTTATATACATTTAACATACGTTAGTATATGTATGCTACCCCCATAATCCTAATTTATCCATCCTCCCACCTTTCATTTTGGTTAACCATTAGTTTGTTTTATCAGTCTGTGAGTGTGTTTTTCTGTGGAAATATGTTCATTGGGAGCAATCTTAGGATAACACGTATAAATGATATCATAGGATATTTGTCATTCCCTTTTGACTTACGTAACGTACTATGATTATTTCTAGGCTCATGTGTAGTCCTGCAAACGGCATTTTTCATTTTTTTCCCGAGGCTACTATTCCATTTGGTACGTATACCACTTCTTCTTTGTCCATTTATCTGTTGATGGACATTTTGTTTGCTTGCATGGCTTGGCTATTGTAAATATTGCTGCAGGGCATGTTTGCCTGTCTGTGCCTTTCCCATTCTGGTCTTCTTAGGGTATAGGCCCATTAGGGGATCGGCCGCATGATATGGTAGCTCAATTTTTACCTTTTAAACGCAGCTCCGTTCTGTTCTCATGATTAGCTGTTACCAGTTTACATCCAACCAACAGCATAGTGGGTATGCATTTCTCCCCCAACCCGTCAGCATGCATTGTTTGTAGACTTTTTACGGATGGCATTTTGAATATTGGGTGGTGAAATCTTTTTGTAGTTTGGATTTGCATCCAACCAATAATTCCTGATATTGAGCTTTTATCCATGTTCTTCTTTTTTTAAAACAACCGAGTGAGTAACACTTACCTCTTCAAATTGTTTTCTTGAAAAATTTTCCGTGTTGTGAACTTTCTTGGCCATTACCTACCCCAGGACATGTTTTGAGGACACGTGTCATTTACGGCCCTACAATTACTGTGAATCTCAAGTGACCCTTAGCCCTGTGTTTAAAGCTGCTGTTGTGGGAAACGGCCACAAGGCGGCAGCATTTCTCCATTCCCAAGTCTGGTTACTAGGGCAGCAGAGCCTTCCTGAAAGTTGTGTTCCTAGGTTGTAAATTAGAATGGGATGTGCCAGGGAAAACCCCAATAACTTTATGTCTCATTAATTGTTGTTCGTGGTTTTAATTTTTTAAATTGGGGTAATGAGCAGAATAGTGTTTGTTCTGGGTGTGCACAATCAGGTTCAATTGAACATTATATATATCTACTCATGTACAGATCCTCTTCCCATGTAAATTACTATTATTTTTTTAAATAAATTTATTTTATTTATTTATTTATTTTTGGCTGAGTTGGATCTTCGTTGCTGCATGTGGGCTTTCTCCAGTTGCGGTGAGCGGGGGCTACTCTCCGTTGCGGTGCACCGGCTTCTCACTGCAGTGGCTTCTCTTGTTGCGGAGCACGGGCTCTAGGCGTGTGGGCTTCAGTAGTTGTGGTGCATGGGCTCAGTAGTTATGGCTCATGGGCTCCAGAGCGTAGGCTCATTAGTTGTGGTGCACGGGCTTAGTTGCTCTGCTGCATGTGGGACCTTCCCGAACCAGGGATCGAACCTGTGTCCCCTGCATTGGCAGGTGGATTCTTAACCACGGTGCCACCAGGCAAGCCCCCGTGTAAATTATTACAGAGCGTTCAGTAGACCTCCCTTGGTATATGGTCGGTCTTTTTGATACGTGTGTTTAATATGTATTTGTATACGTACGGTAACCCTAATCTTAATGTATCCATTCCTCCCACCTTTCCTTTTAGATAACCATAGTTTGTTTTCTAAGTCTGTGAGAGTCTTTCTCTGTGGAAATATGTTCATACGTGTCAGTTGTTAGGTAACAGCTAGGAGTGATATCACAGGTTATTTGTCGGCTGCTTTCCGACTTACCTCATGTTCTGTGATTATCTCTAGGCTCATCTATGGTGCTGCAAAGAGCAGTGTTTCATCCTTTTCCATGGCGAATATTGCATTGTGTACATGGACCACTTCTTCTTTGTGCATTCATCTGTGGATGGACATTTTGGTTACTTCCAAGTCTTGGCAATGCTAAATATTGATGCAGTGCAGGATTGCCAGCCTGTGTCTTTTGGATTCTGGTCTTCTCAGGGATTAGGCCCAGCAGTGGGCCTACTAGATCATATGGTAGTTCAAATTTTTCCCTTTCAACGCACCTCCATTCTGTTCTCACTACTGGCTGTTACCAGTGTACATCCCACCAGCAACTAGAGGGTACACAGTTCTCTAAAACCCCTTCAGAATTTATTGTTTGTAGACTTTTTACTGATGGCATTTTGAGTGTTGGGTGGTGATACCTTTTTGTAGGTTGGATTTGCATGCGTCTAATAATTCCCGATATTGAGCTTTCATCTACGTTTTTTTTTTTAAGTAAAACAGAGAAACTCACCTCTTCAAATTGTTTCCTTGAAAAATTTGCCATGTTCTGAATTCCTGTGGCCATTACCTGCACCAGGACATTTTTTGAGGGCAGGTGTCCTTTACAGCCCTGTAGTAATTGTGAATATCACATGACCATTAGTTCTGCATTTAAAGCTGCTGTTGCAGGAAACGGCCACAAGGGGGCAGCATTTCTATATTCCCAACTCTGGTTACTAGGGCAACACAGCCTTCCTGGAAGTCCTGTTTGTAGGTTGTAAAGTAGAATGGAATGTGCCAGGGCAAACCCCCAGAAACTATGTCTACTTATTTGTTGTTGATATTCTCAGTTTAATTTTCATTTTTCTCAGAGCAAATTTGATTGCAATGTTGTGTTTGTTCTAGGTGTACAGAATGTCTTTCATTGATTCATATATCTTTTCATGTTTGGATCCTGTTCCGTAGAGATTATTACAGAATGTTGTGTAGACCTCTCTTGGTATTCGGTATGTCTGATGATTATATATTTTATAAGTATTAGCATATGTCTGTTAAACCCAATATCCTCCGTTATACATTCCTCACACCTTTCCGTTTGGTTAAGCACAAGCTTGTTTTCTGAACACGTGAGTGTCCTTCTCTGTGGAAATAGGTTCATTCCTATCAATTTTTACATAAGACCTATACGTGATATCATAGGATATGTGTCTCTCGCTTTCTGACTTACTTCAAGTTGTGTGATTGTCTGTAGCCTCGTCTATGGTGCTGCAAACGGCATTGTTTCATTCTTTTCTGTGTCTAATATTGCATTGTGTACATGGACCACTTTTTCGTCCATTCATCTGATGATGGACATTTTTGTTGCTTCCATGTCTTGGCTATTGTAAATACTGCTGCAATACACGATGTTCCATCCTGTGTCTTTTTGATGCTGGCTTTCACAGGTGACAGGCCCAATAGTGGGCCTTCCGGATCATATGGGGACTCAATTTTTACCTTTCAACGCACTGCCATTCTGTTCCTATTATTGGCGGTTACCAGTTTACATCCCACTTAGACCGAGAGGTTACGCTATTCTCCACAACTTCTTCAACATCTATTGTTTGTTGACGTTTTGCTGATGGTCATTCTGACTGGTGTGAGGTGATACGTTTGTGTAGATTGGATTTGCATGCGTCTAATAATTCCTGATGTTTTGCGTGTATCAATGTCCTTTTCATTTTTTTTTAAGATTCAGCTAAACTTACAACTTCAAATTTCCTTCTTGAAAAATTTGCCGCGTTTGGATTTTTTTGGCCATTCCCTACCCCAGGACAGTTTTTGAGGGCATGAGTCATTTACAGCCCTGCAGTCCTTGTGAATATTAGTGACCATTAGCAGTGGATTTAAAGCTGCTGTTTGAGGAAACGGCCTTAAGGTGGCAGCATTTCTACGTTGCCAACTCTGCTTGCTAGGGAAACAGAACCTTGCTGCAAGTTGTGCTTTTAGGTTGCAGATTAGAGTGGAATGTGTCAGGACAAACCCCCATAAGTTTTAGCCTCCTTAATTCTTGTTTGTGTCTTTAAGTTTTCATTTTTATCAGAGCAAATTGGATTTTAAAATGTCTTTTGTTCTAGCTGCACAGAATCTTGTTCATGTACACATATACATATATCTATTGATCTTTGTGTCCTTTTCCATGTAGGTTATTGTAGAGTGTTGAATAGACCACTCTTGGTATTCCATAGGTCTTTGGGGATGATATATTTTATATGTATTAGTATATGTTTGTTAACCCCAATATCCTAATTTGTCCATTCCTCACACCTTTTCTTTGGCTTAACCATAAGTTTGTCTTCTCCATCTGAGATTGTCTTTCCCTATGGAAATATGTTCATTTTTATGAATTTTCAGATAACATAAGTGATATCGTAGAACATTTGTCTTTCGCAATCTGACTTACTTCACGTTGTGTGATTATCTCTAGGCTCATCCGTGGTGCTGCATATGCCATTCTTTTATTTTTTTTCGTGGCTAATATTCCATTCTGTACATATACCACTTCTTCTTTGTCCATTCATCTGTTTATGGAGCTTTTTTTTGCTTCCATGTCTTGGCTCTTTCAATATTGCTGCAGTGCACATTTGCCTGCCTCTGTCTTTCCGATTCTGGTGGTCTTAGGTTATAGGCCCAGAAGGTGCCCTGCCGCATCATACGGTAGCTCAATTTTTACCTTTTAAAGCAGCTGCATTCAGTTTTCATTAGTGCTGTTAGCACTTTACACCCCATCAGCAGCTAGAAGGTACACAGTTCCCTAAAACCTCTTCAGCATTTATAGTTTGTAGACTTTTTGCTGATGGTCATTTGACTGGTGTGAGCTGAACCCTTTGTGGATGTTGGATTTGCATGCAGCTAATAATTCCTTATACTGAGCTTTAGGCATGTCTTTTTTTTCCTTTTCCTTTTTTTTTAAAGAGTGAGTACAACTTCCCTCTCATATTGACTTCTTGAAAACTTTGTCATGTGTTGAAATTTCTTGCCTATTCCCTACCCCAGGACATTTTTTGAGGGCAGGTATCATTTACAGCCCCGCAGTCCTCGTGACTATTAAGCGACCATTAGCACTGTGTTTAAAGCTGCTGTTGTGGGAAACAGCCACAAGGCGGCAGCATTATTACGTTCTCAACTCTTGTTACTAGGGCAACAGAGTCTTCCTGGACGTCGTGTTCCTCGGTTGTAAATTAGAGTGGAATGTGCTGGGACAAGCCCCCAGAAGTTTATGTCTCCTTACTTATGTTCGTTTTTTAAATTTAATTTATATTTCTTATCGGAGGAAATTTGATTAGAGTGTTGTGATTGTCTGGCTGTACAGAATCTGGTCAATGATTCATACATATGTCTGTTCATCTTCGGATCATGTTACCATGTATGTTATTACAGAATGTTGAGTAGACCTCCCTTGGTATTTGGTAGGTGTTTTGTCATGATATATTTTATATGTATTGGTGATTATATAATTCATATAGTTTATATGTTATATGTTTATATACATTTAACATACGTTAGTATATGTATGCTACCCCCATAATCCTAATTTATCCATCCTCCCACCTTTCATTTTGGTTAACCATTAGTTTGTTTTATCAGTCTGTGAGTGTGTTTTTCTGTGGAAATATGTTCATTGGGAGCAATCTTAGGATAACACGTATAAATGATATCATAGGATATTTGTCATTCCCTTTTGACTTACGTAACGTACTATGATTATTTCTAGGCTCATGTGTAGTCCTGCAAACGGCATTTTTCATTTTTTTCCCGAGGCTACTATTCCATTCGGTACGTATACCACTTCTTCTTTGTCCATTTATCTGTTGATGGACATTTTGTTTGCTTGCATGGCTTGGCTATTGTAAATATTGCTGCAGGGCATGTTTGCCTGTCTGTGCCTTTCCCATTCTGGTCTTCTTAGGGTATAGGCCCATTAGGGGATCGGCCGCATGATATGGTAGCTCAATTTTTACCTTTTAAACGCAGCTCCGTTCTGTTCTCATGATTAGCTGTTACCAGTTTACATCCAACCAACAGCATAGTGGGTATGCATTTCTCCCCCAACCCGTCAGCATGCATTGTTTGTAGACTTTTTACGGATGGCATTTTGAATATTGGGTGGTGAAATCTTTTTGTAGTTTGGATTTGCATCCAACCAATAATTCCTGATATTGAGCTTTTATCCATGTTCTTCTTTTTTTAAAACAACCGAGTGAGTAACACTTACCTCTTCAAATTGTTTTCTTGAAAAATTTTCCGTGTTGTGAACTTTCTTGGCCATTACCTACCCCAGGACATGTTTTGAGGACACGTGTCATTTACGGCCCTACAATTACTGTGAATCTCAAGTGACCCTTAGCCCTGTGTTTAAAGCTGCTGTTGTGGGAAACGGCCACAAGGCGGCAGCATTTCTCCATTCCCAAGTCTGGTTACTAGGGCAGCAGAGCCTTCCTGAAAGTTGTGTTCCTAGGTTGTAAATTAGAATGGGATGTGCCAGGGAAAACCCCAATAACTTTATGTCTCATTAATTGTTGTTCGTGGTTTTAATTTTTTAAATTGGGGTAATGAGCAGAATAGTGTTTGTTCTGGGTGTGCACAATCAGGTTCAATTGAACATTATATATATCTACTCATGTACAGATCCTCTTCCCATGTAAATTACTATTATTTTTTTAAATAAATTTATTTTATTTATTTATTTATTTTTGGCTGAGTTGGATCTTCGTTGCTGCATGTGGGCTTTCTCCAGTTGCGGTGAGCGGGGGCTACTCTCCGTTGCGGTGCACCGGCTTCTCACTGCAGTGGCTTCTCTTGTTGCGGAGCACGGGCTCTAGGCGTGTGGGCTTCAGTAGTTGTGGCGTATGGGCTCAGTAGTTATGGCTCATGGGCTCCAGAGCGTAGGCTCATTAGTTGTGGTGCACGGGCTTAGTTGCTCTGCTGCATGTGGGACCTTCCCGAACCAGGGATCGAACCTGTGTCCCCTGCATTGGCAGGTGGATTCTTAACCACGGTGCCACCAGGCAAGCCCCCGTGTAAATTATTACAGAGCGTTCAGTAGACCTCCCTTGGTATATGGTCGGTCTTTTTGATACGTGTGTTTAATATGTATTTGTATACGTACGGTAACCCTAATCTTAATGTATCCATTCCTCCCACCTTTCCTTTTAGATAACCATAGTTTGTTTTCTAAGTCTGTGAGAGTCTTTCTCTGTGGAAATATGTTCATACGTGTCAGTTGTTAGGTAACAGCTAGGAGTGATATCACAGGTTATTTGTCGGCTGCTTTCCGACTTACCTCATGTTCTGTGATTATCTCTAGGCTCATCTATGGTGCTGCAAAGAGCAGTGTTTCATCCTTTTCCATGGCGAATATTGCATTGTGTACATGGACCACTTCTTCTTTGTGCATTCATCTGTGGATGGACATTTTGGTTACTTCCAAGTCTTGGCAATGCTAAATATTGATGCAGTGCAGGATTGCCAGCCTGTGTCTTTTGGATTCTGGTCTTCTCAGGGATTAGGCCCAGCAGTGGGCCTACTAGATCATATGGTAGTTCAAATTTTTCCCTTTCAACGCACCTCCATTCTGTTCTCACTACTGGCTGTTACCAGTTTACATCCCACCAGCAACTAGAGGGTACACAGTTCTCTAAAACCCCTTCAGAATTTATTGTTTGTAGACTTTTTACTGATGGCATTTTGAGTGTTGGGTGGTGATACCTTCTTGTAGGTTGGATTTGCATGTGTCTAATAATTCCCGATATTGAGCTTTCATCTACATTTTTTTTAAGTAAAACAGAGAAACTCACCTCTTCAAATTGTTTCCTTGAAAAATTTGCCATGTTCTGAATTCCTGTGGCCATTACCTGCACCAGGACATTTTTTGAGGGCAGGTGTCCTTTACAGCCCTGTAGTAATTGTGAATATCACATGACCATTAGTTCTGCATTTAAAGCTGCTGTTGCAGGAAACGGCCACAAGGGGGCAGCATTTCTATATTCCCAACTCTGGTTACTAGGGCAACACAGCCTTCCTGGAAGTCCTGTTTGTAGGTTGTAAAGTAGAGTGGAATGTGCCAGGACAAACCCCCAGAAACTATGTCTACTTATTTGTTGTTGATATTCTCAGTTTAATTTTCATTTTTCTCAGAGCAAATTTGATTGCAATGTTGTGTTTGTTCTAGGTGTACAGAATGTCTTTCATTGATTCATATATCTTTTCATGTTTGGATCCTGTTCCGTAGAGATTATTACAGAATGTTGTGTAGACCTCTCTTGGTATTCGGTATGTCTGATGATTATATATTTTATAAGTATTAGCATATGTCTGTTAAACCCAATATCCTCCGTTATACATTCCTCACACCTTTCCGTTTGGTTAAGCACAAGCTTGTTTTCTGAACACGTGAGTGTCCTTCTCTGTGGAAATAGGTTCATTCCTATCAATTTTTACATAAGACCTATACGTGATATCATAGGATATGTGTCTCTCGCTTTCTGACTTACTTCAAGTTGTGTGATTGTGTGTAGCCTCGTCTATGGTGCTGCAAACGGCATTGTTTCATTCTTTTCTGTGTCTAATATTGCATTGTGTACATGGACCACTTTTTCGTCCATTCATCTGATGATGGACATTTTTGTTGCTTCCATGTCTTGGCTATTGTAAATACTGCTGCAATACACGATGTTCCATCCTGTGTCTTTTTGATGCTGGCTTTCACAGGTGACAGGCCCAATAGTGGGCCTTCCGGATCATATGGGGACTCAATTTTTACCTTTCAACGCACTGCCATTCTGTTCCTATTATTGGCGGTTACCAGTTTACATCCCACTTAGACCGAGAGGTTACGCTATTCTCCACAACTTCTTCAACATCTATTGTTTGTTGACGTTTTGCTGATGGTCATTCTGACTGGTGTGAGGTGATACGTTTGTGTAGATTGGATTTGCATGCGTCTAATAATTCCTGATGTTTTGCGTGTATCAATGTCCTTTTCATTTTTTTTTAAGATTCAGCTAAACTTACAACTTCAAATTTCCTTCTTGAAAAATTTGCCGCGTTTGGATTTTTTTGGCCATTCCCTACCCCAGGACAGTTTTTGAGGGCATGAGTCATTTACAGCCCTGCAGTCCTTGTGAATATTAGTGACCATTAGCAGTGGATTTAAAGCTGCTGTTTGAGGAAACGGCCTTAAGGTGGCAGCATTTCTACGTTGCCAACTCTGCTTGCTAGGGAAACAGAACCTTGCTGCAAGTTGTGCTTTTAGGTTGCAGATTAGAGTGGAATGTGTCAGGACAAACCCCCATAAGTTTTAGCCTCCTTAATTCTTGTTTGTGTCTTTAAGTTTTCATTTTTATCAGAGCAAATTGGATTTTAAAATGTCTTTTGTTCTAGCTGCACAGAATCTTGTTCATGTACACATATACATATATCTATTGATCTTTGTGTCCTTTTCCATGTAGGTTATTGTAGAGTGTTGAATAGACCACTCTTGGTATTCCATAGGTCTTTGGGGATGATATATTTTATATGTATTAGTATATGTTTGTTAACCCCAATATCCTAATTTGTCCATTCCTCACACCTTTTCTTTGGCTTAACCATAAGTTTGTCTTCTCCATCTGAGATTGTCTTTCCCTATGGAAATATGTTCATTTTTATGAATTTTCAGATAACATAAGTGATATCGTAGAACATTTGTCTTTCGCAATCTGACTTACTTCACGTTGTGTGATTATCTCTAGGCTCACCCGTGGTGCTGCATATGCCATTCTTTTATTTTTTTTCGTGGCTAATATTCCATTCTGTACATATACCACTTCTTCTTTGTCCATTCATCTGTTTATGGAGCTTTTTTTTGCTTCCATGTCTTGGCTCTTTCAATATTGCTGCAGTGCACATTTGCCTGCCTCTGTCTTTCCGATTCTGGTGGTCTTAGGTTATAGGCCCAGAAGGTGCCCTGCCGCATCATACGGTAGCTCAATTTTTACCTTTTAAAGCAGCTGCATTCAGTTTTCATTAGTGCTGTTAGCACTTTACACCCCATCAGCAGCTAGAAGGTACACAGTTCCCTAAAACCTCTTCAGCATTTATAGTTTGTAGACTTTTTGCTGATGGTCATTTGACTGGTGTGAGCTGAAACCTTTGTGGACGTTGGATTTGCATGCAGCTAATAATTCCTTATACTGAGCTTTAGGCGTGTCTTTTTTTTTTCTTTTCCTTTTTTTTTTAAAGAGTGAGTACAACTTCCCTCTCATATTGACTTCTTGAAAACTTTGTCATGTGTTGAAATTTCTTGCCTATTCCCTACCCCAGGACATTTTTTGAGGGCAGGTATCATTTACAGCCCCGCAGTCCTCGTGACTATTAAGCGACCATTAGCACTGTGTTTAAAGCTGCTGTTGTGGGAAACAGCCACAAGGCGGCAGCATTATTACGTTCTCAACTCTTGTTACTAGGGCAACAGAGTCTTCCTGGACGTCGTGTTCCTCGGTTGTAAATTAGAGTGGAATGTGCTGGGACAAGCCCCCAGAAGTTTATGTCTCCTTACTTATGTTCGTTTTTTAAATTTAATTTATATTTCTTATCGGAGGAAATTTGATTAGAGTGTTGTGATTGTCTGGCTGTACAGAATCTGGTCAATGATTCATACATATGTCTGTTCATCTTCGGATCCTGTTACCATGTATGTTATTACAGAATGTTGAGTAGACCTCCCTTGGTATTTGGTAGGTGTTTTGTCATGATATATTTTATATGTATTGGTGATTATATAATTCATATAGTTTATATGTTATATGTTTATATAAATTTAACATATGTTAGTATATGTATGCTAATTTCCTAATAATCCTAATTTATCCATCCTCCCACCTTTCATTTTGGTTAACCATTAGTTTGTTTTATCAGTCTGTGAGTGTGTTTTTCTGTGGAAATATGTTCATTGGGAGCAATCTTAGGATAACACGTATAAATGATATCATAGGATATTTGTCATTCCCTTTTGACTTACGTAACGTACTATGATTATTTCTAGGCTCATGTGTAGTCCTGCAAACGGCATTTTTCATTTTTTTCCCGAGGCTACTATTCCATTCGGTACGTATACCACTTCTTCTTTGTCCATTTATCTGTTGATGGACATTTTGTTTGCTTGCATGGCTTGGCTATTGTAAATATTGCTGCAGGGCATGTTTGCCTGTCTGTGCCTTTCCCATTCTGGTCTTCTTAGGGTATAGGCCCATTAGGGGATCGGCCGCATGATATGGTAGCTCAATTTTTACCTTTTAAACGCAGCTCCGTTCTGTTCTCATGATTAGCTGTTACCAGTTTACATCCAACCAACAGCATAGTGGGTATGCATTTCTCCCCCAACCCGTCAGCATGCATTGTTTGTAGACTTTTTACGGATGGCATTTTGAATATTGGGTGGTGAAATCTTTTTGTAGTTTGGATTTGCATCCAACCAATAATTCCTGATATTGAGCTTTTATCCATGTTCTTCTTTTTTTAAAACAACCGAGTGAGTAACACTTACCTCTTCAAATTGTTTTCTTGAAAAATTTTCCGTGTTGTGAACTTTCTTGGCCATTACCTACCCCAGGACATGTTTTGAGGACACGTGTCATTTACGGCCCTACAATTACTGTGAATCTCAAGTGACCCTTAGCCCTGTGTTTAAAGCTGCTGTTGTGGGAAACGGCCACAAGGCGGCAGCATTTCTCCATTCCCAAGTCTGGTTACTAGGGCAGCAGAGCCTTCCTGAAAGTTGTGTTCCTAGGTTGTAAATTAGAATGGGATGTGCCAGGGAAAACCCCAATAACTTTATGTCTCATTAATTGTTGTTCGTGGTTTTAATTTTTTAAATTGGGGTAATGAGCAGAATAGTGTTTGTTCTGGGTGTGCACAATCAGGTTCAATTGAACATTATATATATCTACTCATGTACAGATCCTCTTCCCATGTAAATTACTATTATTTTTTTAAATAAATTTATTTTATTTATTTATTTATTTTTGGCTGAGTTGGATCTTCGTTGCTGCATGTGGGCTTTCTCCAGTTGCGGTGAGCGGGGGCTACTCTCCGTTGCGGTGCACCGGCTTCTCACTGCAGTGGCTTCTCTTGTTGCGGAGCACGGGCTCTAGGCGTGTGGGCTTCAGTAGTTGTGGCGCATGGGCTCAGTAGTTATGGCTCATGGGCTCCAGAGCGTAGGCTCATTAGTTGTGGTGCACGGGCTTAGTTGCTCTGCTGCATGTGGGACCTTCCCGAACCAGGGATCGAACCTGTGTCCCCTGCATTGGCAGGTGGATTCTTAACCACGGTGCCACCAGGCAAGCCCCCGTGTAAATTATTACAGAGCGTTCAGTAGACCTCCCTTGGTATATGGTCGGTCTTTTTGATACGTGTGTTTAATATGTATTTGTATACGTACGGTAACCCTAATCTTAATGTATCCATTCCTCCCACCTTTCCTTTTAGATAACCATAGTTTGTTTTCTAAGTCTGTGAGAGTCTTTCTCTGTGGAAATATGTTCATACGTGTCAGTTGTTAGGTAACAGCTAGGAGTGATATCACAGGTTATTTGTCGGCTGCTTTCCGACTTACCTCATGTTCTGTGATTATCTCTAGGCTCATCTATGGTGCTGCAAAGAGCAGTGTTTCATCCTTTTCCATGGCGAATATTGCATTGTGTACATGGACCACTTCTTCTTTGTGCATTCATCTGTGGATGGACATTTTGGTTACTTCCAAGTCTTGGCAATGCTAAATATTGATGCAGTGCAGGATTGCCAGCCTGTGTCTTTTGGATTCTGGTCTTCTCAGGGATTAGGCCCAGCAGTGGGCCTACTAGATCATATGGTAGTTCAAATTTTTCCCTTTCAACGCACCTCCATTCTGTTCTCACTACTGGCTGTTACCAGTGTACATCCCACCAGCAACTAGAGGGTACACAGTTCTCTAAAACCCCTTCAGAATTTATTGTTTGTAGACTTTTTACTGATGGCATTTTGAGTGTTGGGTGGTGATACCTTTTTGTAGGTTGGATTTGCATGCGTCTAATAATTCCCGATATTGAGCTTTCATCTACTTTTTTTTTTAAGTAAAACAGAGAAACTCACCTCTTCAAATTGTTTCCTTGAAAAATTTGCCATGTTCTGAATTCCTGTGGCCATTACCTGCACCAGGACATTTTTTGAGGGCAGGTGTCCTTTACAGCCCTGTAGTAATTGTGAATATCACATGACCATTAGTTCTGCATTTAAAGCTGCTGTTGCAGGAAACGGCCACAAGGGGGCAGCATTTCTATATTCCCAACTCTGGTTACTAGGGCAACACAGCCTTCCTGGAAGTCCTGTTTGTAGGTTGTAAAGTAGAGTGGAATGTGCCAGGGCAAACCCCCAGAAACTATGTCTACTTATTTGTTGTTGATATTCTCAGTTTAATTTTCATTTTTCTCAGAGCAAATTTGATTGCAATGTTGTGTTTGTTCTAGGTGTACAGAATGTCTTTCATTGATTCATATATCTTTTCATGTTTGGATCCTGTTCCGTAGAGATTATTACAGAATGTTGTGTAGACCTCTCTTGGTATTCGGTATGTCTGATGATTATATATTTTATAAGTATTAGCATATGTCTGTTAAACCCAATATCCTCCGTTATACATTCCTCACACCTTTCCGTTTGGTTAAGCACAAGCTTGTTTTCTGAACACGTGAGTGTCCTTCTCTGTGGAAATAGGTTCATTCCTATCAATTTTTACATAAGACCTATACGTGATATCATAGGATATGTGTCTCTCGCTTTCTGACTTACTTCAAGTTGTGTGATTGTGTGTAGCCTCGTCTATGGTGCTGCAAACGGCATTGTTTCATTCTTTTCTGTGTCTAATATTGCATTGTGTACATGGACCACTTTTTCGTCCATTCATCTGATGATGGACATTTTTGTTGCTTCCATGTCTTGGCTATTGTAAATACTGCTGCAATACACGATGTTCCATCCTGTGTCTTTTTGATGCTGGCTTTCACAGGTGACAGGCCCAATAGTGGGCCTTCCGGATCATATGGGGACTCAATTTTTACCTTTCAACGCACTGCGATTCTGTTCCTATTATTGGCGGTTACCAGTTTACATCCCACTTAGACCGAGAGGTTACGCTATTCTCCACAACTTCTTCAACATCTATTGTTTGTTGACGTTTTGCTGATGGTCATTCTGACTGGTGTGAGGTGATACGTTTGTGTAGATTGGATTTGCATGCGTCTAATAATTCCTGATGTTTTGCGTGTATCAATGTCCTTTTCATTTTTTTTTAAGATTCAGCTAAACTTACAACTTCAAATTTCCTTCTTGAAAAATTTGCCGCGTTTGGATTTTTTTGGCCATTCCCTACCCCAGGACAGTTTTTGAGGGCATGAGTCATTTACAGCCCTGCAGTCCTTGTGAATATTAGTGACCATTAGCAGTGGATTTAAAGCTGCTGTTTGAGGAAACGGCCTTAAGGTGGCAGCATTTCTACGTTGGCAACTCTGCTTGCTAGGGAAACAGAACCTTGCTGCAAGTTGTGCTTTTAGGTTGCAGATTAGAGTGGAATGTGTCAGGACAAACCCCCATAAGTTTTAGCCTCCTTAATTCTTGTTTGTGTCTTTAAGTTTTCATTTTTATCAGAGCAAATTGGATTTTAAAATGTCTTTTGTTCTAGCTGCACAGAATCTTGTTCATGTACACATATACATATATCTATTGATCTTTGTGTCCTTTTCCATGTAGGTTATTGTAGAGTGTTGAATAGACCACTCTTGGTATTCCATAGGTCTTTGGGGATGATATATTTTATATGTATTAGTATATGTTTGTTAACCCCAATATCCTAATTTGTCCATTCCTCACACCTTTTCTTTGGCTTAACCATAAGTTTGTCTTCTCCATCTGAGATTGTCTTTCCCTATGGAAATATGTTCATTTTTATGAATTTTCAGATAACATAAGTGATATCGTAGAACATTTGTCTTTCGCAATCTGACTTACTTCACGTTGTGTGATTATCTCTAGGCTCATCCGTGGTGCTGCATATGCCATTCTTTTATTTTTTTTCGTGGCTAATATTCCATTCTGTACATATACCACTTCTTCTTTGTCCATTCATCTGTTTATGGAGCTTTTTTTTGCTTCCATGTCTTGGCTCTTTCAATATTGCTGCAGTGCACATTTGCCTGCCTCTGTCTTTCCGATTCTGGTGGTCTTAGGTTATAGGCCCAGAAGGTGCCCTGCCGCATCATACGGTAGCTCAATTTTTACCTTTTAAAGCAGCTGCATTCAGTTTTCATTAGTGCTGTTAGCACTTTACACCCCATCAGCAGCTAGAAGGTACACAGTTCCCTAAAACCTCTTCAGCATTTATAGTTTGTAGACTTTTTGCTGATGGTCATTTGACTGGTGTGAGCTGAACCCTTTGTGGATGTTGGATTTGCATGCAGCTAATAATTCCTTATACTGAGCTTTAGGCATGTCTTTTTTTTCCTTTTCCTTTTTTTTTAAAGAGTGAGTACAACTTCCCTCTCATATTGACTTCTTGAAAACTTTGTCATGTGTTGAAATTTCTTGCCTATTCCCTACCCCAGGACATTTTTTGAGGGCAGGTATCATTTACAGCCCCGCAGTCCTCGTGACTATTAAGCGACCATTAGCACTGTGTTTAAAGCTGCTGTTGTGGGAAACAGCCACAAGGCGGCAGCATTATTACGTTCTCAACTCTTGTTACTAGGGCAACAGAGTCTTCCTGGACGTCGTGTTCCTCGGTTGTAAATTAGAGTGGAATGTGCTGGGACAAGCCCCCAGAAGTTTATGTCTCCTTACTTATGTTCGTTTTTTAAATTTAATTTATATTTCTTATCGGAGGAAATTTGATTAGAGTGTTGTGATTGTCTGGCTGTACAGAATCTGGTCAATGATTCATACATATGTCTGTTCATCTTCGGATCATGTTACCATGTATGTTATTACAGAATGTTGAGTAGACCTCCCTTGGTATTTGGTAGGTGTTTTGTCATGATATATTTTATATGTATTGGTGATTATATAATTCATATAGTTTATATGTTATATGTTTATATACATTTAACATACGTTAGTATATGTATGCTACCCCCATAATCCTAATTTATCCATCCTCCCACCTTTCATTTTGGTTAACCATTAGTTTGTTTTATCAGTCTGTGAGTGTGTTTTTCTGTGGAAATATGTTCATTGGGAGCAATCTTAGGATAACACGTATAAATGATATCATAGGATATTTGTCATTCCCTTTTGACTTACGTAACGTACTATGATTATTTCTAGGCTCATGTGTAGTCCTGCAAACGGCATTTTTCATTTTTTTCCCGAGGCTACTATTCCATTCGGTACGTATACCACTTCTTCTTTGTCCATTTATCTGTTGATGGACATTTTGTTTGCTTGCATGGCTTGGCTATTGTAAATATTGCTGCAGGGCATGTTTGCCTGTCTGTGCCTTTCCCATTCTGGTCTTCTTAGGGTATAGGCCCATTAGGGGATCGGCCGCATGATATTGTAGCTCAATTTTTACCTTTTAAACGCAGCTCCGTTCTGTTCTCATGATTAGCTGTTACCAGTTTACATCCAACCAACAGCATAGTGGGTATGCATTTCTCCCCCAACCCGTCAGCATGCATTGTTTGTAGACTTTTTACGGATGGCATTTTGAATATTGGGTGGTGAAATCTTTTTGTAGTTTGGATTTGCATCCAACCAATAATTCCTGATATTGAGCTTTTATCCATGTTCTTCTTTTTTTAAAACAACCGAGTGAGTAACACTTACCTCTTCAAATTGTTTTCTTGAAAAATTTTCCGTGTTGTGAACTTTCTTGGCCATTACCTACCCCAGGACATGTTTTGAGGACACGTGTCATTTACGGCCCTACAATTACTGTGAATCTCAAGTGACCCTTAGCCCTGTGTTTAAAGCTGCTGTTGTGGGAAACGGCCACAAGGCGGCAGCATTTCTCCATTCCCAAGTCTGGTTACTAGGGCAGCAGAGCCTTCCTGAAAGTTGTGTTCCTAGGTTGTAAATTAGAATGGGATGTGCCAGGGAAAACCCCAATAACTTTATGTCTCATTAATTGTTGTTCGTGGTTTTAATTTTTTAAATTGGGGTAATGAGCAGAATAGTGTTTGTTCTGGGTGTGCACAATCAGGTTCAATTGAACATTATATATATCTACTCATGTACAGATCCTCTTCCCATGTAAATTACTATTATTTTTTTAAATAAATTTATTTTATTTATTTATTTATTTTTGGCTGAGTTGGATCTTCGTTGCTGCATGTGGGCTTTCTCCAGTTGCGGTGAGCGGGGGCTACTCTCCGTTGCGGTGCACCGGCTTCTCACTGCAGTGGCTTCTCTTGTTGCGGAGCACGGGCTCTAGGCGTGTGGGCTTCAGTAGTTGTGGCGCATGGGCTCAGTAGTTATGGCTCATGGGCTCCAGAGCGTAGGCTCATTAGTTGTGGTGCACGGGCTTAGTTGCTCTGCTGCATGTGGGACCTTCCCGAACCAGGGATCGAACCTGTGTCCCCTGCATTGGCAGGTGGATTCTTAACCACGGTGCCACCAGGCAAGCCCCCGTGTAAATTATTACAGAGCGTTCAGTAGACCTCCCTTGGTATATGGTCGGTCTTTTTGATACGTGTGTTTAATATGTATTTGTATACGTACGGTAACCCTAATCTTAATGTATCCATTCCTCCCACCTTTCCTTTTAGATAACCATAGTTTGTTTTCTAAGTCTGTGAGAGTCTTTCTCTGTGGAAATATGTTCATACGTGTCAGTTGTTAGGTAACAGCTAGGAGTGATATCACAGGTTATTTGTCGGCTGCTTTCCGACTTACCTCATGTTCTGTGATTATCTCTAGGCTCATCTATGGTGCTGCAAAGAGCAGTGTTTCATCCTTTTCCATGGCGAATATTGCATTGTGTACATGGACCACTTCTTCTTTGTGCATTCATCTGTGGATGGACATTTTGGTTACTTCCAAGTCTTGGCAATGCTAAATATTGATGCAGTGCAGGATTGCCAGCCTGTGTCTTTTGGATTCTGGTCTTCTCAGGGATTAGGCCCAGCAGTGGGCCTACTAGATCATATGGTAGTTCAAATTTTTCCCTTTCAACGCACCTCCATTCTGTTCTCACTACTGGCTGTTACCAGTGTACATCCCACCAGCAACTAGAGGGTACACAGTTCTCTAAAACCCCTTCAGAATTTATTGTTTGTAGACTTTTTACTGATGGCATTTTGAGTGTTGGGTGGTGATACCTTTTTGTAGGTTGGATTTGCATGCGTCTAATAATTCCCGATATTGAGCTTTCATCTACTTTTTTTTTTTAAGTAAAACAGAGAAACTCACCTCTTCAAATTGTTTCCTTGAAAAATTTGCCATGTTCTGAATTCCTGTGGCCATTACCTGCACCAGGACATTTTTTGAGGGCAGGTGTCCTTTACAGCCCTGTAGTAATTGTGAATATCACATGACCATTAGTTCTGCATTTAAAGCTGCTGTTGCAGGAAACGGCCACAAGGGGGCAGCATTTCTATATTCCCAACTCTGGTTACTAGGGCAACACAGCCTTCCTGGAAGTCCTGTTTGTAGGTTGTAAAGTAGAGTGGAATGTGCCAGGGCAAACCCCCAGAAACTATGTCTACTTATTTGTTGTTGATATTCTCAGTTTAATTTTCATTTTTCTCAGAGCAAATTTGATTGCAATGTTGTGTTTGTTCTAGGTGTACAGAATGTCTTTCATTGATTCATATATCTTTTCATGTTTGGATCCTGTTCCGTAGAGATTATTACAGAATGTTGTGTAGACCTCTCTTGGTATTCGGTATGTCTGATGATTATATATTTTATAAGTATTAGCATATGTCTGTTAAACCCAATATCCTCCGTTATACATTCCTCACACCTTTCCGTTTGGTTAAGCACAAGCTTGTTTTCTGAACACGTGAGTGTCCTTCTCTGTGGAAATAGGTTCATTCCTATCAATTTTTACATAAGACCTATACGTGATATCATAGGATATGTGTCTCTCGCTTTCTGACTTACTTCAAGTTGTGTGATTGTCTGTAGCCTCGTCTATGGTGCTGCAAACGGCATTGTTTCATTCTTTTCTGTGTCTAATATTGCATTGTGTACATGGACCACTTTTTCGTCCATTCATCTGATGATGGACATTTTTGTTGCTTCCATGTCTTGGCTATTGTAAATACTGCTGCAATACACGATGTTCCATCCTGTGTCTTTTTGATGCTGGCTTTCACAGGTGACAGGCCCAATAGTGGGCCTTCCGGATCATATGGGGACTCAATTTTTACCTTTCAACGCACTGCCATTCTGTTCCTATTATTGGCGGTTACCAGTTTACATCCCACTTAGACCGAGAGGTTACGCTATTCTCCACAACTTCTTCAACATCTATTGTTTGTTGACGTTTTGCTGATGGTCATTCTGACTGGTGTGAGGTGATACGTTTGTGTAGATTGGATTTGCATGCGTCTAATAATTCCTGATGTTTTGCGTGTATCAATGTCCTTTTCATTTTTTTTTAAGATTCAGCTAAACTTACAATTTCAAATTTCCTTCTTGAAAAATTTGCCGCGTTTGGATTTTTTTGGCCATTCCCTACCCCAGGACAGTTTTTGAGGGCATGAGTCATTTACAGCCCTGCAGTCCTTGTGAATATTAGTGACCATTAGCAGTGGATTTAAAGCTGCTGTTTGAGGAAACGGCCTTAAGGTGGCAGCATTTCTACGTTGGCAACTCTGCTTGCTAGGGAAACAGAACCTTGCTGCAAGTTGTGCTTTTAGGTTGCAGATTAGAGTGGAATGTGTCAGGACAAACCCCCATAAGTTTTAGCCTCCTTAATTCTTGTTTGTGTCTTTAAGTTTTCATTTTTATCAGAGCAAATTGGATTTTAAAATGTCTTTTGTTCTAGCTGCACAGAATCTTGTTCATGTACACATATACATATATCTATTGATCTTTGTGTCCTTTTCCATGTAGGTTATTGTAGAGTGTTGAATAGACCACTCTTGGTATTCCATAGGTCTTTGGGGATGATATATTTTATATGTATTAGTATATGTTTGTTAACCCCAATATCCTAATTTGTCCATTCCTCACACCTTTTCTTTGGCTTAACCATAAGTTTGTCTTCTCCATCTGAGATTGTCTTTCCCTATGGAAATATGTTCATTTTTATGAATTTTCAGATAACATAAGTGATATCGTAGAACATTTGTCTTTCGCAATCTGACTTACTTCACGTTGTGTGATTATCTCTAGGCTCATCCGTGGTGCTGCATATGCCATTCTTTTATTTTTTTTCGTGGCTAATATTCCATTCTGTACATATACCACTTCTTCTTTGTCCATTCATCTGTTTATGGAGCTTTTTTTTGCTTCCATGTCTTGGCTCTTTCAATATTGCTGCAGTGCACATTTGCCTGCCTCTGTCTTTCCGATTCTGGTGGTCTTAGGTTATAGGCCCAGAAGGTGCCCTGCCGCATCATACGGTAGCTCAATTTTTACCTTTTAAAGCAGCTGCATTCAGTTTTCATTAGTGCTGTTAGCACTTTACACCCCATCAGCAGCTAGAAGGTACACAGTTCCCTAAAACCTCTTCAGCATTTATAGTTTGTAGACTTTTTGCTGATGGTCATTTGACTGGTGTGAGCTGAAACCTTTGTGGACGTTGGATTTGCATGCAGCTAATAATTCCTTATACTGAGCTTTAGGCATGTCTTTTTTTTTCCTTTTCCTTTTTTTTTTAAAGAGTGAGTACAACTTCCCTCTCATATTGACTTCTTGAAAACTTTGTCATGTGTTGAAATTTCTTGCCTATTCCCTACCCCAGGACATTTTTTGAGGGCAGGTATCATTTACAGCCCCGCAGTCCTCGTGACTATTAAGCGACCATTAGCACTGTGTTTAAAGCTGCTGTTGTGGGAAACAGCCACAAGGCGGCAGCATTATTACGTTCTCAACTCTTGTTACTAGGGCAACAGAGTCTTCCTGGACGTCGTGTTCCTCGGTTGTAAATTAGAGTGGAATGTGCTGGGACAAGCCCCCAGAAGTTTATGTCTCCTTACTTATGTTCGTTTTTTAAATTTAATTTATATTTCTTATCGGAGGAAATTTGATTAGAGTGTTGTGATTGTCTGGCTGTACAGAATCTGGTCAATGATTCATACATATGTCTGTTCATCTTCGGATCCTGTTACCATGTATGTTATTACAGAATGTTGAGTAGACCTCCCTTGGTATTTGGTAGGTGTTTTGTCATGATATATTTTATATGTATTGGTGATTATATAATTCATATAGTTTATATGTTATATGTTTATATACATTTAACATACGTTAGTATATGTATGCTAATTTCCTAATAATCCTAATTTATCCATCCTCCCACCTTTCATTTTGGTTAACCATTAGTTTGTTTTATCAGTCTGTGAGTGTGTTTTTCTGTGGAAATATGTTCATTGGGAGCAATCTTAGGATAACACGTATAAATGATATCATAGGATATTTGTCATTCCCTTTTGACTTACGTAACGTACTATGATTATTTCTAGGCTCATGTGTAGTCCTGCAAACGGCATTTTTCATTTTTTTCCCGAGGCTACTATTCCATTCGGTACGTATACCACTTCTTCTTTGTCCATTTATCTGTTGATGGACATTTTGTTTGCTTGCATGGCTTGGCTATTGTAAATATTGCTGCAGGGCATGTTTGCCTGTCTGTGCCTTTCCCATTCTGGTCTTCTTAGGGTATAGGCCCATTAGGGGATCGGCCGCATGATATGGTAGCTCAATTTTTACCTTTTAAACGCAGCTCCGTTCTGTTCTCATGATTAGCTGTTACCAGTTTACATCCAACCAACAGCATAGTGGGTATGCATTTCTCCCCCAACCCGTCAGCATGCATTGTTTGTAGACTTTTTACGGATGGCATTTTGAATATTGGGTGGTGAAATCTTTTTGTAGTTTGGATTTGCATCCAACCAATAATTCCTGATATTGAGCTTTTATCCATGTTCTTCTTTTTTTAAAACAACCGAGTGAGTAACACTTACCTCTTCAAATTGTTTTCTTGAAAAAATTTTCCGTGTTGTGAACTTTCTTGGCCATTACCTACCCCAGGACATGTTTTGAGGACACGTGTCATTTACGGCCCTACAATTACTGTGAATCTCAAGTGACCCTTAGCCCTGTGTTTAAAGCTGCTGTTGTGGGAAACGGCCACAAGGCGGCAGCATTTCTCCATTCCCAAGTCTGGTTACTAGGGCAGCAGAGCCTTCCTGAAAGTTGTGTTCCTAGGTTGTAAATTAGAATGGGATGTGCCAGGGAAAACCCCAATAACTTTATGTCTCATTAATTGTTGTTCGTGGTTTTAATTTTTTAAATTGGGGTAATGAGCAGAATAGTGTTTGTTCTGGGTGTGCACAATCAGGTTCAATTGAACATTATATATATCTACTCATGTACAGATCCTCTTCCCATGTAAATTACTATTATTTTTTTAAATAAATTTATTTTATTTATTTATTTATTTTTGGCTGAGTTGGATCTTCGTTGCTGCATGTGGGCTTTCTCCAGTTGCGGTGAGCGGGGGCTACTCTCCGTTGCGGTGCACCGGCTTCTCACTGCAGTGGCTTCTCTTGTTGCGGAGCACGGGCTCTAGGCGTGTGGGCTTCAGTAGTTGTGGCGCATGGGCTCAGTAGTTATGGCTCATGGGCTCCAGAGCGTAGGCTCATTAGTTGTGGTGCACGGGCTTAGTTGCTCTGCTGCATGTGGGACCTTCCCGAACCAGGGATCGAACCTGTGTCCCCTGCATTGGCAGGTGGATTCTTAACCACGGTGCCACCAGGCAAGCCCCTGTGTAAATTATTACAGAGCGTTCAGTAGACCTCCCTTGGTATATGGTCGGTCTTTTTGATACGTGTGTTTAATATGTATTTGCATATGTACGGTAACCCTAATCTTAATGTATCCATTCCTCCCACCTTTCCTTTTAGATAACCATAGTTTGTTTTCTAAGTCTGTGAGAGTCTTTCTCTGTGGAAATATGTTCATACGTGTCAGTTGTTAGGTAACAGCTAGGAGTGATATCACAGGTTATTTGTCGGCTGCTTTCCGACTTACCTCATGTTCTGTGATTATCTCTAGGCTCATCTATGGTGCTGCAAAGAGCAGTGTTTCATCCTTTTCCATGGCGAATATTGCATTGTGTACATGGACCACTTCTTCTTTGTGCATTCATCTGTGGATGGACATTTTGGTTACTTCCAAGTCTTGGCAATGCTAAATATTGATGCAGTGCAGGATTGCCAGCCTGTGTCTTTTGGATTCTGGTCTTCTCAGGGATTAGGCCCAGCAGTGGGCCTACTAGATCATATGGTAGTTCAAATTTTTCCCTTTCAACGCACCTCCATTCTGTTCTCACTACTGGCTGTTACCAGTGTACATCCCACCAGCAACTAGAGGGTACACAGTTCTCTAAAACCCCTTCAGAATTTATTGTTTGTAGACTTTTTACTGATGGCAGTTTGAGTGTTGGGTGGTGATACCTTTTTGTAGGTTGGATTTGCATGCGTCTAATAATTCCCGATATTGAGCTTTCATCTACGTTTTTTTTTTTAAGTAAAACAGAGAAACTCACCTCTTCAAATTGTTTCCTTGAAAAATTTGCCATGTTCTGAATTCCTGTGGCCATTACCTGCACCAGGACATTTTTTGAGGGCAGGTGTCCTTTACAGCCCTGTAGTAATTGTGAATATCACATGACCATTAGTTCTGCATTTAAAGCTGCTGTTGCAGGAAACGGCCACAAGGGGGCAGCATTTCTATATTCCCAACTCTGGTTACTAGGGCAACACAGCCTTCCTGGAAGTCCTGTTTGTAGGTTGTAAAGTAGAGTGGAATGTGCCAGGGCAAACCCCCAGAAACTATGTCTACTTATTTGTTGTTGATATTCTCAGTTTAATTTTCATTTTTCTCAGAGCAAATTTGATTGCAATGTTGTGTTTGTTCTAGGTGTACAGAATGTCTTTCATTGATTCATATATCTTTTCATGTTTGGATCCTGTTCCGTAGAGATTATTACAGAATGTTGTGTAGACCTCTCTTGGTATTCGGTATGTCTGATGATTATATATTTTATAAGTATTAGCATATGTCTGTTAAACCCAATATCCTCCGTTATACATTCCTCACACCTTTCCGTTTGGTTAAGCACAAGCTTGTTTTCTGAACACGTGAGTGTCCTTCTCTGTGGAAATAGGTTCATTCCTATCAATTTTTACATAAGACCTATACGTGATATCATAGGATATGTGTCTCTCGCTTTCTGACTTACTTCAAGTTGTGTGATTGTGTGTAGCCTCGTCTATGGTGCTGCAAACGGCATTGTTTCATTCTTTTCTGTGTCTAATATTGCATTGTGTACATGGACCACTTTTTCGTCCATTCATCTGATGATGGACATTTTTGTTGCTTCCATGTCTTGGCTATTGTAAATACTGCTGCAATACACGATGTTCCATCCTGTGTCTTTTTGATGCTGGCTTTCACAGGTGACAGGCCCAATAGTGGGCCTTCCGGATCATATGGGGACTCAATTTTTACCTTTCAACGCACTGCCATTCTGTTCCTATTATTGGCGGTTACCAGTTTACATCCCACTTAGACCGAGAGGTTACGCTATTCTCCACAACTTCTTCAACATCTATTGTTTGTTGACGTTTTGCTGATGGTCATTCTGACTGGTGTGAGGTGATACGTTTGTGTAGATTGGATTTGCATGCGTCTAATAATTCCTGATGTTTTGCGTGTATCAATGTCCTTTTCATTTTTTTTTAAGATTCAGCTAAACTTACAACTTCAAATTTCCTTCTTGAAAAATTTGCCGCGTTTGGATTTTTTTGGCCATTCCCTACCCCAGGACAGTTTTTGAGGGCATGAGTCATTTACAGCCCTGCAGTCCTTGTGAATATTAGTGACCATTAGCAGTGGATTTAAAGCTGCTGTTTGAGGAAACGGCCTTAAGGTGGCAGCATTTCTACGTTGGCAACTCTGCTTGCTAGGGAAACAGAACCTTGCTGCAAGTTGTGCTTTTAGGTTGCAGATTAGAGTGGAATGTGTCAGGACAAACCCCCATAAGTTTTAGCCTCCTTAATTCTTGTTTGTGTCTTTAAGTTTTCATTTTTATCAGAGCAAATTGGATTTTAAAATGTCTTTTGTTCTAGCTGCACAGAATCTTGTTCATGTACACATATACATATATCTATTGATCTTTGTGTCCTTTTCCATGTAGGTTATTGTAGAGTGTTGAATAGACCACTCTTGGTATTCCATAGGTCTTTGGGGATGATATATTTTATATGTATTAGTATATGTTTGTTAACCCCAATATCCTAATTTGTCCATTCCTCACACCTTTTCTTTGGCTTAACCATAAGTTTGTCTTCTCCATCTGAGATTGTCTTTCCCTATGGAAATATGTTCATTTTTATGAATTTTCAGATAACATAAGTGATATCGTAGAACATTTGTCTTTCGCAATCTGACTTACTTCACGTTGTGTGATTATCTCTAGGCTCATCCGTGGTGCTGCATATGCCATTCTTTTATTTTTTTTCGTGGCTAATATTCCATTCTGTACATATACCACTTCTTCTTTGTCCATTCATCTGTTTATGGAGCTTTTTTTTGCTTCCATGTCTTGGCTCTTTCAATATTGCTGCAGTGCACATTTGCCTGCCTCTGTCTTTCCGATTCTGGTGGTCTTAGGTTATAGGCCCAGAAGGTGCCCTGCCGCATCATACGGTAGCTCAATTTTTACCTTTTAAAGCAGCTGCATTCAGTTTTCATTAGTGCTGTTAGCACTTTACACCCCATCAGCAGCTAGAAGGTACACAGTTCCCTAAAACCTCTTCAGCATTTATAGTTTGTAGACTTTTTGCTGATGGTCATTTGACTGGTGTGAGCTGAAACCTTTGTGGACGTTGGATTTGCATGCAGCTAATAATTCCTTATACTGAGCTTTAGGCATGTCTTTTTTTTTTCTTTTCCTTTTTTTTTTAAAGAGTGAGTACAACTTCCCTCTCATATTGACTTCTTGAAAACTTTGTCATGTGTTGAAATTTCTTGCCTATTCCCTACCCCAGGACATTTTTTGAGGGCAGGTATCATTTACAGCCCCGCAGTCCTCGTGACTATTAAGCGACCATTAGCACTGTGTTTAAAGCTGCTGTTGTGGGAAACAGCCACAAGGCGGCAGCATTATTACGTTCTCAACTCTTGTTACTAGGGCAACAGAGTCTTCCTGGACGTCGTGTTCCTCGGTTGTAAATTAGAGTGGAATGTGCTGGGACAAGCCCCCAGAAGTTTATGTCTCCTTACTTATGTTCGTTTTTTAAATTTAATTTATATTTCTTATCGGAGGAAATTTGATTAGAGTGTTGTGATTGTCTGGCTGTACAGAATCTGGTCAATGATTCATACATATGTCTGTTCATCTTCGGATCCTGTTACCATGTATGTTATTACAGAATGTTGAGTAGACCTCCCTTGGTATTTGGTAGGTGTTTTGTCATGATATATTTTATATGTATTGGTGATTATATAATTCATATAGTTTATATGTTATATGTTTATATACATTTAACATACGTTAGTATATGTATGCTAATTTCCTAATAATCCTAATTTATCCATCCTCCCACCTTTCATTTTGGTTAACCATTAGTTTGTTTTATCAGTCTGTGAGTGTGTTTTTCTGTGGAAATATGTTCATTGGGAGCAATCTTAGGATAACACGTATAAATGATATCATAGGATATTTGTCATTCCCTTTTGACTTACGTAACGTACTATGATTATTTCTAGGCTCATGTGTAGTCCTGCAAACGGCATTTTTCATTTTTTTCCCGAGGCTACTATTCCATTCGGTACGTATACCACTTCTTCTTTGTCCATTTATCTGTTGATGGACATTTTGTTTGCTTGCATGGCTTGGCTATTGTAAATATTGCTGCAGGGCATGTTTGCCTGTCTGTGCCTTTCCCATTCTGGTCTTCTTAGGGTATAGGCCCATTAGGGGATCGGCCGCATGATATGGTAGCTCAATTTTTACCTTTTAAACGCAGCTCCGTTCTGTTCTCATGATTAGCTGTTACCAGTTTACATCCAACCAACAGCATAGTGGGTATGCATTTCTCCCCCAACCCGTCAGCATGCATTGTTTGTAGACTTTTTACGGATGGCATTTTGAATATTGGGTGGTGAAATCTTTTTGTAGTTTGGATTTGCATCCAACCAATAATTCCTGATATTGAGCTTTTATCCATGTTCTTCTTTTTTTAAAACAACCGAGTGAGTAACACTTACCTCTTCAAATTGTTTTCTTGAAAAATTTTCCGTGTTGTGAACTTTCTTGGCCATTACCTACCCCAGGACATGTTTTGAGGACACGTGTCATTTACGGCCCTACAATTACTGTGAATCTCAAGTGACCCTTAGCCCTGTGTTTAAAGCTGCTGTTGTGGGAAACGGCCACAAGGCGGCAGCATTTCTCCATTCCCAAGTCTGGTTACTAGGGCAGCAGAGCCTTCCTGAAAGTTGTGTTCCTAGGTTGTAAATTAGAATGGGATGTGCCAGGGAAAACCCCAATAACTTTATGTCTCATTAATTGTTGTTCGTGGTTTTAATTTTTTAAATTGGGGTAATGAGCAGAATAGTGTTTGTTCTGGGTGTGCACAATCAGGTTCAATTGAACATTATATATATCTACTCATGTACAGATCCTCTTCCCATGTAAATTACTATTATTTTTTTAAATAAATTTATTTTATTTATTTACTTATTTTTGGCTGAGTTGGATCTTCGTTGCTGCATGTGGGCTTTCTCCAGTTGCGGTGAGCGGGGGCTACTCTCCGTTGCGGTGCACCGGCTTCTCACTGCAGTGGCTTCTCTTGTTGCGGAGCACGGGCTCTAGGCGTGTGGGCTTCAGTAGTTGTGGCGCATGGGCTCAGTAGTTATGGCTCATGGGCTCCAGAGCGTAGGCTCATTAGTTGTGGTGCACGGGCTTAGTTGCTCTGCTGCATGTGGGACCTTCCCGAACCAGGGATCGAACCTGTGTCCCCTGCATTGGCAGGTGGATTCTTAACCACGGTGCCACCAGGCAAGCCCCCGTGTAAATTATTACAGAGCGTTCAGTAGACCTCCCTTGGTATATGGTCGGTCTTTTTGATACGTGTGTTTAATATGTATTTGCATACGTACGGTAACCCTAATCTTAATGTATCCATTCCTCCCACCTTTCCTTTTAGATAACCATAGTTTGTTTTCTAAGTCTGTGAGAGTCTTTCTCTGTGGAAATATGTTCATACGTGTCAGTTGTTAGGTAACAGCTAGGAGTGATATCACAGGTTATTTGTCGGCTGCTTTCCGACTTACCTCATGTTCTGTGATTATCTCTAGGCTCATCTATGGTGCTGCAAAGAGCAGTGTTTCATCCTTTTCCATGGCGAATATTGCATTGTGTACATGGACCACTTCTTCTTTGTGCATTCATCTGTGGATGGACATTTTGGTTACTTCCAAGTCTTGGCAATGCTAAATATTGATGCAGTGCAGGATTGCCAGCCTGTGTCTTTTGGATTCTGGTCTTCTCAGGGATTAGGCCCAGCAGTGGGCCTACTAGATCATATGGTAGTTCAAATTTTTCCCTTTCAACGCACCTCCATTCTGTTCTCACTACTGGCTGTTACCAGTGTACATCCCACCAGCAACTAGAGGGTACACAGTTCTCTAAAACCCCTTCAGAATTTATTGTTTGTAGACTTTTTACTGATGGCATTTTGAGTGTTGGGTGGTGATACCTTTTTGTAGGTTGGATTTGCATGCGTCTAATAATTCCCGATATTGAGCTTTCATCTACGTTTTTTTTTTTAAGTAAAACAGAGAAACTCACCTCTTCAAATTGTTTCCTTGAAAAATTTGCCATGTTCTGAATTCCTGTGGCCATTACCTGCACCAGGACATTTTTTGAGGGCAGGTGTCCTTTACAGCCCTGTAGTAATTGTGAATATCACATGACCATTAGTTCTGCATTTAAAGCTGCTGTTGCAGGAAACGGCCACAAGGGGGCAGCATTTCTATATTCCCAACTCTGGTTACTAGGGCAACACAGCCTTCCTGGAAGTCCTGTTTGTAGGTTGTAAAGTAGAGTGGAATGTGCCAGGGCAAACCCCCAGAAACTATGTCTACTTATTTGTTGTTGATATTCTCAGTTTAATTTTCATTTTTCTCAGAGCAAATTTGATTGCAATGTTGTGTTTGTTCTAGGTGTACAGAATGTCTTTCATTGATTCATATATCTTTTCATGTTTGGATCCTGTTCCGTAGAGATTATTACAGAATGTTGTGTAGACCTCTCTTGGTATTCGGTATGTCTGATGATTATATATTTTATAAGTATTAGCATATGTCTGTTAAACCCAATATCCTCCGTTATACATTCCTCACACCTTTCCGTTTGGTTAAGCACAAGCTTGTTTTCTGAACACGTGAGTGTCCTTCTCTGTGGAAATAGGTTCATTCCTATCAATTTTTACATAAGACCTATACGTGATATCATAGGATATGTGTCTCTCGCTTTCTGACTTACTTCAAGTTGTGTGATTGTCTGTAGCCTCGTCTATGGTGCTGCAAACGGCATTGTTTCATTCTTTTCTGTGTCTAATATTGCATTGTGTACATGGACCACTTTTTCGTCCATTCATCTGATGATGGACATTTTTGTTGCTTCCATGTCTTGGCTATTGTAAATACTGCTGCAATACACGATGTTCCATCCTGTGTCTTTTTGATGCTGGCTTTCACAGGTGACAGGCCCAATAGTGGGCCTTCCGGATCATATGGGGACTCAATTTTTACCTTTCAACACACTGCCATTCTGTTCCTATTATTGGCGGTTACCAGTTTACATCCCACTTAGACCGAGAGGTTACGCTATTCTCCACAACTTCTTCAACATCTATTGTTTGTTGACGTTTTGCTGATGGTCATTCTGACTGGTGTGAGGTGATACGTTTGTGTAGATTGGATTTGCATGCGTCTAATAATTCCTGATGTTTTGCGTGTATCAATGTCCTTTTCATTTTTTTTTAAGATTCAGCTAAACTTACAACTTCAAATTTCCTTCTTGAAAAATTTGCCGCGTTTGGATTTTTTTGGCCATTCCCTACCCCAGGACAGTTTTTGAGGGCATGAGTCATTTACAGCCCTGCAGTCCTTGTGAATATTAGTGACCATTAGCAGTGGATTTAAAGCTGCTGTTTGAGGAAACGGCCTTAAGGTGGCAGCATTTCTACGTTGGCAACTCTGCTTGCTAGGGAAACAGAACCTTGCTGCAAGTTGTGCTTTTAGGTTGCAGATTAGAGTGGAATGTGTCAGGACAAACCCCCATAAGTTTTAGCCTCCTTAATTCTTGTTTGTGTCTTTAAGTTTTCATTTTTATCAGAGCAAATTGGATTTTAAAATGTCTTTTGTTCTAGCCGCACAGAATCTTGTTCATGTACACATATACATATATCTATTGATCTTTGTGTCCTTTTCCATGTAGGTTATTGTAGAGTGTTGAATAGACCACTCTTGGTATTCCATAGGTCTTTGGGGATGATATATTTTATATGTATTAGTATATGTTTGTTAACCCCAATATCCTAATTTGTCCATTCCTCACACCTTTTCTTTGGCTTAACCATAAGTTTGTCTTCTCCATCTGAGATTGTCTTTCCCTATGGAAATATGTTCATTTTTATGAATTTTCAGATAACATAAGTGATATCGTAGAACATTTGTCTTTCGCAATCTGACTTACTTCACGTTGTGTGATTATCTCTAGGCTCATCCGTGGTGCTGCATATGCCATTCTTTTATTTTTTTTCGTGGCTAATATTCCATTCTGTACATATACCACTTCTTCTTTGTCCATTCATCTGTTTATGGAGCTTTTTTTTGCTTCCATGTCTTGGCTCTTTCAATATTGCTGCAGTGCACATTTGCCTGCCTCTGTCTTTCCGATTCTGGTGGTCTTAGGTTATAGGCCCAGAAGGTGCCCTGCCGCATCATACGGTAGCTCAATTTTTACCTTTTAAAGCAGCTGCATTCAGTTTTCATTAGTGCTGTTAGCACTTTACACCCCATCAGCAGCTAGAAGGTACACAGTTCCCTAAAACCTCTTCAGCATTTATAGTTTGTAGACTTTTTGCTGATGGTCATTTGACTGGTGTGAGCTGAAACCTTTGTGGACGTTGGATTTGCATGCAGCTAATAATTCCTTATACTGAGCTTTAGGCATGTCTTTTTTTTCCTTTTCCTTTTTTTTTTAAAGAGTGAGTACAACTTCCCTCTCATATTGACTTCTTGAAAACTTTGTCATGTGTTGAAATTTCTTGCCTATTCCCTACCCCAGGACATTTTTTGAGGGCAGGTATCATTTACAGCCCCGCAGTCCTCGTGACTATTAAGCGACCATTAGCACTGTGTTTAAAGCTGCTGTTGTGGGAAACAGCCACAAGGCGGCAGCATTATTACGTTCTCAACTCTTGTTACTAGGGCAACAGAGTCTTCCTGGACGTCGTGTTCCTCGGTTGTAAATTAGAGTGGAATGTGCTGGGACAAGCCCCCAGAAGTTTATGTCTCCTTACTTATGTTCGTTTTTTAAATTTAATTTATATTTCTTATCGGAGGAAATTTGATTAGAGTGTTGTGATTGTCTGGCTGTACAGAATCTGGTCAATGATTCATACATATGTCTGTTCATCTTCGGATCCTGTTACCATGTATGTTATTACAGAATGTTGAGTAGACCTCCCTTGGTATTTGGTAGGTGTTTTGTCATGATATATTTTATATGTATTGGTGATTATATAATTCATATAGTTTATATGTTATATGTTTATATACATTTAACATACGTTAGTATATGTATGCTACCCCCATAATCCTAATTTATCCATCCTCCCACCTTTCATTTTGGTTAACCATTAGTTTGTTTTATCAGTCTGTGAGTGTGTTTTTCTGTGGAAATATGTTCATTGGGAGCAATCTTAGGATAACACGTATAAATGATATCATAGGATATTTGTCATTCCCTTTTGACTTACGTAACGTACTATGATTATTTCTAGGCTCATGTGTAGTCCTGCAAACGGCATTTTTCATTTTTTTCCCGAGGCTACTATTCCATTTGGTACGTATACCACTTCTTCTTTGTCCATTTATCTGTTGATGGACATTTTGTTTGCTTGCATGGCTTGGCTATTGTAAATATTGCTGCAGGGCATGTTTGCCTGTCTGTGCCTTTCCCATTCTGGTCTTCTTAGGGTATAGGCCCATTAGGGGATCGGCCGCATGATATGGTAGCTCAATTTTTACCTTTTAAACGCAGCTCCGTTCTGTTCTCATGATTAGCTGTTACCAGTTTACATCCAACCAACAGCATAGTGGGTATGCATTTCTCCCCCAACCCGTCAGCATGCATTGTTTGTAGACTTTTTACGGATGGCATTTTGAATATTGGGTGGTGAAATCTTTTTGTAGTTTGGATTTGCATCCAACCAATAATTCCTGATATTGAGCTTTTATCCATGTTCTTCTTTTTTTAAAACAACCGAGTGAGTAACACTTACCTCTTCAAATTGTTTTCTTGAAAAATTTTCCGTGTTGTGAACTTTCTTGGCCATTACCTACCCCAGGACATGTTTTGAGGACACGTGTCATTTACGGCCCTACAATTACTGTGAATCTCAAGTGACCCTTAGCCCTGTGTTTAAAGCTGCTGTTGTGGGAAACGGCCACAAGGCGGCAGCATTTCTCCATTCCCAAGTCTGGTTACTAGGGCAGCAGAGCCTTCCTGAAAGTTGTGTTCCTAGGTTGTAAATTAGAATGGGATGTGCCAGGGAAAACCCCAATAACTTTATGTCTCATTAATTGTTGTTCGTGGTTTTAATTTTTTAAATTGGGGTAATGAGCAGAATAGTGTTTGTTCTGGGTGTGCACAATCAGGTTCAATTGAACATTATATATATCTACTCATGTACAGATCCTCTTCCCATGTAAATTACTATTATTTTTTTAAATAAATTTATTTTATTTATTTATTTATTTTTGGCTGAGTTGGATCTTCGTTGCTGCATGTGGGCTTTCTCCAGTTGCGGTGAGCGGGGGCTACTCTCCGTTGCGGTGCACCGGCTTCTCACTGCAGTGGCTTCTCTTGTTGCGGAGCACGGGCTCTAGGCGTGTGGGCTTCAGTAGTTGTGGTGCATGGGCTCAGTAGTTATGGCTCATGGGCTCCAGAGCGTAGGCTCATTAGTTGTGGTGCACGGGCTTAGTTGCTCTGCTGCATGTGGGACCTTCCCGAACCAGGGATCGAACCTGTGTCCCCTGCATTGGCAGGTGGATTCTTAACCACGGTGCCACCAGGCAAGCCCCCGTGTAAATTATTACAGAGCGTTCAGTAGACCTCCCTTGGTATATGGTCGGTCTTTTTGATACGTGTGTTTAATATGTATTTGTATACGTACGGTAACCCTAATCTTAATGTATCCATTCCTCCCACCTTTCCTTTTAGATAACCATAGTTTGTTTTCTAAGTCTGTGAGAGTCTTTCTCTGTGGAAATATGTTCATACGTGTCAGTTGTTAGGTAACAGCTAGGAGTGATATCACAGGTTATTTGTCGGCTGCTTTCCGACTTACCTCATGTTCTGTGATTATCTCTAGGCTCATCTATGGTGCTGCAAAGAGCAGTGTTTCATCCTTTTCCATGGCGAATATTGCATTGTGTACATGGACCACTTCTTCTTTGTGCATTCATCTGTGGATGGACATTTTGGTTACTTCCAAGTCTTGGCAATGCTAAATATTGATGCAGTGCAGGATTGCCAGCCTGTGTCTTTTGGATTCTGGTCTTCTCAGGGATTAGGCCCAGCAGTGGGCCTACTAGATCATATGGTAGTTCAAATTTTTCCCTTTCAACGCACCTCCATTCTGTTCTCACTACTGGCTGTTACCAGTGTACATCCCACCAGCAACTAGAGGGTACACAGTTCTCTAAAACCCCTTCAGAATTTATTGTTTGTAGACTTTTTACTGATGGCATTTTGAGTGTTGGGTGGTGATACCTTTTTGTAGGTTGGATTTGCATGCGTCTAATAATTCCCGATATTGAGCTTTCATCTACGTTTTTTTTTTTAAGTAAAACAGAGAAACTCACCTCTTCAAATTGTTTCCTTGAAAAATTTGCCATGTTCTGAATTCCTGTGGCCATTACCTGCACCAGGACATTTTTTGAGGGCAGGTGTCCTTTACAGCCCTGTAGTAATTGTGAATATCACATGACCATTAGTTCTGCATTTAAAGCTGCTGTTGCAGGAAACGGCCACAAGGGGGCAGCATTTCTATATTCCCAACTCTGGTTACTAGGGCAACACAGCCTTCCTGGAAGTCCTGTTTGTAGGTTGTAAAGTAGAATGGAATGTGCCAGGGCAAACCCCCAGAAACTATGTCTACTTATTTGTTGTTGATATTCTCAGTTTAATTTTCATTTTTCTCAGAGCAAATTTGATTGCAATGTTGTGTTTGTTCTAGGTGTACAGAATGTCTTTCATTGATTCATATATCTTTTCATGTTTGGATCCTGTTCCGTAGAGATTATTACAGAATGTTGTGTAGACCTCTCTTGGTATTCGGTATGTCTGATGATTATATATTTTATAAGTATTAGCATATGTCTGTTAAACCCAATATCCTCCGTTATACATTCCTCACACCTTTCCGTTTGGTTAAGCACAAGCTTGTTTTCTGAACACGTGAGTGTCCTTCTCTGTGGAAATAGGTTCATTCCTATCAATTTTTACATAAGACCTATACGTGATATCATAGGATATGTGTCTCTCGCTTTCTGACTTACTTCAAGTTGTGTGATTGTGTGTAGCCTCGTCTATGGTGCTGCAAACGGCATTGTTTCATTCTTTTCTGTGTCTAATATTGCATTGTGTACATGGACCACTTTTTCGTCCATTCATCTGATGATGGACATTTTTGTTGCTTCCATGTCTTGGCTATTGTAAATACTGCTGCAATACACGATGTTCCATCCTGTGTCTTTTTGATGCTGGCTTTCACAGGTGACAGGCCCAATAGTGGGCCTTCCGGATCATATGGGGACTCAATTTTTACCTTTCAACGCACTGCCATTCTGTTCCTATTATTGGCGGTTACCAGTTTACATCCCACTTAGACCGAGAGGTTACGCTATTCTCCACAACTTCTTCAACATCTATTGTTTGTTGACGTTTTGCTGATGGTCATTCTGACTGGTGTGAGGTGATACGTTTGTGTAGATTGGATTTGCATGCGTCTAATAATTCCTGATGTTTTGCGTGTATCAATGTCCTTTTCATTTTTTTTTAAGATTCAGCTAAACTTACAACTTCAAATTTCCTTCTTGAAAAATTTGCCGCGTTTGGATTTTTTTGGCCATTCCCTACCCCAGGACAGTTTTTGAGGGCATGAGTCATTTACAGCCCTGCAGTCCTTGTGAATATTAGTGACCATTAGCAGTGGATTTAAAGCTGCTGTTTGAGGAAACGGCCTTAAGGTGGCAGCATTTCTACGTTGGCAACTCTGCTTGCTAGGGAAACAGAACCTTGCTGCAAGTTGTGCTTTTAGGTTGCAGATTAGAGTGGAATGTGTCAGGACAAACCCCCATAAGTTTTAGCCTCCTTAATTCTTGTTTGTGTCTTTAAGTTTTCATTTTTATCAGAGCAAATTGGATTTTAAAATGTCTTTTGTTCTAGCTGCACAGAATCTTGTTCATGTACACATATACATATATCTATTGATCTTTGTGTCCTTTTCCATGTAGGTTATTGTAGAGTGTTGAATAGACCACTCTTGGTATTCCATAGGTCTTTGGGGATGATATATTTTATATGTATTAGTATATGTTTGTTAACCCCAATATCCTAATTTGTCCATTCCTCACACCTTTTCTTTGGCTTAACCATAAGTTTGTCTTCTCCATCTGAGATTGTCTTTCCCTATGGAAATATGTTCATTTTTATGAATTTTCAGATAACATAAGTGATATCGTAGAACATTTGTCTTTCGCAATCTGACTTACTTCACGTTGTGTGATTATCTCTAGGCTCATCCGTGGTGCTGCATATGCCATTCTTTTATTTTTTTTCGTGGCTAATATTCCATTCTGTACATATACCACTTCTTCTTTGTCCATTCATCTGTTTATGGAGCTTTTTTTTGCTTCCATGTCTTGGCTCTTTCAATATTGCTGCAGTGCACATTTGCCTGCCTCTGTCTTTCCGATTCTGGTGGTCTTAGGTTATAGGCCCAGAAGGTGCCCTGCCGCATCATACGGTAGCTCAATTTTTACCTTTTAAAGCAGCTGCATTCAGTTTTCATTAGTGCTGTTAGCACTTTACACCCCATCAGCAGCTAGAAGGTACACAGTTCCCTAAAACCTCTTCAGCATTTATAGTTTGTAGACTTTTTGCTGATGGTCATTTGACTGGTGTGAGCTGAAACCTTTGTGGACGTTGGATTTGCATGCAGCTAATAATTCCTTATACTGAGCTTTAGGCATGTCTTTTTTTTTTCTTTTCCTTTTTTTTTTAAAGAGTGAGTACAACTTCCCTCTCATATTGACTTCTTGAAAACTTTGTCATGTGTTGAAATTTCTTGCCTATTCCCTACCCCAGGACATTTTTTGAGGGCAGGTATCATTTACAGCCCCGCAGTCCTCGTGACTATTAAGCGACCATTAGCACTGTGTTTAAAGCTGCTGTTGTGGGAAACAGCCACAAGGCGGCAGCATTATTACGTTCTCAACTCTTGTTACTAGGGCAACAGAGTCTTCCTGGACGTCGTGTTCCTCGGTTGTAAATTAGAGTGGAATGTGCTGGGACAAGCCCCCAGAAGTTTATGTCTCCTTACTTATGTTCGTTTTTTAAATTTAATTTATATTTCTTATCGGAGGAAATTTGATTAGAGTGTTGTGATTGTCTGGCTGTACAGAATCTGGTCAATGATTCATACATATGTCTGTTCATCTTCGGATCCTGTTACCATGTATGTTATTACAGAATGTTGAGTAGACCTCCCTTGGTATTTGGTAGGTGTTTTGTCATGATATATTTTATATGTATTGGTGATTATATAATTCATATAGTTTATATGTTATATGTTTATATACATTTAACATACGTTAGTATATGTATGCTAATTTCCTAATAATCCTAATTTACCCATCCTCCCACCTTTCATTTTGGTTAACCATTAGTTTGTTTTATCAGTCTGTGAGTGTGTTTTTCTGTGGAAATATGTTCATTGGGAGCAATCTTAGGATAACACGTATAAATGATATCATAGGATATTTGTCATTCCCTTTTGACTTACGTAACGTACTATGATTATTTCTAGGCTCATGTGTAGTCCTGCAAACGGCATTTTTCATTTTTTTCCCGAGGCTACTATTCCATTCGGTACGTATACCACTTCTTCTTTGTCCATTTATCTGTTGATGGACATTTTGTTTGCTTGCATGGCTTGGCTATTGTAAATATTGCTGCAGGGCATGTTTGCCTGTCTGTGCCTTTCCCATTCTGGTCTTCTTAGGGTATAGGCCCATTAGGGGATCGGCCGCATGATATGGTAGCTCAATTTTTACCTTTTAAACGCAGCTCCGTTCTGTTCTCATGATTAGCTGTTACCAGTTTACATCCAACCAACAGCATAGTGGGTATGCATTTCTCCCCCAACCCGTCAGCATGCATTGTTTGTAGACTTTTTACGGATGGCATTTTGAATATTGGGTGGTGAAATCTTTTTGTAGTTTGGATTTGCATCCAACCAATAATTCCTGATATTGAGCTTTTATCCATGTTCTTCTTTTTTTAAAACAACCGAGTGAGTAACACTTACCTCTTCAAATTGTTTTCTTGAAAAATTTTCCGTGTTGTGAACTTTCTTGGCCATTACCTACCCCAGGACATGTTTTGAGGACACGTGTCATTTACGGCCCTACAATTACTGTGAATCTCAAGTGACCCTTAGCCCTGTGTTTAAAGCTGCTGTTGTGGGAAACGGCCACAAGGCGGCAGCATTTCTCCATTCCCAAGTCTGGTTACTAGGGCAGCAGAGCCTTCCTGAAAGTTGTGTTCCTAGGTTGTAAATTAGAATGGGATGTGCCAGGGAAAACCCCAATAACTTTATGTCTCATTAATTGTTGTTCGTGGTTTTAATTTTTTAAATTGGGGTAATGAGCAGAATAGTGTTTGTTCTGGGTGTGCACAATCAGGTTCAATTGAACATTATATATATCTACTCATGTACAGATCCTCTTCCCATGTAAATTACTATTATTTTTTTAAATAAATTTATTTTATTTATTTATTTATTTTTGGCTGAGTTGGATCTTCGTTGCTGCATGTGGGCTTTCTCCAGTTGCGGTGAGCGGGGGCTACTCTCCGTTGCGGTGCACCGGCTTCTCACTGCAGTGGCTTCTCTTGTTGTGGAGCACGGGCTCTAGGCGTGTGGGCTTCAGTAGTTGTGGCGTATGGGCTCAGTAGTTATGGCTCATGGGCTCCAGAGCGTAGGCTCATTAGTTGTGGTGCACGGGCTTAGTTGCTCTGCTGCATGTGGGACCTTCCCGAACCAGGGATCGAACCTGTGTCCCCTGCATTGGCAGGTGGATTCTTAACCACGGTGCCACCAGGCAAGCCCCCGTGTAAATTATTACAGAGCGTTCAGTAGACCTCCCTTGGTATATGGTCGGTCTTTTTGATACGTGTGTTTAATATGTATTTGTATACGTACGGTAACCCTAATCTTAATGTATCCATTCCTCCCACCTTTCCTTTTAGATAACCATAGTTTGTTTTCTAAGTCTGTGAGAGTCTTTCTCTGTGGAAATATGTTCATACGTGTCAGTTGTTAGGTAACAGCTAGGAGTGATATCACAGGTTATTTGTCGGCTGCTTTCCGACTTACCTCATGTTCTGTGATTATCTCTAGGCTCATCTATGGTGCTGCAAAGAGCAGTGTTTCATCCTTTTCCATGGCGAATATTGCATTGTGTACATGGACCACTTCTTCTTTGTGCATTCATCTGTGGATGGACATTTTGGTTACTTCCAAGTCTTGGCAATGCTAAATATTGATGCAGTGCAGGATTGCCAGCCTGTGTCTTTTGGATTCTGGTCTTCTCAGGGATTAGGCCCAGCAGTGGGCCTACTAGATCATATGGTAGTTCAAATTTTTCCCTTTCAACGCACCTCCATTCTGTTCTCACTACTGGCTGTTACCAGTTTACATCCCACCAGCAACTAGAGGGTACACAGTTCTCTAAAACCCCTTCAGAATTTATTGTTTGTAGACTTTTTACTGATGGCATTTTGAGTGTTGGGTGGTGATACCTTCTTGTAGGTTGGATTTGCATGTGTCTAATAATTCCCGATATTGAGCTTTCATCTACATTTTTTTTAAGTAAAACAGAGAAACTCACCTCTTCAAATTGTTTCCTTGAAAAATTTGCCATGTTCTGAATTCCTGTGGCCATTACCTGCACCAGGACATTTTTTGAGGGCAGGTGTCCTTTACAGCCCTGTAGTAATTGTGAATATCACATGACCATTAGTTCTGCATTTAAAGCTGCTGTTGCAGGAAACGGCCACAAGGGGGCAGCATTTCTATATTCCCAACTCTGGTTACTAGGGCAACACAGCCTTCCTGGAAGTCCTGTTTGTAGGTTGTAAAGTAGAGTGGAATGTGCCAGGGCAAACCCCCAGAAACTATGTCTACTTATTTGTTGTTGATATTCTCAGTTTAATTTTCATTTTTCTCAGAGCAAATTTGATTGCAATGTTGTGTTTGTTCTAGGTGTACAGAATGTCTTTCATTGATTCATATATCTTTTCATGTTTGGATCCTGTTCCGTAGAGATTATTACAGAATGTTGTGTAGACCTCTCTTGGTATTCGGTATGTCTGATGATTATATATTTTATAAGTATTAGCATATGTCTGTTAAACCCAATATCCTCCGTTATACATTCCTCACACCTTTCCGTTTGGTTAAGCACAAGCTTGTTTTCTGAACACGTGAGTGTCCTTCTCTGTGGAAATAGGTTCATTCCTATCAATTTTTACATAAGACCTATACGTGATATCATAGGATATGTGTCTCTCGCTTTCTGACTTACTTCAAGTTGTGTGATTGTCTGTAGCCTCGTCTATGGTGCTGCAAACGGCATTGTTTCATTCTTTTCTGTGTCTAATATTGCATTGTGTACATGGACCACTTTTTCGTCCATTCATCTGATGATGGACATTTTTGTTGCTTCCATGTCTTGGCTATTGTAAATACTGCTGCAATACACGATGTTCCATCCTGTGTCTTTTTGATGCTGGCTTTCACAGGTGACAGGCCCAATAGTGGGCCTTCCGGATCATATGGGGACTCAATTTTTACCTTTCAACGCACTGCCATTCTGTTCCTATTATTGGCGGTTACCAGTTTACATCCCACTTAGACCGAGAGGTTACGCTATTCTCCACAACTTCTTCAACATCTATTGTTTGTTGACGTTTTGCTGATGGTCATTCTGACTGGTGTGAGGTGATACGTTTGTGTAGATTGGATTTGCATGCGTCTAATAATTCCTGATGTTTTGCGTGTATCAATGTCCTTTTCATTTTTTTTTAAGATTCAGCTAAACTTACAACTTCAAATTTCCTTCTTGAAAAATTTGCCGCGTTTGGATTTTTTTGGCCATTCCCTACCCCAGGACAGTTTTTGAGGGCATGAGTCATTTACAGCCCTGCAGTCCTTGTGAATATTAGTGACCATTAGCAGTGGATTTAAAGCTGCTGTTTGAGGAAACGGCCTTAAGGTGGCAGCATTTCTACGTTGCCAACTCTGCTTGCTAGGGAAACAGAACCTTGCTGCAAGTTGTGCTTTTAGGTTGCAGATTAGAGTGGAATGTGTCAGGACAAACCCCCATAAGTTTTAGCCTCCTTAATTCTTGTTTGTGTCTTTAAGTTTTCATTTTTATCAGAGCAAATTGGATTTTAAAATGTCTTTTGTTCTAGCTGCACAGAATCTTGTTCATGTACACATATACATATATCTATTGATCTTTGTGTCCTTTTCCATGTAGGTTATTGTAGAGTGTTGAATAGACCACTCTTGGTATTCCATAGGTCTTTGGGGATGATATATTTTATATGTATTAGTATATGTTTGTTAACCCCAATATCCTAATTTGTCCATTCCTCACACCTTTTCTTTGGCTTAACCATAAGTTTGTCTTCTCCATCTGAGATTGTCTTTCCCTATGGAAATATGTTCATTTTTATGAATTTTCAGATAACATAAGTGATATCGTAGAACATTTGTCTTTCGCAATCTGACTTACTTCACGTTGTGTGATTATCTCTAGGCTCACCCGTGGTGCTGCATATGCCATTCTTTTATTTTTTTTCGTGGCTAATATTCCATTCTGTACATATACCACTTCTTCTTTGTCCATTCATCTGTTTATGGAGCTTTTTTTTGCTTCCATGTCTTGGCTCTTTCAATATTGCTGCAGTGCACATTTGCCTGCCTCTGTCTTTCCGATTCTGGTGGTCTTAGGTTATAGGCCAAGAAGGTGCCCTGCCGCATCATACGGTAGCTCAATTTTTACCTTTTAAAGCAGCTGCATTCAGTTTTCATTAGTGCTGTTAGCACTTTACACCCCATCAGCAGCTAGAAGGTACACAGTTCCCTAAAACCTCTTCAGCATTTATAGTTTGTAGACTTTTTGCTGATGGTCATTTGACTGGTGTGAGCTGAAACCTTTGTGGACGTTGGATTTGCATGCAGCTAATAATTCCTTATACTGAGCTTTAGGCGTGTCTTTTTTTTTTCTTTTCCTTTTTTTTTTAAAGAGTGAGTACAACTTCCCTCTCATATTGACTTCTTGAAAACTTTGTCATGTGTTGAAATTTCTTGCCTATTCCCTACCCCAGGACATTTTTTGAGGGCAGGTATCATTTACAGCCCCGCAGTCCTCGTGACTATTAAGCGACCATTAGCACTGTGTTTAAAGCTGCTGTTGTGGGAAACAGCCACAAGGCGGCAGCATTATTACGTTCTCAACTCTTGTTACTAGGGCAACAGAGTCTTCCTGGACGTCGTGTTCCTCGGTTGTAAATTAGAGTGGAATGTGCTGGGACAAGCCCCCAGAAGTTTATGTCTCCTTACTTATGTTCGTTTTTTAAATTTAATTTATATTTCTTATCGGAGGAAATTTGATTAGAGTGTTGTGATTGTCTGGCTGTACAGAATCTGGTCAATGATTCATACATATGTCTGTTCATCTTCGGATCCTGTTACCATGTATGTTATTACAGAATGTTGAGTAGACCTCCCTTGGTATTTGGTAGGTGTTTTGTCATGATATATTTTATATGTATTGGTGATTATATAATTCATATAGTTTATATGTTATATGTTTATATACATTTAACATATGTTAGTATATGTATGCTAATTTCCTAATAATCCTAATTTATCCATCCTCCCACCTTTCATTTTGGTTAACCATTAGTTTGTTTTATCAGTCTGTGAGTGTGTTTTTCTGTGGAAATATGTTCATTGGGAGCAATCTTAGGATAACACGTATAAATGATATCATAGGATATTTGTCATTCCCTTTTGACTTACGTAACGTACTATGATTATTTCTAGGCTCATGTGTAGTCCTGCAAACGGCATTTTTCATTTTTTTCCCGAGGCTACTATTCCATTTGGTACGTATACCACTTCTTCTTTGTCCATTTATCTGTTGATGGACATTTTGTTTGCTTGCATGGCTTGGCTATTGTAAATATTGCTGCAGGGCATGTTTGCCTGTCTGTGCCTTTCCCATTCTGGTCTTCTTAGGGTATAGGCCCATTAGGGGATCGGCCGCATGATATGGTAGCTCAATTTTTACCTTTTAAACGCAGCTCCGTTCTGTTCTCATGATTAGCTGTTACCAGTTTACATCCAACCAACAGCATAGTGGGTATGCATTTCTCCCCCAACCCGTCAGCATGCATTGTTTGTAGACTTTTTACGGATGGCATTTTGAATATTGGGTGGTGAAATCTTTTTGTAGTTTGGATTTGCATCCAACCAATAATTCCTGATATTGAGCTTTTATCCATGTTCTTCTTTTTTTAAAACAACCGAGTGAGTAACACTTACCTCTTCAAATTGTTTTCTTGAAAAATTTTCCGTGTTGTGAACTTTCTTGGCCATTACCTACCCCAGGACATGTTTTGAGGACACGTGTCATTTACGGCCCTACAATTACTGTGAATCTCAAGTGACCCTTAGCCCTGTGTTTAAAGCTGCTGTTGTGGGAAACGGCCACAAGGCGGCAGCATTTCTCCATTCCCAAGTCTGGTTACTAGGGCAGCAGAGCCTTCCTGAAAGTTGTGTTCCTAGGTTGTAAATTAGAATGGGATGTGCCAGGGAAAACCCCAATAACTTTATGTCTCATTAATTGTTGTTCGTGGTTTTAATTTTTTAAATTGGGGTAATGAGCAGAATAGTGTTTGTTCTGGGTGTGCACAATCAGGTTCAATTGAACATTATATATATCTACTCATGTACAGATCCTCTTCCCATGTAAATTACTATTATTTTTTTAAATAAATTTATTTTATTTATTTATTTATTTTTGGCTGAGTTGGATCTTCGTTGCTGCATGTGGGCTTTCTCCAGTTGCGGTGAGCGGGGGCTACTCTCCGTTGCGGTGCACCGGCTTCTCACTGCAGTGGCTTCTCTTGTTGCGGAGCACAGGCTCTAGGCGTGTGGGCTTCAGTAGTTGTGGCGCATGGGCTCAGTAGTTATGGCTCATGGGCTCCAGAGCGTAGGCTCATTAGTTGTGGTGCACGGGCTTAGTTGCTCTGCTGCATGTGGGACCTTCCCGAACCAGGGATCGAACCTGTGTCCCCTGCATTGGCAGGTGGATTCTTAACCACGGTGCCACCAGGCAAGCCCCCGTGTAAATTATTACAGAGCGTTCAGTAGACCTCCCTTGGTATATGGTCGGTCTTTTTGATACGTGTGTTTAATATGTATTTGTATACGTACGGTAACCCTAATCTTAATGTATCCATTCCTCCCACCTTTCCTTTTAGATAACCATAGTTTGTTTTCTAAGTCTGTGAGAGTCTTTCTCTGTGGAAATATGTTCATACGTGTCAGTTGTTAGGTAACAGCTAGGAGTGATATCACAGGTTATTTGTCGGCTGCTTTCCGACTTACCTCATGTTCTGTGATTATCTCTAGGCTCATCTATGGTGCTGCAAAGAGCAGTGTTTCATCCTTTTCCATGGCGAATATTGCATTGTGTACATGGACCACTTCTTCTTTGTGCATTCATCTGTGGATGGACATTTTGGTTACTTCCAAGTCTTGGCAATGCTAAATATTGATGCAGTGCAGGATTGCCAGCCTGTGTCTTTTGGATTCTGGTCTTCTCAGGGATTAGGCCCAGCAGTGGGCCTACTAGATCATATGGTAGTTCAAATTTTTCCCTTTCAACGCACCTCCATTCTGTTCTCACTACTGGCTGTTACCAGTGTACATCCCACCAGCAACTAGAGGGTACACAGTTCTCTAAAACCCCTTCAGAATTTATTGTTTGTAGACTTTTTACTGATGGCATTTTGAGTGTTGGGTGGTGATACCTTTTTGTAGGTTGGATTTGCATGCGTCTAATAATTCCCGATATTGAGCTTTCATCTACGTTTTTTTTTTTAAGTAAAACAGAGAAACTCACCTCTTCAAATTGTTTCCTTGAAAAATTTGCCATGTTCTGAATTCCTGTGGCCATTACCTGCACCAGGACATTTTTTGAGGGCAGGTGTCCTTTACAGCCCTGTAGTAATTGTGAATATCACATGACCATTAGTTCTGCATTTAAAGCTGCTGTTGCAGGAAACGGCCACAAGGGGGCAGCATTTCTATATTCCCAACTCTGGTTACTAGGGCAACACAGCCTTCCTGGAAGTCCTGTTTGTAGGTTGTAAAGTAGAATGGAATGTGCCAGGGCAAACCCCCAGAAACTATGTCTACTTATTTGTTGTTGATATTCTCAGTTTAATTTTCATTTTTCTCAGAGCAAATTTGATTGCAATGTTGTGTTTGTTCTAGGTGTACAGAATGTCTTTCATTGATTCATATATCTTTTCATGTTTGGATCCTGTTCCGTAGAGATTATTACAGAATGTTGTGTAGACCTCTCTTGGTATTCGGTATGTCTGATGATTATATATTTTATAAGTATTAGCATATGTCTGTTAAACCCAATATCCTCCGTTATACATTCCTCACACCTTTCCGTTTGGTTAAGCACAAGCTTGTTTTCTGAACACGTGAGTGTCCTTCTCTGTGGAAATAGGTTCATTCCTATCAATTTTTACATAAGACCTATACGTGATATCATAGGATATGTGTCTCTCGCTTTCTGACTTACTTCAAGTTGTGTGATTGTGTGTAGCCTCGTCTATGGTGCTGCAAACGGCATTGTTTCATTCTTTTCTGTGTCTAATATTGCATTGTGTACATGGACCACTTTTTCGTCCATTCATCTGATGATGGACATTTTTGTTGCTTCCATGTCTTGGCTATTGTAAATACTGCTGCAATACACGATGTTCCATCCTGTGTCTTTTTGATGCTGGCTTTCACAGGTGACAGGCCCAATAGTGGGCCTTCCGGATCATATGGGGACTCAATTTTTACCTTTCAACGCACTGCCATTCTGTTCCTATTATTGGCGGTTACCAGTTTACATCCCACTTAGACCGAGAGGTTACGCTATTCTCCACAACTTCTTCAACATCTATTGTTTGTTGACGTTTTGCTGATGGTCATTCTGACTGGTGTGAGGTGATACGTTTGTGTAGATTGGATTTGCATGCGTCTAATAATTCCTGATGTTTTGCGTGTATCAATGTCCTTTTCATTTTTTTTTAAGATTCAGCTAAACTTACAACTTCAAATTTCCTTCTTGAAAAATTTGCCGCGTTTGGATTTTTTTGGCCATTCCCTACCCCAGGACAGTTTTTGAGGGCATGAGTCATTTACAGCCCTGCAGTCCTTGTGAATATTAGTGACCATTAGCAGTGGATTTAAAGCTGCTGTTTGAGGAAACGGCCTTAAGGTGGCAGCATTTCTACGTTGGCAACTCTGCTTGCTAGGGAAACAGAACCTTGCTGCAAGTTGTGCTTTTAGGTTGCAGATTAGAGTGGAATGTGTCAGGACAAACCCCCATAAGTTTTAGCCTCCTTAATTCTTGTTTGTGTCTTTAAGTTTTCATTTTTATCAGAGCAAATTGGATTTTAAAATGTCTTTTGTTCTAGCTGCACAGAATCTTGTTCATGTACACATATACATATATCTATTGATCTTTGTGTCCTTTTCCATGTAGGTTATTGTAGAGTGTTGAATAGACCACTCTTGGTATTCCATAGGTCTTTGGGGATGATATATTTTATATGTATTAGTATATGTTTGTTAACCCCAATATCCTAATTTGTCCATTCCTCACACCTTTTCTTTGGCTTAACCATAAGTTTGTCTTCTCCATCTGAGATTGTCTTTCCCTATGGAAATATGTTCATTTTTATGAATTTTCAGATAACATAAGTGATATCGTAGAACATTTGTCTTTCGCAATCTGACTTACTTCACGTTGTGTGATTATCTCTAGGCTCATCCGTGGTGCTGCATATGCCATTCTTTTATTTTTTTTCGTGGCTAATATTCCATTCTGTACATATACCACTTCTTCTTTGTCCATTCATCTGTTTATGGAGCTTTTTTTTGCTTCCATGTCTTGGCTCTTTCAATATTGCTGCAGTGCACATTTGCCTGCCTCTGTCTTTCCGATTCTGGTGGTCTTAGGTTATAGGCCCAGAAGGTGCCCTGCCGCATCATACGGTAGCTCAATTTTTACCTTTTAAAGCAGCTGCATTCAGTTTTCATTAGTGCTGTTAGCACTTTACACCCCATCAGCAGCTAGAAGGTACACAGTTCCCTAAAACCTCTTCAGCATTTATAGTTTGTAGACTTTTTGCTGATGGTCATTTGACTGGTGTGAGCTGAACCCTTTGTGGATGTTGGATTTGCATGCAGCTAATAATTCCTTATACTGAGCTTTAGGCATGTCTTTTTTTTCCTTTTCCTTTTTTTTTAAAGAGTGAGTACAACTTCCCTCTCATATTGACTTCTTGAAAACTTTGTCATGTGTTGAAATTTCTTGCCTATTCCCTACCCCAGGACATTTTTTGAGGGCAGGTATCATTTACAGCCCCGCAGTCCTCGTGACTATTAAGCGACCATTAGCACTGTGTTTAAAGCTGCTGTTGTGGGAAACAGCCACAAGGCGGCAGCATTATTACGTTCTCAACTCTTGTTACTAGGGCAACAGAGTCTTCCTGGACGTCGTGTTCCTCGGTTGTAAATTAGAGTGGAATGTGCTGGGACAAGCCCCCAGAAGTTTATGTCTCCTTACTTATGTTCGTTTTTTAAATTTAATTTATATTTCTTATCGGAGGAAATTTGATTAGAGTGTTGTGATTGTCTGGCTGTACAGAATCTGGTCAATGATTCATACATATGTCTGTTCATCTTCGGATCATGTTACCATGTATGTTATTACAGAATGTTGAGTAGACCTCCCTTGGTATTTGGTAGGTGTTTTGTCATGATATATTTTATATGTATTGGTGATTATATAATTCATATAGTTTATATGTTATATGTTTATATACATTTAACATACGTTAGTATATGTATGCTACCCCCATAATCCTAATTTATCCATCCTCCCACCTTTCATTTTGGTTAACCATTAGTTTGTTTTATCAGTCTGTGAGTGTGTTTTTCTGTGGAAATATGTTCATTGGGAGCAATCTTAGGATAACACGTATAAATGATATCATAGGATATTTGTCATTCCCTTTTGACTTACGTAACGTACTATGATTATTTCTAGGCTCATGTGTAGTCCTGCAAACGGCATTTTTCATTTTTTTCCCGAGGCTACTATTCCATTCGGTACGTATACCACTTCTTCTTTGTCCATTTATCTGTTGATGGACATTTTGTTTGCTTGCATGGCTTGGCTATTGTAAATATTGCTGCAGTGCATGTTTGCCTGTCTGTGCCTTTCCCATTCTGGTCTTCTTAGGGTATAGGCCCATTAGGGGATCGGCCGCATGATATGGTAGCTCAATTTTTACCTTTTAAACGCAGCTCCGTTCTGTTCTCATGATTAGCTGTTACCAGTTTACATCCAACCAACAGCATAGTGGGTATGCATTTCTCCCCCAACCCGTCAGCATGCATTGTTTGTAGACTTTTTACGGATGGCATTTTGAATATTGGGTGGTGAAATCTTTTTGTAGTTTGGATTTGCATCCAACCAATAATTCCTGATATTGAGCTTTTATCCATGTTCTTCTTTTTTTAAAACAACCGAGTGAGTAACACTTACCTCTTCAAATTGTTTTCTTGAAAAATTTTCCGTGTTGTGAACTTTCTTGGCCATTACCTACCCCAGGACATGTTTTGAGGACACGTGTCATTTACGGCCCTACAATTACTGTGAATCTCAAGTGACCCTTAGCCCTGTGTTTAAAGCTGCTGTTGTGGGAAACGGCCACAAGGCGGCAGCATTTCTCCATTCCCAAGTCTGGTTACTAGGGCAGCAGAGCCTTCCTGAAAGTTGTGTTCCTAGGTTGTAAATTAGAATGGGATGTGCCAGGGAAAACCCCAATAACTTTATGTCTCATTAATTGTTGTTCGTGGTTTTAATTTTTTAAATTGGGGTAATGAGCAGAATAGTGTTTGTTCTGGGTGTGCACAATCAGGTTCAATTGAACATTATATATATCTACTCATGTACAGATCCTCTTCCCATGTAAATTACTATTATTTTTTTAAATAAATTTATTTTATTTATTTATTTATTTTTGGCTGAGTTGGATCTTCGTTGCTGCATGTGGGCTTTCTCCAGTTGCGGTGAGCGGGGGCTACTCTCCGTTGCGGTGCACCGGCTTCTCACTGCAGTGGCTTCTCTTGTTGTGGAGCACGGGCTCTAGGCGTGTGGGCTTCAGTAGTTGTGGCGTATGGGCTCAGTAGTTATGGCTCATGGGCTCCAGAGCGTAGGCTCATTAGTTGTGGTGCACGGGCTTAGTTGCTCTGCTGCATGTGGGACCTTCCCGAACCAGGGATCGAACCTGTGTCCCCTGCATTGGCAGGTGGATTCTTAACCACGGTGCCACCAGGCAAGCCCCCGTGTAAATTATTACAGAGCGTTCAGTAGACCTCCCTTGGTATATGGTCGGTCTTTTTGATACGTGTGTTTAATATGTATTTGTATACGTACGGTAACCCTAATCTTAATGTATCCATTCCTCCCACCTTTCCTTTTAGATAACCATAGTTTGTTTTCTAAGTCTGTGAGAGTCTTTCTCTGTGGAAATATGTTCATACGTGTCAGTTGTTAGGTAACAGCTAGGAGTGATATCACAGGTTATTTGTCGGCTGCTTTCCGACTTACCTCATGTTCTGTGATTATCTCTAGGCTCATCTATGGTGCTGCAAAGAGCAGTGTTTCATCCTTTTCCATGGCGAATATTGCATTGTGTACATGGACCACTTCTTCTTTGTGCATTCATCTGTGGATGGACATTTTGGTTACTTCCAAGTCTTGGCAATGCTAAATATTGATGCAGTGCAGGATTGCCAGCCTGTGTCTTTTGGATTCTGGTCTTCTCAGGGATTAGGCCCAGCAGTGGGCCTACTAGATCATATGGTAGTTCAAATTTTTCCCTTTCAACGCACCTCCATTCTGTTCTCACTACTGGCTGTTACCAGTTTACATCCCACCAGCAACTAGAGGGTACACAGTTCTCTAAAACCCCTTCAGAATTTATTGTTTGTAGACTTTTTACTGATGGCATTTTGAGTGTTGGGTGGTGATACCTTCTTGTAGGTTGGATTTGCATGTGTCTAATAATTCCCGATATTGAGCTTTCATCTACATTTTTTTTAAGTAAAACAGAGAAACTCACCTCTTCAAATTGTTTCCTTGAAAAATTTGCCATGTTCTGAATTCCTGTGGCCATTACCTGCACCAGGACATTTTTTGAGGGCAGGTGTCCTTTACAGCCCTGTAGTAATTGTGAATATCACATGACCATTAGTTCTGCATTTAAAGCTGCTGTTGCAGGAAACGGCCACAAGGGGGCAGCATTTCTATATTCCCAACTCTGGTTACTAGGGCAACACAGCCTTCCTGGAAGTCCTGTTTGTAGGTTGTAAAGTAGAGTGGAATGTGCCAGGACAAACCCCCAGAAACTATGTCTACTTATTTGTTGTTGATATTCTCAGTTTAATTTTCATTTTTCTCAGAGCAAATTTGATTGCAATGTTGTGTTTGTTCTAGGTGTACAGAATGTCTTTCATTGATTCATATATCTTTTCATGTTTGGATCCTGTTCCGTAGAGATTATTACAGAATGTTGTGTAGACCTCTCTTGGTATTCGGTATGTCTGATGATTATATATTTTATAAGTATTAGCATATGTCTGTTAAACCCAATATCCTCCGTTATACATTCCTCACACCTTTCCGTTTGGTTAAGCACAAGCTTGTTTTCTGAACACGTGAGTGTCCTTCTCTGTGGAAATAGGTTCATTCCTATCAATTTTTACATAAGACCTATACGTGATATCATAGGATATGTGTCTCTCGCTTTCTGACTTACTTCAAGTTGTGTGATTGTGTGTAGCCTCGTCTATGGTGCTGCAAACGGCATTGTTTCATTCTTTTCTGTGTCTAATATTGCATTGTGTACATGGACCACTTTTTCGTCCATTCATCTGATGATGGACATTTTTGTTGCTTCCATGTCTTGGCTATTGTAAATACTGCTGCAATACACGATGTTCCATCCTGTGTCTTTTTGATGCTGGCTTTCACAGGTGACAGGCCCAATAGTGGGCCTTCCGGATCATATGGGGACTCAATTTTTACCTTTCAACGCACTGCCATTCTGTTCCTATTATTGGCGGTTACCAGTTTACATCCCACTTAGACCGAGAGGTTACGCTATTCTCCACAACTTCTTCAACATCTATTGTTTGTTGACGTTTTGCTGATGGTCATTCTGACTGGTGTGAGGTGATACGTTTGTGTAGATTGGATTTGCATGCGTCTAATAATTCCTGATGTTTTGCGTGTATCAATGTCCTTTTCATTTTTTTTTAAGATTCAGCTAAACTTACAACTTCAAATTTCCTTCTTGAAAAATTTGCCGCGTTTGGATTTTTTTGGCCATTCCCTACCCCAGGACAGTTTTTGAGGGCATGAGTCATTTACAGCCCTGCAGTCCTTGTGAATATTAGTGACCATTAGCAGTGGATTTAAAGCTGCTGTTTGAGGAAACGGCCTTAAGGTGGCAGCATTTCTACGTTGCCAACTCTGCTTGCTAGGGAAACAGAACCTTGCTGCAAGTTGTGCTTTTAGGTTGCAGATTAGAGTGGAATGTGTCAGGACAAACCCCCATAAGTTTTAGCCTCCTTAATTCTTGTTTGTGTCTTTAAGTTTTCATTTTTATCAGAGCAAATTGGATTTTAAAATGTCTTTTGTTCTAGCTGCACAGAATCTTGTTCATGTACACATATACATATATCTATTGATCTTTGTGTCCTTTTCCATGTAGGTTATTGTAGAGTGTTGAATAGACCACTCTTGGTATTCCATAGGTCTTTGGGGATGATATATTTTATATGTATTAGTATATGTTTGTTAACCCCAATATCCTAATTTGTCCATTCCTCACACCTTTTCTTTGGCTTAACCATAAGTTTGTCTTCTCCATCTGAGATTGTCTTTCCCTATGGAAATATGTTCATTTTTATGAATTTTCAGATAACATAAGTGATATCGTAGAACATTTGTCTTTCGCAATCTGACTTACTTCACGTTGTGTGATTATCTCTAGGCTCACCCGTGGTGCTGCATATGCCATTCTTTTATTTTTTTTCGTGGCTAATATTCCATTCTGTACATATACCACTTCTTCTTTGTCCATTCATCTGTTTATGGAGCTTTTTTTTGCTTCCATGTCTTGGCTCTTTCAATATTGCTGCAGTGCACATTTGCCTGCCTCTGTCTTTCCGATTCTGGTGGTCTTAGGTTATAGGCCAAGAAGGTGCCCTGCCGCATCATACGGTAGCTCAATTTTTACCTTTTAAAGCAGCTGCATTCAGTTTTCATTAGTGCTGTTAGCACTTTACACCCCATCAGCAGCTAGAAGGTACACAGTTCCCTAAAACCTCTTCAGCATTTATAGTTTGTAGACTTTTTGCTGATGGTCATTTGACTGGTGTGAGCTGAAACCTTTGTGGACGTTGGATTTGCATGCAGCTAATAATTCCTTATACTGAGCTTTAGGCGTGTCTTTTTTTTTTCTTTTCCTTTTTTTTTTAAAGAGTGAGTACAACTTCCCTCTCATATTGACTTCTTGAAAACTTTGTCATGTGTTGAAATTTCTTGCCTATTCCCTACCCCAGGACATTTTTTGAGGGCAGGTATCATTTACAGCCCCGCAGTCCTCGTGACTATTAAGCGACCATTAGCACTGTGTTTAAAGCTGCTGTTGTGGGAAACAGCCACAAGGCGGCAGCATTATTACGTTCTCAACTCTTGTTACTAGGGCAACAGAGTCTTCCTGGACGTCGTGTTCCTCGGTTGTAAATTAGAGTGGAATGTGCTGGGACAAGCCCCCAGAAGTTTATGTCTCCTTACTTATGTTCGTTTTTTAAATTTAATTTATATTTCTTATCGGAGGAAATTTGATTAGAGTGTTGTGATTGTCTGGCTGTACAGAATCTGGTCAATGATTCATACATATGTCTGTTCATCTTCGGATCCTGTTACCATGTATGTTATTACAGAATGTTGAGTAGACCTCCCTTGGTATTTGGTAGGTGTTTTGTCATGATATATTTTATATGTATTGGTGATTATATAATTCATATAGTTTATATGTTATATGTTTATATACATTTAACATATGTTAGTATATGTATGCTAATTTCCTAATAATCCTAATTTATCCATCCTCCCACCTTTCATTTTGGTTAACCATTAGTTTGTTTTATCAGTCTGTGAGTGTGTTTTTCTGTGGAAATATGTTCATTGGGAGCAATCTTAGGATAACACGTATAAATGATATCATAGGATATTTGTCATTCCCTTTTGACTTACGTAACGTACTATGATTATTTCTAGGCTCATGTGTAGTCCTGCAAACGGCATTTTTCATTTTTTTCCCGAGGCTACTATTCCATTCGGTACGTATACCACTTCTTCTTTGTCCATTTATCTGTTGATGGACATTTTGTTTGCTTGCATGGCTTGGCTATTGTAAATATTGCTGCAGGGCATGTTTGCCTGTCTGTGCCTTTCCCATTCTGGTCTTCTTAGGGTATAGGCCCATTAGGGGATCGGCCGCATGATATGGTAGCTCAATTTTTACCTTTTAAACGCAGCTCCGTTCTGTTCTCATGATTAGCTGTTACCAGTTTACATCCAACCAACAGCATAGTGGGTATGCATTTCTCCCCCAACCCGTCAGCATGCATTGTTTGTAGACTTTTTACGGATGGCATTTTGAATATTGGGTGGTGAAATCTTTTTGTAGTTTGGATTTGCATCCAACCAATAATTCCTGATATTGAGCTTTTATCCATGTTCTTCTTTTTTTAAAACAACCGAGTGAGTAACACTTACCTCTTCAAATTGTTTTCTTGAAAAATTTTCCGTGTTGTGAACTTTCTTGGCCATTACCTACCCCAGGACATGTTTTGAGGACACGTGTCATTTACGGCCCTACAATTACTGTGAATCTCAAGTGACCCTTAGCCCTGTGTTTAAAGCTGCTGTTGTGGGAAACGGCCACAAGGCGGCAGCATTTCTCCATTCCCAAGTCTGGTTACTAGGGCAGCAGAGCCTTCCTGAAAGTTGTGTTCCTAGGTTGTAAATTAGAATGGGATGTGCCAGGGAAAACCCCAATAACTTTATGTCTCATTAATTGTTGTTCGTGGTTTTAATTTTTTAAATTGGGGTAATGAGCAGAATAGTGTTTGTTCTGGGTGTGCACAATCAGGTTCAATTGAACATTATATATATCTACTCATGTACAGATCCTCTTCCCATGTAAATTACTATTATTTTTTTAAATAAATTTATTTTATTTATTTATTTATTTTTGGCTGAGTTGGATCTTCGTTGCTGCATGTGGGCTTTCTCCAGTTGCGGTGAGCGGGGGCTACTCTCCGTTGCGGTGCACCGGCTTCTCACTGCAGTGGCTTCTCTTGTTGCGGAGCACGGGCTCTAGGCGTGTGGGCTTCAGTAGTTGTGGCGCATGGGCTCAGTAGTTATGGCTCATGGGCTCCAGAGCGTAGGCTCATTAGTTGTGGTGCACGGGCTTAGTTGCTCTGCTGCATGTGGGACCTTCCCGAACCAGGGATCGAACCTGTGTCCCCTGCATTGGCAGGTGGATTCTTAACCACGGTGCCACCAGGCAAGCCCCCGTGTAAATTATTACAGAGCGTTCAGTAGACCTCCCTTGGTATATGGTCGGTCTTTTTGATACGTGTGTTTAATATGTATTTGTATACGTACGGTAACCCTAATCTTAATGTATCCATTCCTCCCACCTTTCCTTTTAGATAACCATAGTTTGTTTTCTAAGTCTGTGAGAGTCTTTCTCTGTGGAAATATGTTCATACGTGTCAGTTGTTAGGTAACAGCTAGGAGTGATATCACAGGTTATTTGTCGGCTGCTTTCCGACTTACCTCATGTTCTGTGATTATCTCTAGGCTCATCTATGGTGCTGCAAAGAGCAGTGTTTCATCCTTTTCCATGGCGAATATTGCATTGTGTACATGGACCACTTCTTCTTTGTGCATTCATCTGTGGATGGACATTTTGGTTACTTCCAAGTCTTGGCAATGCTAAATATTGATGCAGTGCAGGATTGCCAGCCTGTGTCTTTTGGATTCTGGTCTTCTCAGGGATTAGGCCCAGCAGTGGGCCTACTAGATCATATGGTAGTTCAAATTTTTCCCTTTCAACGCACCTCCATTCTGTTCTCACTACTGGCTGTTACCAGTGTACATCCCACCAGCAACTAGAGGGTACACAGTTCTCTAAAACCCCTTCAGAATTTATTGTTTGTAGACTTTTTACTGATGGCATTTTGAGTGTTGGGTGGTGATACCTTTTTGTAGGTTGGATTTGCATGCGTCTAATAATTCCCGATATTGAGCTTTCATCTACGTTTTTTTTTTTAAGTAAAACAGAGAAACTCACCTCTTCAAATTGTTTCCTTGAAAAATTTGCCATGTTCTGAATTCCTGTGGCCATTACCTGCACCAGGACATTTTTTGAGGGCAGGTGTCCTTTACAGCCCTGTAGTAATTGTGAATATCACATGACCATTAGTTCTGCATTTAAAGCTGCTGTTGCAGGAAACGGCCACAAGGGGGCAGCATTTCTATATTCCCAACTCTGGTTACTAGGGCAACACAGCCTTCCTGGAAGTCCTGTTTGTAGGTTGTAAAGTAGAGTGGAATGTGCCAGGGCAAACCCCCAGAAACTATGTCTACTTATTTGTTGTTGATATTCTCAGTTTAATTTTCATTTTTCTCAGAGCAAATTTGATTGCAATGTTGTGTTTGTTCTAGGTGTACAGAATGTCTTTCATTGATTCATATATCTTTTCATGTTTGGATCCTGTTCCGTAGAGATTATTACAGAATGTTGTGTAGACCTCTCTTGGTATTCGGTATGTCTGATGATTATATATTTTATAAGTATTAGCATATGTCTGTTAAACCCAATATCCTCCGTTATACATTCCTCACACCTTTCCGTTTGGTTAAGCACAAGCTTGTTTTCTGAACACGTGAGTGTCCTTCTCTGTGGAAATAGGTTCATTCCTATCAATTTTTACATAAGACCTATACGTGATATCATAGGATATGTGTCTCTCGCTTTCTGACTTACTTCAAGTTGTGTGATTGTGTGTAGCCTCGTCTATGGTGCTGCAAACGGCATTGTTTCATTCTTTTCTGTGTCTAATATTGCATTGTGTACATGGACCACTTTTTCGTCCATTCATCTGATGATGGACATTTTTGTTGCTTCCATGTCTTGGCTATTGTAAATACTGCTGCAATACACGATGTTCCATCCTGTGTCTTTTTGATGCTGGCTTTCACAGGTGACAGGCCCAATAGTGGGCCTTCCGGATCATATGGGGACTCAATTTTTACCTTTCAACGCACTGCCATTCTGTTCCTATTATTGGCGGTTACCAGTTTACATCCCACTTAGACCGAGAGGTTACGCTATTCTCCACAACTTCTTCAACATCTATTGTTTGTTGACGTTTTGCTGATGGTCATTCTGACTGGTGTGAGGTGATACGTTTGTGTAGATTGGATTTGCATGCGTCTAATAATTCCTGATGTTTTGCGTGTATCAATGTCCTTTTCATTTTTTTTTAAGATTCAGCTAAACTTACAACTTCAAATTTCCTTCTTGAAAAATTTGCCGCGTTTGGATTTTTTTGGCCATTCCCTACCCCAGGACAGTTTTTGAGGGCATGAGTCATTTACAGCCCTGCAGTCCTTGTGAATATTAGTGACCATTAGCAGTGGATTTAAAGCTGCTGTTTGAGGAAACGGCCTTAAGGTGGCAGCATTTCTACGTTGGCAACTCTGCTTGCTAGGGAAACAGAACCTTGCTGCAAGTTGTGCTTTTAGGTTGCAGATTAGAGTGGAATGTGTCAGGACAAACCCCCATAAGTTTTAGCCTCCTTAATTCTTGTTTGTGTCTTTAAGTTTTCATTTTTATCAGAGCAAATTGGATTTTAAAATGTCTTTTGTTCTAGCTGCACAGAATCTTGTTCATGTACACATATACATATATCTATTGATCTTTGTGTCCTTTTCCATGTAGGTTATTGTAGAGTGTTGAATAGACCACTCTTGGTATTCCATAGGTCTTTGGGGATGATATATTTTATATGTATTAGTATATGTTTGTTAACCCCAATATCCTAATTTGTCCATTCCTCACACCTTTTCTTTGGCTTAACCATAAGTTTGTCTTCTCCATCTGAGATTGTCTTTCCCTATGGAAATATGTTCATTTTTATGAATTTTCAGATAACATAAGTGATATCGTAGAACATTTGTCTTTCGCAATCTGACTTACTTCACGTTGTGTGATTATCTCTAGGCTCATCCGTGGTGCTGCATATGCCATTCTTTTATTTTTTTTCGTGGCTAATATTCCATTCTGTACATATACCACTTCTTCTTTGTCCATTCATCTGTTTATGGAGCTTTTTTTTGCTTCCATGTCTTGGCTCTTTCAATATTGCTGCAGTGCACATTTGCCTGCCTCTGTCTTTCCGATTCTGGTGGTCTTAGGTTATAGGCCCAGAAGGTGCCCTGCCGCATCATACGGTAGCTCAATTTTTACCTTTTAAAGCAGCTGCATTCAGTTTTCATTAGTGCTGTTAGCACTTTACACCCCATCAGCAGCTAGAAGGTACACAGTTCCCTAAAACCTCTTCAGCATTTATAGTTTGTAGACTTTTTGCTGATGGTCATTTGACTGGTGTGAGCTGAAACCTTTGTGGACGTTGGATTTGCATGCAGCTAATAATTCCTTATACTGAGCTTTAGGCATGTCTTTTTTTTTTCTTTTCCTTTTTTTTTTAAAGAGTGAGTACAACTTCCCTCTCATATTGACTTCTTGAAAACTTTGTCATGTGTTGAAATTTCTTGCCTATTCCCTACCCCAGGACATTTTTTGAGGGCAGGTATCATTTACAGCCCCGCAGTCCTCGTGACTATTAAGCGACCATTAGCACTGTGTTTAAAGCTGCTGTTGTGGGAAACAGCCACAAGGCGGCAGCATTATTACGTTCTCAACTCTTGTTACTAGGGCAACAGAGTCTTCCTGGACGTCGTGTTCCTCGGTTGTAAATTAGAGTGGAATGTGCTGGGACAAGCCCCCAGAAGTTTATGTCTCCTTACTTATGTTCGTTTTTTAAATTTAATTTATATTTCTTATCGGAGGAAATTTGATTAGAGTGTTGTGATTGTCTGGCTGTACAGAATCTGGTCAATGATTCATACATATGTCTGTTCATCTTCGGATCCTGTTACCATGTATGTTATTACAGAATGTTGAGTAGACCTCCCTTGGTATTTGGTAGGTGTTTTGTCATGATATATTTTATATGTATTGGTGATTATATAATTCATATAGTTTATATGTTATATGTTTATATACATTTAACATATGTTAGTATATGTATGCTAATTTCCTAATAATCCTAATTTACCCATCCTCCCACCTTTCATTTTGGTTAACCATTAGTTTGTTTTATCAGTCTGTGAGTGTGTTTTTCTGTGGAAATATGTTCATTGGGAGCAATCTTAGGATAACACGTATAAATGATATCATAGGATATTTGTCATTCCCTTTTGACTTACGTAACGTACTATGATTATTTCTAGGCTCATGTGTAGTCCTGCAAACGGCATTTTTCATTTTTTTCCCGAGGCTACTATTCCATTCGGTACGTATACCACTTCTTCTTTGTCCATTTATCTGTTGATGGACATTTTGTTTGCTTGCATGGCTTGGCTATTGTAAATATTGCTGCAGGGCATGTTTGCCTGTCTGTGCCTTTCCCATTCTGGTCTTCTTAGGGTATAGGCCCATTAGGGGATCGGCCGCATGATATGGTAGCTCAATTTTTACCTTTTAAACGCAGCTCCGTTCTGTTCTCATGATTAGCTGTTACCAGTTTACATCCAACCAACAGCATAGTGGGTATGCATTTCTCCCCCAACCCGTCAGCATGCATTGTTTGTAGACTTTTTACGGATGGCATTTTGAATATTGGGTGGTGAAATCTTTTTGTAGTTTGGATTTGCATCCAACCAATAATTCCTGATATTGAGCTTTTATCCATGTTCTTCTTTTTTTAAAACAACCGAGTGAGTAACACTTACCTCTTCAAATTGTTTTCTTGAAAAATTTTCCGTGTTGTGAACTTTCTTGGCCATTACCTACCCCAGGACATGTTTTGAGGACACGTGTCATTTACGGCCCTACAATTACTGTGAATCTCAAGTGACCCTTAGCCCTGTGTTTAAAGCTGCTGTTGTGGGAAACGGCCACAAGGCGGCAGCATTTCTCCATTCCCAAGTCTGGTTACTAGGGCAGCAGAGCCTTCCTGAAAGTTGTGTTCCTAGGTTGTAAATTAGAATGGGATGTGCCAGGGAAAACCCCAATAACTTTATGTCTCATTAATTGTTGTTCGTGGTTTTAATTTTTTAAATTGGGGTAATGAGCAGAATAGTGTTTGTTCTGGGTGTGCACAATCAGGTTCAATTGAACATTATATATATCTACTCATGTACAGATCCTCTTCCCATGTAAATTACTATTATTTTTTTAAATAAATTTATTTTATTTATTTATTTATTTTTGGCTGAGTTGGATCTTCGTTGCTGCATGTGGGCTTTCTCCAGTTGCGGTGAGCGGGGGCTACTCTCCGTTGCGGTGCACCGGCTTCTCACTGCAGTGGCTTCTCTTGTTGCGGAGCACGGGCTCTAGGCGTGTGGGCTTCAGTAGTTGTGGCGCATGGGCTCAGTAGTTATGGCTCATGGGCTCCAGAGCGTAGGCTCATTAGTTGTGGTGCACGGGCTTAGTTGCTCTGCTGCATGTGGGACCTTCCCGAACCAGGGATCGAACCTGTGTCCCCTGCATTGGCAGGTGGATTCTTAACCACGGTGCCACCAGGCAAGCCCCCGTGTAAATTATTACAGAGCGTTCAGTAGACCTCCCTTGGTATATGGTCGGTCTTTTTGATACGTGTGTTTAATATGTATTTGTATACGTACGGTAACCCTAATCTTAATGTATCCATTCCTCCCACCTTTCCTTTTAGATAACCATAGTTTGTTTTCTAAGTCTGTGAGAGTCTTTCTCTGTGGAAATATGTTCATACGTGTCAGTTGTTAGGTAACAGCTAGGAGTGATATCACAGGTTATTTGTCGGCTGCTTTCCGACTTACCTCATGTTCTGTGATTATCTCTAGGCTCATCTATGGTGCTGCAAAGAGCAGTGTTTCATCCTTTTCCATGGCGAATATTGCATTGTGTACATGGACCACTTCTTCTTTGTGCATTCATCTGTGGATGGACATTTTGGTTACTTCCAAGTCTTGGCAATGCTAAATATTGATGCAGTGCAGGATTGCCAGCCTGTGTCTTTTGGATTCTGGTCTTCTCAGGGATTAGGCCCAGCAGTGGGCCTACTAGATCATATGGTAGTTCAAATTTTTCCCTTTCAACGCACCTCCATTCTGTTCTCACTACTGGCTGTTACCAGTGTACATCCCACCAGCAACTAGAGGGTACACAGTTCTCTAAAACCCCTTCAGAATTTATTGTTTGTAGACTTTTTACTGATGGCATTTTGAGTGTTGGGTGGTGATACCTTTTTGTAGGTTGGATTTGCATGCGTCTAATAATTCCCGATATTGAGCTTTCATCTACTTTTTTTTTTTAAGTAAAACAGAGAAACTCACCTCTTCAAATTGTTTCCTTGAAAAATTTGCCATGTTCTGAATTCCTGTGGCCATTACCTGCACCAGGACATTTTTTGAGGGCAGGTGTCCTTTACAGCCCTGTAGTAATTGTGAATATCACATGACCATTAGTTCTGCATTTAAAGCTGCTGTTGCAGGAAACGGCCACAAGGGGGCAGCATTTCTATATTCCCAACTCTGGTTACTAGGGCAACACAGCCTTCCTGGAAGTCCTGTTTGTAGGTTGTAAAGTAGAGTGGAATGTGCCAGGGCAAACCCCCAGAAACTATGTCTACTTATTTGTTGTTGATATTCTCAGTTTAATTTTCATTTTTCTCAGAGCAAATTTGATTGCAATGTTGTGTTTGTTCTAGGTGTACAGAATGTCTTTCATTGATTCATATATCTTTTCATGTTTGGATCCTGTTCCGTAGAGATTATTACAGAATGTTGTGTAGACCTCTCTTGGTATTCGGTATGTCTGATGATTATATATTTTATAAGTATTAGCATATGTCTGTTAAACCCAATATCCTCCGTTATACATTCCTCACACCTTTCCGTTTGGTTAAGCACAAGCTTGTTTTCTGAACACGTGAGTGTCCTTCTCTGTGGAAATAGGTTCATTCCTATCAATTTTTACATAAGACCTATACGTGATATCATAGGATATGTGTCTCTCGCTTTCTGACTTACTTCAAGTTGTGTGATTGTCTGTAGCCTCGTCTATGGTGCTGCAAACGGCATTGTTTCATTCTTTTCTGTGTCTAATATTGCATTGTGTACATGGACCACTTTTTCGTCCATTCATCTGATGATGGACATTTTTGTTGCTTCCATGTCTTGGCTATTGTAAATACTGCTGCAATACACGATGTTCCATCCTGTGTCTTTTTGATGCTGGCTTTCACAGGTGACAGGCCCAATAGTGGGCCTTCCGGATCATATGGGGACTCAATTTTTACCTTTCAACGCACTGCCATTCTGTTCCTATTATTGGCGGTTACCAGTTTACATCCCACTTAGACCGAGAGGTTACGCTATTCTCCACAACTTCTTCAACATCTATTGTTTGTTGACGTTTTGCTGATGGTCATTCTGACTGGTGTGAGGTGATACGTTTGTGTAGATTGGATTTGCATGCGTCTAATAATTCCTGATGTTTTGCGTGTATCAATGTCCTTTTCATTTTTTTTTAAGATTCAGCTAAACTTACAATTTCAAATTTCCTTCTTGAAAAATTTGCCGCGTTTGGATTTTTTTGGCCATTCCCTACCCCAGGACAGTTTTTGAGGGCATGAGTCATTTACAGCCCTGCAGTCCTTGTGAATATTAGTGACCATTAGCAGTGGATTTAAAGCTGCTGTTTGAGGAAACGGCCTTAAGGTGGCAGCATTTCTACGTTGGCAACTCTGCTTGCTAGGGAAACAGAACCTTGCTGCAAGTTGTGCTTTTAGGTTGCAGATTAGAGTGGAATGTGTCAGGACAAACCCCCATAAGTTTTAGCCTCCTTAATTCTTGTTTGTGTCTTTAAGTTTTCATTTTTATCAGAGCAAATTGGATTTTAAAATGTCTTTTGTTCTAGCTGCACAGAATCTTGTTCATGTACACATATACATATATCTATTGATCTTTGTGTCCTTTTCCATGTAGGTTATTGTAGAGTGTTGAATAGACCACTCTTGGTATTCCATAGGTCTTTGGGGATGATATATTTTATATGTATTAGTATATGTTTGTTAACCCCAATATCCTAATTTGTCCATTCCTCACACCTTTTCTTTGGCTTAACCATAAGTTTGTCTTCTCCATCTGAGATTGTCTTTCCCTATGGAAATATGTTCATTTTTATGAATTTTCAGATAACATAAGTGATATCGTAGAACATTTGTCTTTCGCAATCTGACTTACTTCACGTTGTGTGATTATCTCTAGGCTCATCCGTGGTGCTGCATATGCCATTCTTTTATTTTTTTTCGTGGCTAATATTCCATTCTGTACATATACCACTTCTTCTTTGTCCATTCATCTGTTTATGGAGCTTTTTTTTGCTTCCATGTCTTGGCTCTTTCAATATTGCTGCAGTGCACATTTGCCTGCCTCTGTCTTTCCGATTCTGGTGGTCTTAGGTTATAGGCCCAGAAGGTGCCCTGCCGCATCATACGGTAGCTCAATTTTTACCTTTTAAAGCAGCTGCATTCAGTTTTCATTAGTGCTGTTAGCACTTTACACCCCATCAGCAGCTAGAAGGTACACAGTTCCCTAAAACCTCTTCAGCATTTATAGTTTGTAGACTTTTTGCTGATGGTCATTTGACTGGTGTGAGCTGAAACCTTTGTGGACGTTGGATTTGCATGCAGCTAATAATTCCTTATACTGAGCTTTAGGCATGTCTTTTTTTTTCTTTTCCTTTTTTTTTTAAAGAGTGAGTACAACTTCCCTCTCATATTGACTTCTTGAAAACTTTGTCATGTGTTGAAATTTCTTGCCTATTCCCTACCCCAGGACATTTTTTGAGGGCAGGTATCATTTACAGCCCCGCAGTCCTCGTGACTATTAAGCGACCATTAGCACTGTGTTTAAAGCTGCTGTTGTGGGAAACAGCCACAAGGCGGCAGCATTATTACGTTCTCAACTCTTGTTACTAGGGCAACAGAGTCTTCCTGGACGTCGTGTTCCTCGGTTGTAAATTAGAGTGGAATGTGCTGGGACAAGCCCCCAGAAGTTTATGTCTCCTTACTTATGTTCGTTTTTTAAATTTAATTTATATTTCTTATCGGAGGAAATTTGATTAGAGTGTTGTGATTGTCTGGCTGTACAGAATCTGGTCAATGATTCATACATATGTCTGTTCATCTTCGGATCCTGTTACCATGTATGTTATTACAGAATGTTGAGTAGACCTCCCTTGGTATTTGGTAGGTGTTTTGTCATGATATATTTTATATGTATTGGTGATTATATAATTCATATAGTTTATATGTTATATGTTTATATACATTTAACATATGTTAGTATATGTATGCTAATTTCCTAATAATCCTAATTTATCCATCCTCCCACCTTTCATTTTGGTTAACCATTAGTTTGTTTTATCAGTCTGTGAGTGTGTTTTTCTGTGGAAATATGTTCATTGGGAGCAATCTTAGGATAACACGTATAAATGATATCATAGGATATTTGTCATTCCCTTTTGACTTACGTAACGTACTATGATTATTTCTAGGCTCATGTGTAGTCCTGCAAACGGCATTGTTCATTTTTTTCCCGAGGCTACTATTCCATTCGGTACGTATACCACTTCTTCTTTGTCCATTTATCTGTTGATGGACATTTTGTTTGCTTGCATGGCTTGGCTATTGTAAATATTGCTGCAGGGCATGTTTGCCTGTCTGTGCCTTTCCCATTCTGGTCTTCTTAGGGTATAGGCCCATTAGGGGATCGGCCGCATGATATGGTAGCTCAATTTTTACCTTTTAAACGCAGCTCCGTTCTGTTCTCATGATTAGCTGTTACCAGTTTACATCCAACCAACAGCATAGTGGGTATGCATTTCTCCCCCAACCCGTCAGCATGCATTGTTTGTAGACTTTTTACGGATGGCATTTTGAATATTGGGTGGTGAAATCTTTTTGTAGTTTGGATTTGCATCCAACCAATAATTCCTGATATTGAGCTTTTATCCATGTTCTTCTTTTTTTAAAACAACCGAGTGAGTAACACTTACCTCTTCAAATTGTTTTCTTGAAAAATTTTCCGTGTTGTGAACTTTCTTGGCCATTACCTACCCCAGGACATGTTTTGAGGACACGTGTCATTTACGGCCCTACAATTACTGTGAATCTCAAGTGACCCTTAGCCCTGTGTTTAAAGCTGCTGTTGTGGGAAACGGCCACAAGGCGGCAGCATTTCTCCATTCCCAAGTCTGGTTACTAGGGCAGCAGAGCCTTCCTGAAAGTTGTGTTCCTAGGTTGTAAATTAGAATGGGATGTGCCAGGGAAAACCCCAATAACTTTATGTCTCATTAATTGTTGTTCGTGGTTTTAATTTTTTAAATTGGGGTAATGAGCAGAATAGTGTTTGTTCTGGGTGTGCACAATCAGGTTCAATTGAACATTATATATATCTACTCATGTACAGATCCTCTTCCCATGTAAATTACTATTATTTTTTTAAATAAATTTATTTTATTTATTTATTTATTTTTGGCTGAGTTGGATCTTCGTTGCTGCATGTGGGCTTTCTCCAGTTGCGGTGAGCGGGGGCTACTCTCCGTTGCGGTGCACCGGCTTCTCACTGCAGTGGCTTCTCTTGTTGCGGAGCACGGGCTCTAGGCGTGTGGGCTTCAGTAGTTGTGGCGCATGGGCTCAGTAGTTATGGCTCATGGGCTCCAGAGCGTAGGCTCATTAGTTGTGGTGCACGGGCTTAGTTGCTCTGCTGCATGTGGGACCTTCCCGAACCAGGGATCGAACCTGTGTCCCCTGCATTGGCAGGTGGATTCTTAACCACGGTGCCACCAGGCAAGCCCCCGTGTAAATTATTACAGAGCGTTCAGTAGACCTCCCTTGGTATATGGTCGGTCTTTTTGATACGTGTGTTTAATATGTATTTGCATACGTACGGTAACCCTAATCTTAATGTATCCATTCCTCCCACCTTTCCTTTTAGATAACCATAGTTTGTTTTCTAAGTCTGTGAGAGTCTTTCTCTGTGGAAATATGTTCATACGTGTCAGTTGTTAGGTAACAGCTAGGAGTGATATCACAGGTTATTTGTCGGCTGCTTTCCGACTTACCTCATGTTCTGTGATTATCTCTAGGCTCATCTATGGTGCTGCAAAGAGCAGTGTTTCATCCTTTTCCATGGCGAATATTGCATTGTGTACATGGACCACTTCTTCTTTGTGCATTCATCTGTGGATGGACATTTTGGTTACTTCCAAGTCTTGGCAATGCTAAATATTGATGCAGTGCAGGATTGCCAGCCTGTGTCTTTTGGATTCTGGTCTTCTCAGGGATTAGGCCCAGCAGTGGGCCTACTAGATCATATGGTAGTTCAAATTTTTCCCTTTCAACGCACCTCCATTCTGTTCTCACTACTGGCTGTTACCAGTGTACATCCCACCAGCAACTAGAGGGTACACAGTTCTCTAAAACCCCTTCAGAATTTATTGTTTGTAGACTTTTTACTGATGGCAGTTTGAGTGTTGGGTGGTGATACCTTTTTGTAGGTTGGATTTGCATGCGTCTAATAATTCCCGATATTGAGCTTTCATCTACTTTTTTTTTTAAGTAAAACAGAGAAACTCACCTCTTCAAATTGTTTCCTTGAAAAATTTGCCATGTTCTGAATTCCTGTGGCCATTACCTGCACCAGGACATTTTTTGAGGGCAGGTGTCCTTTACAGCCCTGTAGTAATTGTGAATATCACATGACCATTAGTTCTGCATTTAAAGCTGCTGTTGCAGGAAACGGCCACAAGGGGGCAGCATTTCTATATTCCCAACTCTGGTTACTAGGGCAACACAGCCTTCCTGGAAGTCCTGTTTGTAGGTTGTAAAGTAGAGTGGAATGTGCCAGGGCAAACCCCCAGAAACTATGTCTACTTATTTGTTGTTGATATTCTCAGTTTAATTTTCATTTTTCTCAGAGCAAATTTGATTGCAATGTTGTGTTTGTTCTAGGTGTACAGAATGTCTTTCATTGATTCATATATCTTTTCATGTTTGGATCCTGTTCCGTAGAGATTATTACAGAATGTTGTGTAGACCTCTCTTGGTATTCGGTATGTCTGATGATTATATATTTTATAAGTATTAGCATATGTCTGTTAAACCCAATATCCTCCGTTATACATTCCTCACACCTTTCCGTTTGGTTAAGCACAAGCTTGTTTTCTGAACACGTGAGTGTCCTTCTCTGTGGAAATAGGTTCATTCCTATCAATTTTTACATAAGACCTATACGTGATATCATAGGATATGTGTCTCTCGCTTTCTGACTTACTTCAAGTTGTGTGATTGTGTGTAGCCTCGTCTATGGTGCTGCAAACGGCATTGTTTCATTCTTTTCTGTGTCTAATATTGCATTGTGTACATGGACCACTTTTTCGTCCATTCATCTGATGATGGACATTTTTGTTGCTTCCATGTCTTGGCTATTGTAAATACTGCTGCAATACACGATGTTCCATCCTGTGTCTTTTTGATGCTGGCTTTCACAGGTGACAGGCCCAATAGTGGGCCTTCCGGATCATATGGGGACTCAATTTTTACCTTTCAACGCACTGCCATTCTGTTCCTATTATTGGCGGTTACCAGTTTACATCCCACTTAGACCGAGAGGTTACGCTATTCTCCACAACTTCTTCAACATCTATTGTTTGTTGACGTTTTGCTGATGGTCATTCTGACTGGTGTGAGGTGATACGTTTGTGTAGATTGGATTTGCATGCGTCTAATAATTCCTGATGTTTTGCGTGTATCAATGTCCTTTTCATTTTTTTTTAAGATTCAGCTAAACTTACAACTTCAAATTTCCTTCTTGAAAAATTTGCCGCGTTTGGATTTTTTTGGCCATTCCCTACCCCAGGACAGTTTTTGAGGGCATGAGTCATTTACAGCCCTGCAGTCCTTGTGAATATTAGTGACCATTAGCAGTGGATTTAAAGCTGCTGTTTGAGGAAACGGCCTTAAGGTGGCAGCATTTCTACGTTGGCAACTCTGCTTGCTAGGGAAACAGAACCTTGCTGCAAGTTGTGCTTTTAGGTTGCAGATTAGAGTGGAATGTGTCAGGACAAACCCCCATAAGTTTTAGCCTCCTTAATTCTTGTTTGTGTCTTTAAGTTTTCATTTTTATCAGAGCAAATTGGATTTTAAAATGTCTTTTGTTCTAGCTGCACAGAATCTTGTTCATGTACACATATACATATATCTATTGATCTTTGTGTCCTTTTCCATGTAGGTTATTGTAGAGTGTTGAATAGACCACTCTTGGTATTCCATAGGTCTTTGGGGATGATATATTTTATATGTATTAGTATATGTTTGTTAACCCCAATATCCTAATTTGTCCATTCCTCACACCTTTTCTTTGGCTTAACCATAAGTTTGTCTTCTCCATCTGAGATTGTCTTTCCCTATGGAAATATGTTCATTTTTATGAATTTTCAGATAACATAAGTGATATCGTAGAACATTTGTCTTTCGCAATCTGACTTACTTCACGTTGTGTGATTATCTCTAGGCTCATCCGTGGTGCTGCATATGCCATTCTTTTATTTTTTTTCGTGGCTAATATTCCATTCTGTACATATACCACTTCTTCTTTGTCCATTCATCTGTTTATGGAGCTTTTTTTTGCTTCCATGTCTTGGCTCTTTCAATATTGCTGCAGTGCACATTTGCCTGCCTCTGTCTTTCCGATTCTGGTGGTCTTAGGTTATAGGCCCAGAAGGTGCCCTGCCGCATCATACGGTAGCTCAATTTTTACCTTTTAAAGCAGCTGCATTCAGTTTTCATTAGTGCTGTTAGCACTTTACACCCCATCAGCAGCTAGAAGGTACACAGTTCCCTAAAACCTCTTCAGCATTTATAGTTTGTAGACTTTTTGCTGATGGTCATTTGACTGGTGTGAGCTGAAACCTTTGTGGACGTTGGATTTGCATGCAGCTAATAATTCCTTATACTGAGCTTTAGGCATGTCTTTTTTTTTTCTTTTCCTTTTTTTTTTAAAGAGTGAGTACAACTTCCCTCTCATATTGACTTCTTGAAAACTTTGTCATGTGTTGAAATTTCTTGCCTATTCCCTACCCCAGGACATTTTTTGAGGGCAGGTATCATTTACAGCCCCGCAGTCCTCGTGACTATTAAGCGACCATTAGCACTGTGTTTAAAGCTGCTGTTGTGGGAAACAGCCACAAGGCGGCAGCATTATTACGTTCTCAACTCTTGTTACTAGGGCAACAGAGTCTTCCTGGACGTCGTGTTCCTCGGTTGTAAATTAGAGTGGAATGTGCTGGGACAAGCCCCCAGAAGTTTATGTCTCCTTACTTATGTTCGTTTTTTAAATTTAATTTATATTTCTTATCGGAGGAAATTTGATTAGAGTGTTGTGATTGTCTGGCTGTACAGAATCTGGTCAATGATTCATACATATGTCTGTTCATCTTCGGATCCTGTTACCATGTATGTTATTACAGAATGTTGAGTAGACCTCCCTTGGTATTTGGTAGGTGTTTTGTCATGATATATTTTATATGTATTGGTGATTATATAATTCATATAGTTTATATGTTATATGTTTATATACATTTAACATATGTTAGTATATGTATGCTAATTTCCTAATAATCCTAATTTATCCATCCTCCCACCTTTCATTTTGGTTAACCATTAGTTTGTTTTATCAGTCTGTGAGTGTGTTTTTCTGTGGAAATATGTTCATTGGGAGCAATCTTAGGATAACACGTATAAATGATATCATAGGATATTTGTCATTCCCTTTTGACTTACGTAACGTACTATGATTATTTCTAGGCTCATGTGTAGTCCTGCAAACGGCATTTTTCATTTTTTTCCCGAGGCTACTATTCCATTCGGTACGTATACCACTTCTTCTTTGTCCATTTATCTGTTGATGGACATTTTGTTTGCTTGCATGGCTTGGCTATTGTAAATATTGCTGCAGGGCATGTTTGCCTGTCTGTGCCTTTCCCATTCTGGTCTTCTTAGGGTATAGGCCCATTAGGGGATCGGCCGCATGATATGGTAGCTCAATTTTTACCTTTTAAACGCAGCTCCGTTCTGTTCTCATGATTAGCTGTTACCAGTTTACATCCAACCAACAGCATAGTGGGTATGCATTTCTCCCCCAACCCGTCAGCATGCATTGTTTGTAGACTTTTTACGGATGGCATTTTGAATATTGGGTGGTGAAATCTTTTTGTAGTTTGGATTTGCATCCAACCAATAATTCCTGATATTGAGCTTTTATCCATGTTCTTCTTTTTTTAAAACAACCGAGTGAGTAACACTTACCTCTTCAAATTGTTTTCTTGAAAAATTTTCCGTGTTGTGAACTTTCTTGGCCATTACCTACCCCAGGACATGTTTTGAGGACACGTGTCATTTACGGCCCTACAATTACTGTGAATCTCAAGTGACCCTTAGCCCTGTGTTTAAAGCTGCTGTTGTGGGAAACGGCCACAAGGCGGCAGCATTTCTCCATTCCCAAGTCTGGTTACTAGGGCAGCAGAGCCTTCCTGAAAGTTGTGTTCCTAGGTTGTAAATTAGAATGGGATGTGCCAGGGAAAACCCCAATAACTTTATGTCTCATTAATTGTTGTTCGTGGTTTTAATTTTTTAAATTGGGGTAATGAGCAGAATAGTGTTTGTTCTGGGTGTGCACAATCAGGTTCAATTGAACATTATATATATCTACTCATGTACAGATCCTCTTCCCATGTAAATTACTATTATTTTTTTAAATAAATTTATTTTATTTATTTATTTATTTTTGGCTGAGTTGGATCTTCGTTGCTGCATGTGGGCTTTCTCCAGTTGCGGTGAGCGGGGGCTACTCTCCGTTGCGGTGTACCGGCTTCTCACTGCAGTGGCTTCTCTTGTTGCGGAGCACGGGCTCTAGGCGTGTGGGCTTCAGTAGTTGTGGCGCATGGGCTCAGTAGTTATGGCTCATGGGCTCCAGAGCGTAGGCTCATTAGTTGTGGTGCACGGGCTTAGTTGCTCTGCTGCATGTGGGACCTTCCCGAACCAGGGATCGAACCTGTGTCCCCTGCATTGGCAGGTGGATTCTTAACCACGGTGCCACCAGGCAAGCCCCCGTGTAAATTATTACAGAGCGTTCAGTAGACCTCCCTTGGTATATGGTCGGTCTTTTTGATACGTGTGTTTAATATGTATTTGCATACGTACGGTAACCCTAATCTTAATGTATCCATTCCTCCCACCTTTCCTTTTAGATAACCATAGTTTGTTTTCTAAGTCTGTGAGAGTCTTTCTCTGTGGAAATATGTTCATACGTGTCAGTTGTTAGGTAACAGCTAGGAGTGATATCACAGGTTATTTGTCGGCTGCTTTCCGACTTACCTCATGTTCTGTGATTATCTCTAGGCTCATCTATGGTGCTGCAAAGAGCAGTGTTTCATCCTTTTCCATGGCGAATATTGCATTGTGTACATGGACCACTTCTTCTTTGTGCATTCATCTGTGGATGGACATTTTGGTTACTTCCAAGTCTTGGCAATGCTAAATATTGATGCAGTGCAGGATTGCCAGCCTGTGTCTTTTGGATTCTGGTCTTCTCAGGGATTAGGCCCAGCAGTGGGCCTACTAGATCATATGGTAGTTCAAATTTTTCCCTTTCAACGCACCTCCATTCTGTTCTCACTACTGGCTGTTACCAGTGTACATCCCACCAGCAACTAGAGGGTACACAGTTCTCTAAAACCCCTTCAGAATTTATTGTTTGTAGACTTTTTACTGATGGCATTTTGAGTGTTGGGTGGTGATACCTTTTTGTAGGTTGGATTTGCATGCGTCTAATAATTCCCGATATTGAGCTTTCATCTACGTTTTTTTTTTTTTAAGTAAAACAGAGAAACTCACCTCTTCAAATTGTTTCCTTGAAAAATTTGCCATGTTCTGAATTCCTGTGGCCATTACCTGCACCAGGACATTTTTTGAGGGCAGGTGTCCTTTACAGCCCTGTAGTAATTGTGAATATCACATGACCATTAGTTCTGCATTTAAAGCTGCTGTTGCAGGAAACGGCCACAAGGGGGCAGCATTTCTATATTCCCAACTCTGGTTACTAGGGCAACACAGCCTTCCTGGAAGTCCTGTTTGTAGGTTGTAAAGTAGAGTGGAATGTGCCAGGACAAACCCCCAGAAACTATGTCTACTTATTTGTTGTTGATATTCTCAGTTTAATTTTCATTTTTCTCAGAGCAAATTTGATTGCAATGTTGTGTTTGTTCTAGGTGTACAGAATGTCTTTCATTGATTCATATATCTTTTCATGTTTGGATCCTGTTCCGTAGAGATTATTACAGAATGTTGTGTAGACCTCTCTTGGTATTCGGTATGTCTGATGATTATATATTTTATAAGTATTAGCATATGTCTGTTAAACCCAATATCCTCCGTTATACATTCCTCACACCTTTCCGTTTGGTTAAGCACAAGCTTGTTTTCTGAACACGTGAGTGTCCTTCTCTGTGGAAATAGGTTCATTCCTATCAATTTTTACATAAGACCTATACGTGATATCATAGGATATGTGTCTCTCGCTTTCTGACTTACTTCAAGTTGTGTGATTGTGTGTAGCCTCGTCTATGGTGCTGCAAACGGCATTGTTTCATTCTTTTCTGTGTCTAATATTGCATTGTGTACATGGACCACTTTTTCGTCCATTCATCTGATGATGGACATTTTTGTTGCTTCCATGTCTTGGCTATTGTAAATACTGCTGCAATACACGATGTTCCATCCTGTGTCTTTTTGATGCTGGCTTTCACAGGTGACAGGCCCAATAGTGGGCCTTCCGGATCATATGGGGACTCAATTTTTACCTTTCAACGCACTGCCATTCTGTTCCTATTATTGGCGGTTACCAGTTTACATCCCACTTAGACCGAGAGGTTACGCTATTCTCCACAACTTCTTCAACATCTATTGTTTGTTGACGTTTTGCTGATGGTCATTCTGACTGGTGTGAGGTGATACGTTTGTGTAGATTGGATTTGCATGCGTCTAATAATTCCTGATGTTTTGCGTGTATCAATGTCCTTTTCATTTTTTTTTAAGATTCAGCTAAACTTACAACTTCAAATTTCCTTCTTGAAAAATTTGCCACGTTTGGATTTTTTTGGCCATTCCCTACCCCAGGACAGTTTTTGAGGGCATGAGTCATTTACAGCCCTGCAGTCCTTGTGAATATTAGTGACCATTAGCAGTGGATTTAAAGCTGCTGTTTGAGGAAACGGCCTTAAGGTGGCAGCATTTCTACGTTGCCAACTCTGCTTGCTAGGGAAACAGAACCTTGCTGCAAGTTGTGCTTTTAGGTTGCAGATTAGAGTGGAATGTGTCAGGACAAACCCCCATAAGTTTTAGCCTCCTTAATTCTTGTTTGTGTCTTTAAGTTTTCATTTTTATCAGAGCAAATTGGATTTTAAAATGTCTTTTGTTCTAGCTGCACAGAATCTTGTTCATGTACACATATACATATATCTATTGATCTTTGTGTCCTTTTCCATGTAGGTTATTGTAGAGTGTTGAATAGACCACTCTTGGTATTCCATAGGTCTTTGGGGATGATATATTTTATATGTATTAGTATATGTTTGTTAACCCCAATATCCTAATTTGTCCATTCCTCACACCTTTTCTTTGGCTTAACCATAAGTTTGTCTTCTCCATCTGAGATTGTCTTTCCCTATGGAAATATGTTCATTTTTATGAATTTTCAGATAACATAAGTGATATCGTAGAACATTTGTCTTTCGCAATCTGACTTACTTCACGTTGTGTGATTATCTCTAGGCTCATCCGTGGTGCTGCATATGCCATTCTTTTATTTTTTTTCGTGGCTAATATTCCATTCTGTACATATACCACTTCTTCTTTGTCCATTCATCTGTTTATGGAGCTTTTTTTTGCTTCCATGTCTTGGCTCTTTCAATATTGCTGCAGTGCACATTTGCCTGCCTCTGTCTTTCCGATTCTGGTGGTCTTAGGTTATAGGCCCAGAAGGTGCCCTGCCGCATCATACGGTAGCTCAATTTTTACCTTTTAAAGCAGCTGCATTCAGTTTTCATTAGTGCTGTTAGCACTTTACACCCCATCAGCAGCTAGAAGGTACACAGTTCCCTAAAACCTCTTCAGCATTTATAGTTTGTAGACTTTTTGCTGATGGTCATTTGACTGGTGTGAGCTGAAACCTTTGTGGACGTTGGATTTGCATGCAGCTAATAATTCCTTATACTGAGCTTTAGGCATGTCTTTTTTTTTTCTTTTCCTTTTTTTTTTAAAGAGTGAGTACAACTTCCCTCTCATATTGACTTCTTGAAAACTTTGTCATGTGTTGAAATTTCTTGCCTATTCCCTACCCCAGGACATTTTTTGAGGGCAGGTATCATTTACAGCCCCGCAGTCCTCGTGACTATTAAGCGACCATTAGCACTGTGTTTAAAGCTGCTGTTGTGGGAAACAGCCACAAGGCGGCAGCATTATTACGTTCTCAACTCTTGTTACTAGGGCAACAGAGTCTTCCTGGACGTCGTGTTCCTCGGTTGTAAATTAGAGTGGAATGTGCTGGGACAAGCCCCCAGAAGTTTATGTCTCCTTACTTATGTTCGTTTTTTAAATTTAATTTATATTTCTTATCGGAGGAAATTTGATTAGAGTGTTGTGATTGTCTGGCTGTACAGAATCTGGTCAATGATTCATACATATGTCTGTTCATCTTCGGATCCTGTTACCATGTATGTTATTACAGAATGTTGAGTAGACCTCCCTTGGTATTTGGTAGGTGTTTTGTCATGATATATTTTATATGTATTGGTGATTATATAATTCATATAGTTTATATGTTATATGTTTATATACATTTAACATACGTTAGTATATGTATGCTAATTTCCTAATAATCCTAATTTATCCATCCTCCCACCTTTCATTTTGGTTAACCATTAGTTTGTTTTATCAGTCTGTGAGTGTGTTTTTCTGTGGAAATATGTTCATTGGGAGCAATCTTAGGATAACACGTATAAATGATATCATAGGATATTTGTCATTCCCTTTTGACTTACGTAACGTACTATGATTATTTCTAGGCTCATGTGTAGTCCTGCAAACGGCATTTTTCATTTTTTTCCCGAGGCTACTATTCCATTCGGTACGTATACCACTTCTTCTTTGTCCATTTATCTGTTGATGGACATTTTGTTTGCTTGCATGGCTTGGCTATTGTAAATATTGCTGCAGGGCATGTTTGCCTGTCTGTGCCTTTCCCATTCTGGTCTTCTTAGGGTATAGGCCCATTAGGGGATCGGCCGCATGATATGGTAGCTCAATTTTTACCTTTTAAACGCAGCTCCGTTCTGTTCTCATGATTAGCTGTTACCAGTTTATATCCAACCAACAGCATAGTGGGTATGCATTTCTCCCCCAACCCGTCAGCATGCATTGTTTGTAGACTTTTTACGGATGGCATTTTGAATATTGGGTGGTGAAATCTTTTTGTAGTTTGGATTTGCATCCAACCAATAATTCCTGATATTGAGCTTTTATCCATGTTCTTCTTTTTTTAAAACAACCGAGTGAGTAACACTTACCTCTTCAAATTGTTTTCTTGAAAAATTTTCCGTGTTGTGAACTTTCTTGGCCATTACCTACCCCAGGACATGTTTTGAGGACACGTGTCATTTACGGCCCTACAATTACTGTGAATCTCAAGTGACCCTTAGCCCTGTGTTTAAAGCTGCTGTTGTGGGAAACGGCCACAAGGCGGCAGCATTTCTCCATTCCCAAGTCTGGTTACTAGGGCAGCAGAGCCTTCCTGAAAGTTGTGTTCCTAGGTTGTAAATTAGAATGGGATGTGCCAGGGAAAACCCCAATAACTTTATGTCTCATTAATTGTTGTTCGTGGTTTTAATTTTTTAAATTGGGGTAATGAGCAGAATAGTGTTTGTTCTGGGTGTGCACAATCAGGTTCAATTGAACATTATATATATCTACTCATGTACAGATCCTCTTCCCATGTAAATTACTATTATTTTTTTAAATAAATTTATTTTATTTATTTATTTATTTTTGGCTGAGTTGGATCTTCGTTGCTGCATGTGGGCTTTCTCCAGTTGCGGTGAGCGGGGGCTACTCTCCGTTGCGGTGCACCGGCTTCTCACTGCAGTGGCTTCTCTTGTTGCGGAGCACGGGCTCTAGGCGTGTGGGCTTCAGTAGTTGTGGCGCATGGGCTCAGTAGTTATGGCTCATGGGCTCCAGAGCGTAGGCTCATTAGTTGTGGTGCACGGGCTTAGTTGCTCTGCTGCATGTGGGACCTTCCCGAACCAGGGATCGAACCTGTGTCCCCTGCATTGGCAGGTGGATTCTTAACCACGGTGCCACCAGGCAAGCCCCCGTGTAAATTATTACAGAGCGTTCAGTAGACCTCCCTTGGTATATGGTCGGTCTTTTTGATACGTGTGTTTAATATGTATTTGCATACGTACGGTAACCCTAATCTTAATGTATCCATTCCTCCCACCTTTCCTTTTAGATAACCATAGTTTGTTTTCTAAGTCTGTGAGAGTCTTTCTCTGTGGAAATATGTTCATACGTGTCAGTTGTTAGGTAACAGCTAGGAGTGATATCACAGGTTATTTGTCGGCTGCTTTCCGACTTACCTCATGTTCTGTGATTATCTCTAGGCTCATCTATGGTGCTGCAAAGAGCAGTGTTTCATCCTTTTCCATGGCGAATATTGCATTGTGTACATGGACCACTTCTTCTTTGTGCATTCATCTGTGGATGGACATTTTGGTTACTTCCAAGTCTTGGCAATGCTAAATATTGATGCAGTGCAGGATTGCCAGCCTGTGTCTTTTGGATTCTGGTCTTCTCAGGGATTAGGCCCAGCAGTGGGCCTACTAGATCATATGGTAGTTCAAATTTTTCCCTTTCAACGCACCTCCATTCTGTTCTCACTACTGGCTGTTACCAGTGTACATCCCACCAGCAACTAGAGGGTACACAGTTCTCTAAAACCCCTTCAGAATTTATTGTTTGTAGACTTTTTACTGATGGCATTTTGAGTGTTGGGTGGTGATACCTTTTTGTAGGTTGGATTTGCATGCGTCTAATAATTCCCGATATTGAGCTTTCATCTACGTTTTTTTTTTTTTAAGTAAAACAGAGAAACTCACCTCTTCAAATTGTTTCCTTGAAAAATTTGCCATGTTCTGAATTCCTGTGGCCATTACCTGCACCAGGACATTTTTTGAGGGCAGGTGTCCTTTACAGCCCTGTAGTAATTGTGAATATCACATGACCATTAGTTCTGCATTTAAAGCTGCTGTTGCAGGAAACGGCCACAAGGGGGCAGCATTTCTATATTCCCAACTCTGGTTACTAGGGCAACACAGCCTTCCTGGAAGTCCTGTTTGTAGGTTGTAAAGTAGAGTGGAATGTGCCAGGACAAACCCCCAGAAACTATGTCTACTTATTTGTTGTTGATATTCTCAGTTTAATTTTCATTTTTCTCAGAGCAAATTTGATTGCAATGTTGTGTTTGTTCTAGGTGTACAGAATGTCTTTCATTGATTCATATATCTTTTCATGTTTGGATCCTGTTCCGTAGAGATTATTACAGAATGTTGTGTAGACCTCTCTTGGTATTCGGTATGTCTGATGATTATATATTTTATAAGTATTAGCATATGTCTGTTAAACCCAATATCCTCCGTTATACATTCCTCACACCTTTCCGTTTGGTTAAGCACAAGCTTGTTTTCTGAACACGTGAGTGTCCTTCTCTGTGGAAATAGGTTCATTCCTATCAATTTTTACATAAGACCTATACGTGATATCATAGGATATGTGTCTCTCGCTTTCTGACTTACTTCAAGTTGTGTGATTGTCTGTAGCCTCGTCTATGGTGCTGCAAACGGCATTGTTTCATTCTTTTCTGTGTCTAATATTGCATTGTGTACATGGACCACTTTTTCGTCCATTCATCTGATGATGGACATTTTTGTTGCTTCCATGTCTTGGCTATTGTAAATACTGCTGCAATACACGATGTTCCATCCTGTGTCTTTTTGATGCTGGCTTTCACAGGTGACAGGCCCAATAGTGGGCCTTCCGGATCATATGGGGACTCAATTTTTACCTTTCAACGCACTGCCATTCTGTTCCTATTATTGGCGGTTACCAGTTTACATCCCACTTAGACCGAGAGGTTACGCTATTCTCCACAACTTCTTCAACATCTATTGTTTGTTGACGTTTTGCTGATGGTCATTCTGACTGGTGTGAGGTGATACGTTTGTGTAGATTGGATTTGCATGCGTCTAATAATTCCTGATGTTTTGCATGTATCAATGTCCTTTTCATTTTTTTTTAAGATTCAGCTAAACTTACAACTTCAAATTTCCTTCTTGAAAAATTTGCCACGTTTGGATTTTTTTGGCCATTCCCTACCCCAGGACAGTTTTTGAGGGCATGAGTCATTTACAGCCCTGCAGTCCTTGTGAATATTAGTGACCATTAGCAGTGGATTTAAAGCTGCTGTTTGAGGAAACGGCCTTAAGGTGGCAGCATTTCTACGTTGGCAACTCTGCTTGCTAGGGAAACAGAACCTTGCTGCAAGTTGTGCTTTTAGGTTGCAGATTAGAGTGGAATGTGTCAGGACAAACCCCCATAAGTTTTAGCCTCCTTAATTCTTGTTTGTGTCTTTAAGTTTTCATTTTTATCAGAGCAAATTGGATTTTAAAATGTCTTTTGTTCTAGCTGCACAGAATCTTGTTCATGTACACATATACATATATCTATTGATCTTTGTGTCCTTTTCCATGTAGGTTATTGTAGAGTGTTGAATAGACCACTCTTGGTATTCCATAGGTCTTTGGGGATGATATATTTTATATGTATTAGTATATGTTTGTTAACCCCAATATCCTAATTTGTCCATTCCTCACACCTTTTCTTTGGCTTAACCATAAGTTTGTCTTCTCCATCTGAGATTGTCTTTCCCTATGGAAATATGTTCATTTTTATGAATTTTCAGATAACATAAGTGATATCGTAGAACATTTGTCTTTCGCAATCTGACTTACTTCACGTTGTGTGATTATCTCTAGGCTCATCCGTGGTGCTGCATATGCCATTCTTTTATTTTTTTTCGTGGCTAATATTCCATTCTGTACATATACCACTTCTTCTTTGTCCATTCATCTGTTTATGGAGCTTTTTTTTGCTTCCATGTCTTGGCTCTTTCAATATTGCTGCAGTGCACATTTGCCTGCCTCTGTCTTTCCGATTCTGGTGGTCTTAGGTTATAGGCCCAGAAGGTGCCCTGCCGCATCATACGGTAGCTCAATTTTTACCTTTTAAAGCAGCTGCATTCAGTTTTCATTAGTGCTGTTAGCACTTTACACCCCATCAGCAGCTAGAAGGTACACAGTTCCCTAAAACCTCTTCAGCATTTATAGTTTGTAGACTTTTTGCTGATGGTCATTTGACTGGTGTGAGCTGAAACCTTTGTGGACGTTGGATTTGCATGCAGCTAATAATTCCTTATACTGAGCTTTAGGCATGTCTTTTTTTTTTCTTTTCCTTTTTTTTTTAAAGAGTGAGTACAACTTCCCTCTCATATTGACTTCTTGAAAACTTTGTCATGTGTTGAAATTTCTTGCCTATTCCCTACCCCAGGACATTTTTTGAGGGCAGGTATCATTTACAGCCCCGCAGTCCTCGTGACTATTAAGCGACCATTAGCACTGTGTTTAAAGCTGCTGTTGTGGGAAACAGCCACAAGGCGGCAGCATTATTACGTTCTCAACTCTTGTTACTAGGGCAACAGTGTCTTCCTGGACGTCGTGTTCCTCGGTTGTAAATTAGAGTGGAATGTGCTGGGACAAGCCCCCAGAAGTTTATGTCTCCTTACTTATGTTCGTTTTTTAAATTTAATTTATATTTCTTATCGGAGGAAATTTGATTAGAGTGTTGTGATTGTCTGGCTGTACAGAATCTGGTCAATGATTCATACATATGTCTGTTCATCTTCGGATCCTGTTACCATGTATGTTATTACAGAATGTTGAGTAGACCTCCCTTGGTATTTGGTAGGTGTTTTGTCATGATATATTTTATATGTATTGGTGATTATATAATTCATATAGTTTATATGTTATATGTTTATATACATTTAACATACGTTAGTATATGTATGCTAATTTCCTAATAATCCTAATTTATCCATCCTCCCACCTTTCATTTTGGTTAACCATTAGTTTGTTTTATCAGTCTGTGAGTGTGTTTTTCTGTGGAAATATGTTCATTGGGAGCAATCTTAGGATAACACGTATAAATGATATCATAGGATATTTGTCATTCCCTTTTGACTTACGTAACGTACTATGATTATTTCTAGGCTCATGTGTAGTCCTGCAAACGGCATTTTTCATTTTTTTCCCGAGGCTACTATTCCATTCGGTACGTATACCACTTCTTCTTTGTCCATTTATCTGTTGATGGACATTTTGTTTGCTTGCATGGCTTGGCTATTGTAAATATTGCTGCAGGGCATGTTTGCCTGTCTGTGCCTTTCCCATTCTGGTCTTCTTAGGGTATAGGCCCATTAGGGGATCGGCCGCATGATATGGTAGCTCAATTTTTACCTTTTAAACGCAGCTCCGTTCTGTTCTCATGATTAGCTGTTACCAGTTTACATCCAACCAACAGCATAGTGGGTATGCATTTCTCCCCCAACCCGTCAGCATGCATTGTTTGTAGACTTTTTACGGATGGCATTTTGAATATTGGGTGGTGAAATCTTTTTGTAGTTTGGATTTGCATCCAACCAATAATTCCTGATATTGAGCTTTTATCCATGTTCTTCTTTTTTTAAAACAACCGAGTGAGTAACACTTACCTCTTCAAATTGTTTTCTTGAAAAATTTTCCGTGTTGTGAACTTTCTTGGCCATTACCTACCCCAGGACATGTTTTGAGGACACGTGTCATTTACGGCCCTACAATTACTGTGAATCTCAAGTGACCCTTAGCCCTGTGTTTAAAGCTGCTGTTGTGGGAAACGGCCACAAGGCGGCAGCATTTCTCCATTCCCAAGTCTGGTTACTAGGGCAGCAGAGCCTTCCTGAAAGTTGTGTTCCTAGGTTGTAAATTAGAATGGGATGTGCCAGGGAAAACCCCAATAACTTTATGTCTCATTAATTGTTGTTCGTGGTTTTAATTTTTTAAATTGGGGTAATGAGCAGAATAGTGTTTGTTCTGGGTGTGCACAATCAGGTTCAATTGAACATTATATATATCTACTCATGTACAGATCCTCTTCCCATGTAAATTACTATTATTTTTTTAAATAAATTTATTTTATTTATTTATTTATTTTTGGCTGAGTTGGATCTTCGTTGCTGCATGTGGGCTTTCTCCAGTTGCGGTGAGCGGGGGCTACTCTCCGTTGCGGTGCACCGGCTTCTCACTGCAGTGGCTTCTCTTGTTGCGGAGCACGGGCTCTAGGCGTGTGGGCTTCAGTAGTTGTGGCGCATGGGCTCAGTAGTTATGGCTCATGGGCTCCAGAGCGTAGGCTCATTAGTTGTGGTGCACGGGCTTAGTTGCTCTGCTGCATGTGGGACCTTCCCGAACCAGGGATCGAACCTGTGTCCCCTGCATTGGCAGGTGGATTCTTAACCACGGTGCCACCAGGCAAGCCCCCGTGTAAATTATTACAGAGCGTTCAGTAGACCTCCCTTGGTATATGGTCGGTCTTTTTGATACGTGTGTTTAATATGTATTTGCATACGTACGGTAACCCTAATCTTAATGTATCCATTCCTCCCACCTTTCCTTTTAGATAACCATAGTTTGTTTTCTAAGTCTGTGAGAGTCTTTCTCTGTGGAAATATGTTCATACGTGTCAGTTGTTAGGTAACAGCTAGGAGTGATATCACAGGTTATTTGTCGGCTGCTTTCCGACTTACCTCATGTTCTGTGATTATCTCTAGGCTCATCTATGGTGCTGCAAAGAGCAGTGTTTCATCCTTTTCCATGGCGAATATTGCATTGTGTACATGGACCACTTCTTCTTTGTGCATTCATCTGTGGATGGACATTTTGGTTACTTCCAAGTCTTGGCAATGCTAAATATTGATGCAGTGCAGGATTGCCAGCCTGTGTCTTTTGGATTCTGGTCTTCTCAGGGATTAGGCCCAGCAGTGGGCCTACTAGATCATATGGTAGTTCAAATTTTTCCCTTTCAACGCACCTCCATTCTGTTCTCACTACTGGCTGTTACCAGTGTACATCCCACCAGCAACTAGAGGGTACACAGTTCTCTAAAACCCCTTCAGAATTTATTGTTTGTAGACTTTTTACTGATGGCATTTTGAGTGTTGGGTGGTGATACCTTTTTGTAGGTTGGATTTGCATGCGTCTAATAATTCCCGATATTGAGCTTTCATCTACTTTTTTTTTTTTAAGTAAAACAGAGAAACTCACCTCTTCAAATTGTTTCCTTGAAAAATTTGCCATGTTCTGAATTCCTGTGGCCATTACCTGCACCAGGACATTTTTTGAGGGCAGGTGTCCTTTACAGCCCTGTAGTAATTGTGAATATCACATGACCATTAGTTCTGCATTTAAAGCTGCTGTTGCAGGAAACGGCCACAAGGGGGCAGCATTTCTATATTCCCAACTCTGGTTACTAGGGCAACACAGCCTTCCTGGAAGTCCTGTTTGTAGGTTGTAAAGTAGAGTGGAATGTGCCAGGACAAACCCCCAGAAACTATGTCTACTTATTTGTTGTTGATATTCTCAGTTTAATTTTCATTTTTCTCAGAGCAAATTTGATTGCAATGTTGTGTTTGTTCTAGGTGTACAGAATGTCTTTCATTGATTCATATATCTTTTCATGTTTGGATCCTGTTCCGTAGAGATTATTACAGAATGTTGTGTAGACCTCTCTTGGTATTCGGTATGTCTGATGATTATATATTTTATAAGTATTAGCATATGTCTGTTAAACCCAATATCCTCCGTTATACATTCCTCACACCTTTCCGTTTGGTTAAGCACAAGCTTGTTTTCTGAACACGTGAGTGTCCTTCTCTGTGGAAATAGGTTCATTCCTATCAATTTTTACATAAGACCTATACGTGATATCATAGGATATGTGTCTCTCGCTTTCTGACTTACTTCAAGTTGTGTGATTGTGTGTAGCCTCGTCTATGGTGCTGCAAACGGCATTGTTTCATTCTTTTCTGTGTCTAATATTGCATTGTGTACATGGACCACTTTTTCGTCCATTCATCTGATGATGGACATTTTTGTTGCTTCCATGTCTTGGCTATTGTAAATACTGCTGCAATACACGATGTTCCATCCTGTGTCTTTTTGATGCTGGCTTTCACAGGTGACAGGCCCAATAGTGGGCCTTCCGGATCATATGGGGACTCAATTTTTACCTTTCAACGCACTGCCATTCTGTTCCTATTATTGGCGGTTACCAGTTTACATCCCACTTAGACCGAGAGGTTACGCTATTCTCCACAACTTCTTCAACATCTATTGTTTGTTGACGTTTTGCTGATGGTCATTCTGACTGGTGTGAGGTGATACGTTTGTGTAGATTGGATTTGCATGCGTCTAATAATTCCTGATGTTTTGCGTGTATCAATGTCCTTTTCATTTTTTTTTAAGATTCAGCTAAACTTACAACTTCAAATTTCCTTCTTGAAAAATTTGCCACGTTTGGATTTTTTTGGCCATTCCCTACCCCAGGACAGTTTTTGAGGGCATGAGTCATTTACAGCCCTGCAGTCCTTGTGAATATTAGTGACCATTAGCAGTGGATTTAAAGCTGCTGTTTGAGGAAACGGCCTTAAGGTGGCAGCATTTCTACGTTGCCAACTCTGCTTGCTAGGGAAACAGAACCTTGCTGCAAGTTGTGCTTTTAGGTTGCAGATTAGAGTGGAATGTGTCAGGACAAACCCCCATAAGTTTTAGCCTCCTTAATTCTTGTTTGTGTCTTTAAGTTTTCATTTTTATCAGAGCAAATTGGATTTTAAAATGTCTTTTGTTCTAGCTGCACAGAATCTTGTTCATGTACACATATACATATATCTATTGATCTTTGTGTCCTTTTCCATGTAGGTTATTGTAGAGTGTTGAATAGACCACTCTTGGTATTCCATAGGTCTTTGGGGATGATATATTTTATATGTATTAGTATATGTTTGTTAACCCCAATATCCTAATTTGTCCATTCCTCACACCTTTTCTTTGGCTTAACCATAAGTTTGTCTTCTCCATCTGAGATTGTCTTTCCCTATGGAAATATGTTCATTTTTATGAATTTTCAGATAACATAAGTGATATCGTAGAACATTTGTCTTTCGCAATCTGACTTACTTCACGTTGTGTGATTATCTCTAGGCTCATCCGTGGTGCTGCATATGCCATTCTTTTATTTTTTTTCGTGGCTAATATTCCATTCTGTACATATACCACTTCTTCTTTGTCCATTCATCTGTTTATGGAGCTTTTTTTTGCTTCCATGTCTTGGCTCTTTCAATATTGCTGCAGTGCACATTTGCCTGCCTCTGTCTTTCCGATTCTGGTGGTCTTAGGTTATAGGCCCAGAAGGTGCCCTGCCGCATCATACGGTAGCTCAATTTTTACCTTTTAAAGCAGCTGCATTCAGTTTTCATTAGTGCTGTTAGCACTTTACACCCCATCAGCAGCTAGAAGGTACACAGTTCCCTAAAACCTCTTCAGCATTTATAGTTTGTAGACTTTTTGCTGATGGTCATTTGACTGGTGTGAGCTGAAACCTTTGTGGACGTTGGATTTGCATGCAGCTAATAATTCCTTATACTGAGCTTTAGGCATGTCTTTTTTTTTTCTTTTCCTTTTTTTTTTAAAGAGTGAGTACAACTTCCCTCTCATATTGACTTCTTGAAAACTTTGTCATGTGTTGAAATTTCTTGCCTATTCCCTACCCCAGGACATTTTTTGAGGGCAGGTATCATTTACAGCCCCGCAGTCCTCGTGACTATTAAGCGACCATTAGCACTGTGTTTAAAGCTGCTGTTGTGGGAAACAGCCACAAGGCGGCAGCATTATTACGTTCTCAACTCTTGTTACTAGGGCAACAGAGTCTTCCTGGACGTCGTGTTCCTCGGTTGTAAATTAGAGTGGAATGTGCTGGGACAAGCCCCCAGAAGTTTATGTCTCCTTACTTATGTTCGTTTTTTAAATTTAATTTATATTTCTTATCGGAGGAAATTTGATTAGAGTGTTGTGATTGTCTGGCTGTACAGAATCTGGTCAATGATTCATACATATGTCTGTTCATCTTCGGATCCTGTTACCATGTATGTTATTACAGAATGTTGAGTAGACCTCCCTTGGTATTTGGTAGGTGTTTTGTCATGATATATTTTATATGTATTGGTGATTATATAATTCATATAGTTTATATGTTATATGTTTATATACATTTAACATACGTTAGTATATGTATGCTAATTTCCTAATAATCCTAATTTATCCATCCTCCCACCTTTCATTTTGTTTAACCATTAGTTTGTTTTATCAGTCTGTGAGTGTGTTTTTCTGTGGAAATATGTTCATTGGGAGCAATCTTAGGATAACACGTATAAATGATATCATAGGATATTTGTCATTCCCTTTTGACTTACGTAACGTACTATGATTATTTCTAGGCTCATGTGTAGTCCTGCAAACGGCATTTTTCATTTTTTTCCCGAGGCTACTATTCCATTCGGTACGTATACCACTTCTTCTTTGTCCATTTATCTGTTGATGGACATTTTGTTTGCTTGCATGGCTTGGCTATTGTAAATATTGCTGCAGGGCATGTTTGCCTGTCTGTGCCTTTCCCATTCTGGTCTTCTTAGGGTATAGGCCCATTAGGGGATCGGCCGCATGATATGGTAGCTCAATTTTTACCTTTTAAACGCAGCTCCGTTCTGTTCTCATGATTAGCTGTTACCAGTTTACATCCAACCAACAGCATAGTGGGTATGCATTTCTCCCCCAACCCGTCAGCATGCATTGTTTGTAGACTTTTTACGGATGGCATTTTGAATATTGGGTGGTGAAATCTTTTTGTAGTTTGGATTTGCATCCAACCAATAATTCCTGATATTGAGCTTTTATCCATGTTCTTCTTTTTTTAAAACAACCGAGTGAGTAACACTTACCTCTTCAAATTGTTTTCTTGAAAAATTTTCCGTGTTGTGAACTTTCTTGGCCATTACCTACCCCAGGACATGTTTTGAGGACACGTGTCATTTACGGCCCTACAATTACTGTGAATCTCAAGTGACCCTTAGCCCTGTGTTTAAAGCTGCTGTTGTGGGAAACGGCCACAAGGCGGCAGCATTTCTCCATTCCCAAGTCTGGTTACTAGGGCAGCAGAGCCTTCCTGAAAGTTGTGTTCCTAGGTTGTAAATTAGAATGGGATGTGCCAGGGAAAACCCCAATAACTTTATGTCTCATTAATTGTTGTTCGTGGTTTTAATTTTTTAAATTGGGGTAATGAGCAGAATAGTGTTTGTTCTGGGTGTGCACAATCAGGTTCAATTGAACATTATATATATCTACTCATGTACAGATCCTCTTCCCATGTAAATTACTATTATTTTTTTAAATAAATTTATTTTATTTATTTATTTATTTTTGGCTGAGTTGGATCTTCGTTGCTGCATGTGGGCTTTCTCCAGTTGCGGTGAGCGGGGGCTACTCTCCGTTGCGGTGCACCGGCTTCTCACTGCAGTGGCTTCTCTTGTTGCGGAGCACGGGCTCTAGGCGTGTGGGCTTCAGTAGTTGTGGCGCATGGGCTCAGTAGTTATGGCTCATGGGCTCCAGAGCGTAGGCTCATTAGTTGTGGTGCACGGGCTTAGTTGCTCTGCTGCATGTGGGACCTTCCCGAACCAGGGATCGAACCTGTGTCCCCTGCATTGGCAGGTGGATTCTTAACCACGGTGCCACCAGGCAAGCCCCCGTGTAAATTATTACAGAGCGTTCAGTAGACCTCCCTTGGTATATGGTCGGTCTTTTTGATACGTGTGTTTAATATGTATTTGCATACGTACGGTAACCCTAATCTTAATGTATCCATTCCTCCCACCTTTCCTTTTAGATAACCATAGTTTGTTTTCTAAGTCTGTGAGAGTCTTTCTCTGTGGAAATATGTTCATACGTGTCAGTTGTTAGGTAACAGCTAGGAGTGATATCACAGGTTATTTGTCGGCTGCTTTCCGACTTACCTCATGTTCTGTGATTATCTCTAGGCTCATCTATGGTGCTGCAAAGAGCAGTGTTTCATCCTTTTCCATGGCGAATATTGCATTGTGTACATGGACCACTTCTTCTTTGTGCATTCATCTGTGGATGGACATTTTGGTTACTTCCAAGTCTTGGCAATGCTAAATATTGATGCAGTGCAGGATTGCCAGCCTGTGTCTTTTGGATTCTGGTCTTCTCAGGGATTAGGCCCAGCAGTGGGCCTACTAGATCATATGGTAGTTCAAATTTTTCCCTTTCAACGCACCTCCATTCTGTTCTCACTACTGGCTGTTACCAGTGTACATCCCACCAGCAACTAGAGGGTACACAGTTCTCTAAAACCCCTTCAGAATTTATTGTTTGTAGACTTTTTACTGATGGCATTTTGAGTGTTGGGTGGTGATACCTTTTTGTAGGTTGGATTTGCATGCGTCTAATAATTCCCGATATTGAGCTTTCATCTACGTTTTTTTTTTTTTAAGTAAAACAGAGAAACTCACCTCTTCAAATTGTTTCCTTGAAAAATTTGCCATGTTCTGAATTCCTGTGGCCATTACCTGCACCAGGACATTTTTTGAGGGCAGGTGTCCTTTACAGCCCTGTAGTAATTGTGAATATCACATGACCATTAGTTCTGCATTTAAAGCTGCTGTTGCAGGAAACGGCCACAAGGGGGCAGCATTTCTATATTCCCAACTCTGGTTACTAGGGCAACACAGCCTTCCTGGAAGTCCTGTTTGTAGGTTGTAAAGTAGAGTGGAATGTGCCAGGACAAACCCCCAGAAACTATGTCTACTTATTTGTTGTTGATATTCTCAGTTTAATTTTCATTTTTCTCAGAGCAAATTTGATTGCAATGTTGTGTTTGTTCTAGGTGTACAGAATGTCTTTCATTGATTCATATATCTTTTCATGTTTGGATCCTGTTCCGTAGAGATTATTACAGAATGTTGTGTAGACCTCTCTTGGTATTCGGTATGTCTGATGATTATATATTTTATAAGTATTAGCATATGTCTGTTAAACCCAATATCCTCCGTTATACATTCCTCACACCTTTCCGTTTGGTTAAGCACAAGCTTGTTTTCTGAACACGTGAGTGTCCTTCTCTGTGGAAATAGGTTCATTCCTATCAATTTTTACATAAGACCTATACGTGATATCATAGGATATGTGTCTCTCGCTTTCTGACTTACTTCAAGTTGTGTGATTGTCTGTAGCCTCGTCTATGGTGCTGCAAACGGCATTGTTTCGTTCTTTTCTGTGTCTAATATTGCATTGTGTACATGGACCACTTTTTCGTCCATTCATCTGATGATGGACATTTTTGTTGCTTCCATGTCTTGGCTATTGTAAATACTGCTGCAATACACGATGTTCCATCCTGTGTCTTTTTGATGCTGGCTTTCACAGGTGACAGGCCCAATAGTGGGCCTTCCGGATCATATGGGGACTCAATTTTTACCTTTCAACGCACTGCCATTCTGTTCCTATTATTGGCGGTTACCAGTTTACATCCCACTTAGACCGAGAGGTTACGCTATTCTCCACAACTTCTTCAACATCTATTGTTTGTTGACGTTTTGCTGATGGTCATTCTGACTGGTGTGAGGTGATACGTTTGTGTAGATTGGATTTGCATGCGTCTAATAATTCCTGATGTTTTGCGTGTATCAATGTCCTTTTCATTTTTTTTTAAGATTCAGCTAAACTTACAACTTCAAATTTCCTTCTTGAAAAATTTGCCGCGTTTGGATTTTTTTGGCCATTCCCTACCCCAGGACAGTTTTTGAGGGCATGAGTCATTTACAGCCCTGCAGTCCTTGTGAATATTAGTGACCATTAGCAGTGGATTTAAAGCTGCTGTTTGAGGAAACGGCCTTAAGGTGGCAGCATTTCTACGTTGGCAACTCTGCTTGCTAGGGAAACAGAACCTTGCTGCAAGTTGTGCTTTTAGGTTGCAGATTAGAGTGGAATGTGTCAGGACAAACCCCCATAAGTTTTAGCCTCCTTAATTCTTGTTTGTGTCTTTAAGTTTTCATTTTTATCAGAGCAAATTGGATTTTAAAATGTCTTTTGTTCTAGCTGCACAGAATCTTGTTCATGTACACATATACATATATCTATTGATCTTTGTGTCCTTTTCCATGTAGGTTATTGTAGAGTGTTGAATAGACCACTCTTGGTATTCCATAGGTCTTTGGGGATGATATATTTTATATGTATTAGTATATGTTTGTTAACCCCAATATCCTAATTTGTCCATTCCTTACACCTTTTCTTTGGCTTAACCATAAGTTTGTCTTCTCCATCTGAGATTGTCTTTCCCTATGGAAATATGTTCATTTTTATGAATTTTCAGATAACATAAGTGATATCGTAGAACATTTGTCTTTCGCAATCTGACTTACTTCACGTTGTGTGATTATCTCTAGGCTCATCCGTGGTGCTGCATATGCCATTCTTTTATTTTTTTTCGTGGCTAATATTCCATTCTGTACATATACCACTTCTTCTTTGTCCATTCATCTGTTTATGGAGCTTTTTTTTGCTTCCATGTCTTGGCTCTTTCAATATTGCTGCAGTGCACATTTGCCTGCCTCTGTCTTTCCGATTCTGGTGGTCTTAGGTTATAGGCCCAGAAGGTGCCCTGCCGCATCATACGGTAGCTCAATTTTTACCTTTTAAAGCAGCTGCATTCAGTTTTCATTAGTGCTGTTAGCACTTTACACCCCATCAGCAGCTAGAAGGTACACAGTTCCCTAAAACCTCTTCAGCATTTATAGTTTGTAGACTTTTTGCTGATGGTCATTTGACTGGTGTGAGCTGAAACCTTTGTGGACGTTGGATTTGCATGCAGCTAATAATTCCTTATACTGAGCTTTAGGCATGTCTTTTTTTTTTCTTTTCCTTTTTTTTTTAAAGAGTGAGTACAACTTCCCTCTCATATTGACTTCTTGAAAACTTTGTCATGTGTTGAAATTTCTTGCCTATTCCCTACCCCAGGACATTTTTTGAGGGCAGGTATCATTTACAGCCCCGCAGTCCTCGTGACTATTAAGCGACCATTAGCTCTGTGTTTAAAGCTGCTGTTGTGGGAAACAGCCACAAGGCGGCAGCATTATTACGTTCTCAACTCTTGTTACTAGGGCAACAGAGTCTTCCTGGACGTCGTGTTCCTCGGTTGTAAATTAGAGTGGAATGTGCTGGGACAAGCCCCCAGAAGTTTATGTCTCCTTACTTATGTTCGTTTTTTAAATTTAATTTATATTTCTTATCGGAGGAAATTTGATTAGAGTGTTGTGATTGTCTGGCTGTACAGAATCTGGTCAATGATTCATACATATGTCTGTTCATCTTCGGATCCTGTTACCATGTATGTTATTACAGAATGTTGAGTAGACCTCCCTTGGTATTTGGTAGGTGTTTTGTCATGATATATTTTATATGTATTGGTGATTATATAATTCATATAGTTTATATGTTATATGTTTATATACATTTAACATACGTTAGTATATGTATGCTAATTTCCTAATAATCCTAATTTATCCATCCTCCCACCTTTCATTTTGGTTAACCATTAGTTTGTTTTATCAGTCTGTGAGTGTGTTTTTCTGTGGAAATATGTTCATTGGGAGCAATCTTAGGATAACACGTATAAATGATATCATAGGATATTTGTCATTCCCTTTTGACTTACGTAACGTACTATGATTATTTCTAGGCTCATGTGTAGTCCTGCAAACGGCATTTTTCATTTTTTTCCCGAGGCTACTATTCCATTCGGTACGTATACCACTTCTTCTTTGTCCATTTATCTGTTGATGGACATTTTGTTTGCTTGCATGGCTTGGCTATTGTAAATATTGCTGCAGGGCATGTTTGCCTGTCTGTGCCTTTCCCATTCTGGTCTTCTTAGGGTATAGGCCCATTAGGGGATCGGCCGCATGATATGGTAGCTCAATTTTTACCTTTTAAACGCAGCTCCGTTCTGTTCTCATGATTAGCTGTTACCAGTTTACATCCAACCAACAGCATAGTGGGTATGCATTTCTCCCCCAACCCGTCAGCATGCATTGTTTGTAGACTTTTTACGGATGGCATTTTGAATATTGGGTGGTGAAATCTTTTTGTAGTTTGGATTTGCATCCAACCAATAATTCCTGCTATTGAGCTTTTATCCATGTTCTTCTTTTTTTAAAACAACCGAGTGAGTAACACTTACCTCTTCAAATTGTTTTCTTGAAAAATTTTCCGTGTTGTGAACTTTCTTGGCCATTACCTACCCCAGGACATGTTTTGAGGACACGTGTCATTTACGGCCCTACAATTACTGTGAATCTCAAGTGACCCTTAGCCCTGTGTTTAAAGCTGCTGTTGTGGGAAACGGCCACAAGGCGGCAGCATTTCTCCATTCCCAAGTCTGGTTACTAGGGCAGCAGAGCCTTCCTGAAAGTTGTGTTCCTAGGTTGTAAATTAGAATGGGATGTGCCAGGGAAAACCCCAATAACTTTATGTCTCATTAATTGTTGTTCGTGGTTTTAATTTTTTAAATTGGGGTAATGAGCAGAATAGTGTTTGTTCTGGGTGTGCACAATCAGGTTCAATTGAACATTATATATATCTACTCATGTACAGATCCTCTTCCCATGTAAATTACTATTATTTTTTTAAATAAATTTATTTTATTTATTTACTTATTTTTGGCTGAGTTGGATCTTCGTTGCTGCATGTGGGCTTTCTCCAGTTGCGGTGAGCGGGGGCTACTCTCCGTTGCGGTGCACCGGCTTCTCACTGCAGTGGCTTCTCTTGTTGCGGAGCACGGGCTCTAGGCGTGTGGGCTTCAGTAGTTGTGGCGCATGGGCTCAGTAGTTATGGCTCATGGGCTCCAGAGCGTAGGCTCATTAGTTGTGGTGCACGGGCTTAGTTGCTCTGCTGCATGTGGGACCTTCCCGAACCAGGGATCGAACCTGTGTCCCCTGCATTGGCAGGTGGATTCTTAACCACGGTGCCACCAGGCAAGCCCCCGTGTAAATTATTACAGAGCGTTCAGTAGACCTCCCTTGGTATATGGTCGGTCTTTTTGATACGTGTGTTTAATATGTATTTGCATACGTACGGTAACCCTAATCTTAATGTATCCATTCCTCCCACCTTTCCTTTTAGATAACCATAGTTTGTTTTCTAAGTCTGTGAGAGTCTTTCTCTGTGGAAATATGTTCATACGTGTCAGTTGTTAGGTAACAGCTAGGAGTGATATCACAGGTTATTTGTCGGCTGCTTTCCGACTTACCTCATGTTCTGTGATTATCTCTAGGCTCATCTATGGTGCTGCAAAGAGCAGTGTTTCATCCTTTTCCATGGCGAATATTGCATTGTGTACATGGACCACTTCTTCTTTGTGCATTCATCTGTGGATGGACATTTTGGTTACTTCCAAGTCTTGGCAATGCTAAATATTGATGCAGTGCAGGATTGCCAGCCTGTGTCTTTTGGATTCTGGTCTTCTCAGGGATTAGGCCCAGCAGTGGGCCTACTAGATCATATGGTAGTTCAAATTTTTCCCTTTCAACGCACCTCCATTCTGTTCTCACTACTGGCTGTTACCAGTGTACATCCCACCAGCAACTAGAGGGTACACAGTTCTCTAAAACCCCTTCAGAATTTATTGTTTGTAGACTTTTTACTGATGGCATTTTGAGTGTTGGGTGGTGATACCTTTTTGTAGGTTGGATTTGCATGCGTCTAATAATTCCCGATATTGAGCTTTCATCTACGTTTTTTTTTTTTAAGTAAAACAGAGAAACTCACCTCTTCAAATTGTTTCCTTGAAAAATTTGCCATGTTCTGAATTCCTGTGGCCATTACCTGCACCAGGACATTTTTTGAGGGCAGGTGTCCTTTACAGCCCTGTAGTAATTGTGAATATCACATGACCATTAGTTCTGCATTTAAAGCTGCTGTTGCAGGAAACGGCCACAAGGGGGCAGCATTTCTATATTCCCAACTCTGGTTACTAGGGCAACACAGCCTTCCTGGAAGTCCTGTTTGTAGGTTGTAAAGTAGAGTGGAATGTGCCAGGACAAACCCCCAGAAACTATGTCTACTTATTTGTTGTTGATATTCTCAGTTTAATTTTCATTTTTCTCAGAGCAAATTTGATTGCAATGTTGTGTTTGTTCTAGGTGTACAGAATGTCTTTCATTGATTCATATATCTTTTCATGTTTGGATCCTGTTCCGTAGAGATTATTACAGAATGTTGTGTAGACCTCTCTTGGTATTCGGTATGTCTGATGATTATATATTTTATAAGTATTAGCATATGTCTGTTAAACCCAATATCCTCCGTTATACATTCCTCACACCTTTCCGTTTGGTTAAGCACAAGCTTGTTTTCTGAACACGTGAGTGTCCTTCTCTGTGGAAATAGGTTCATTCCTATCAATTTTTACATAAGACCTATACGTGATATCATAGGATATGTGTCTCTCGCTTTCTGACTTACTTCAAGTTGTGTGATTGTGTGTAGCCTCGTCTATGGTGCTGCAAACGGCATTGTTTCATTCTTTTCTGTGTCTAATATTGCATTGTGTACATGGACCACTTTTTCGTCCATTCATCTGATGATGGACATTTTTGTTGCTTCCATGTCTTGGCTATTGTAAATACTGCTGCAATACACGATGTTCCATCCTGTGTCTTTTTGATGCTGGCTTTCACAGGTGACAGGCCCAATAGTGGGCCTTCCGGATCATATGGGGACTCAATTTTTACCTTTCAACGCACTGCCATTCTGTTCCTATTATTGGCGGTTACCAGTTTACATCCCACTTAGACCGAGAGGTTACGCTATTCTCCACAACTTCTTCAACATCTATTGTTTGTTGACGTTTTGCTGATGGTCATTCTGACTGGTGTGAGGTGATACGTTTGTGTAGATTGGATTTGCATGCGTCTAATAATTCCTGATGTTTTGCGTGTATCAATGTCCTTTTCATTTTTTTTTAAGATTCAGCTAAACTTACAACTTCAAATTTCCTTCTTGAAAAATTTGCCGCGTTTGGATTTTTTTGGCCATTCCCTACCCCAGGACAGTTTTTGAGGGCATGAGTCATTTACAGCCCTGCAGTCCTTGTGAATATTAGTGACCATTAGCAGTGGATTTAAAGCTGCTGTTTGAGGAAACGGCCTTAAGGTGGCAGCATTTCTACGTTGGCAACTCTGCTTGCTAGGGAAACAGAACCTTGCTGCAAGTTGTGCTTTTAGGTTGCAGATTAGAGTGGAATGTGTCAGGACAAACCCCCATAAGTTTTAGCCTCCTTAATTCTTGTTTGTGTCTTTAAGTTTTCATTTTTATCAGAGCAAATTGGATTTTAAAATGTCTTTTGTTCTAGCTGCACAGAATCTTGTTCATGTACACATATACATATATCTATTGATCTTTGTGTCCTTTTCCATGTAGGTTATTGTAGAGTGTTGAATAGACCACTCTTGGTATTCCATAGGTCTTTGGGGATGATATATTTTATATGTATTAGTATATGTTTGTTAACCCCAATATCCTAATTTGTCCATTCCTCACACCTTTTCTTTGGCTTAACCATAAGTTTGTCTTCTCCATCTGAGATTGTCTTTCCCTATGGAAATATGTTCATTTTTATGAATTTTCAGATAACATAAGTGATATCGTAGAACATTTGTCTTTCGCAATCTGACTTACTTCACGTTGTGTGATTATCTCTAGGCTCATCCGTGGTGCTGCATATGCCATTCTTTTATTTTTTTTCGTGGCTAATATTCCATTCTGTACATATACCACTTCTTCTTTGTCCATTCATCTGTTTATGGAGCTTTTTTTTGCTTCCATGTCTTGGCTCTTTCAATATTGCTGCAGTGCACATTTGCCTGCCTCTGTCTTTCCGATTCTGGTGGTCTTAGGTTATAGGCCCAGAAGGTGCCCTGCCGCATCATACGGTAGCTCAATTTTTACCTTTTAAAGCAGCTGCATTCAGTTTTCATTAGTGCTGTTAGCACTTTACACCCCATCAGCAGCTAGAAGGTACACAGTTCCCTAAAACCTCTTCAGCATTTATAGTTTGTAGACTTTTTGCTGATGGTCATTTGACTGGTGTGAGCTGAAACCTTTGTGGACGTTGGATTTGCATGCAGCTAATAATTCCTTATACTGAGCTTTAGGCATGTCTTTTTTTTTTCTTTTCCTTTTTTTTTTAAAGAGTGAGTACAACTTCCCTCTCATATTGACTTCTTGAAAACTTTGTCATGTGTTGAAATTTCTTGCCTATTCCCTACCCCAGGACATTTTTTGAGGGCAGGTATCATTTACAGCCCCGCAGTCCTCGTGACTATTAAGCGACCATTAGCACTGTGTTTAAAGCTGCTGTTGTGGGAAACAGCCACAAGGCGGCAGCATTATTACGTTCTCAACTCTTGTTACTAGGGCAACAGAGTCTTCCTGGACGTCGTGTTCCTCGGTTGTAAATTAGAGTGGAATGTGCTGGGACAAGCCCCCAGAAGTTTATGTCTCCTTACTTATGTTCGTTTTTTAAATTTAATTTATATTTCTTATCGGAGGAAATTTGATTAGAGTGTTGTGATTGTCTGGCTGTACAGAATCTGGTCAATGATTCATACATATGTCTGTTCATCTTCGGATCCTGTTACCATGTATGTTATTACAGAATGTTGAGTAGACCTCCCTTGGTATTTGGTAGGTGTTTTGTCATGATATATTTTATATGTATTGGTGATTATATAATTCATATAGTTTATATGTTATATGTTTATATACATTTAACATATGTTAGTATATGTATGCTAATTTCCTAATAATCCTAATTTATCCATCCTCCCACCTTTCATTTTGGTTAACCATTAGTTTGTTTTATCAGTCTGTGAGTGTGTTTTTCTGTGGAAATATGTTCATTGGGAGCAATCTTAGGATAACACGTATAAATGATATCATAGGATATTTGTCATTCCCTTTTGACTTACGTAACGTACTATGATTATTTCTAGGCTCATGTGTAGTCCTGCAAACGGCATTTTTCATTTTTTTCCCGAGGCTACTATTCCATTCGGTACGTATACCACTTCTTCTTTGTCCATTTATCTGTTGATGGACATTTTGTTTGCTTGCATGGCTTGGCTATTGTAAATATTGCTGCAGGGCATGTTTGCCTGTCTGTGCCTTTCCCATTCTGGTCTTCTTAGGGTATAGGCCCATTAGGGGATCGGCCGCATGATATGGTAGCTCAATTTTTACCTTTTAAACGCAGCTCCGTTCTGTTCTCATGATTAGCTGTTACCAGTTTACATCCAACCAACAGCATAGTGGGTATGCATTTCTCCCCCAACCCGTCAGCATGCATTGTTTGTAGACTTTTTACGGATGGCATTTTGAATATTGGGTGGTGAAATCTTTTTGTAGTTTGGATTTGCATCCAACCAATAATTCCTGATATTGAGCTTTTATCCATGTTCTTCTTTTTTTAAAACAACCGAGTGAGTAACACTTACCTCTTCAAATTGTTTTCTTGAAAAATTTTCCGTGTTGTGAACTTTCTTGGCCATTACCTACCCCAGGACATGTTTTGAGGACACGTGTCATTTACGGCCCTACAATTACTGTGAATCTCAAGTGACCCTTAGCCCTGTGTTTAAAGCTGCTGTTGTGGGAAACGGCCACAAGGCGGCAGCATTTCTCCATTCCCAAGTCTGGTTACTAGGGCAGCAGAGCCTTCCTGAAAGTTGTGTTCCTAGGTTGTAAATTAGAATGGGATGTGCCAGGGAAAACCCCAATAACTTTATGTCTCATTAATTGTTGTTCGTGGTTTTAATTTTTTAAATTGGGGTAATGAGCAGAATAGTGTTTGTTCTGGGTGTGCACAATCAGGTTCAATTGAACATTATATATATCTACTCATGTACAGATCCTCTTCCCATGTAAATTACTATTATTTTTTTAAATAAATTTATTTTATTTATTTATTTATTTTTGGCTGAGTTGGATCTTCGTTGCTGCATGTGGGCTTTCTCCAGTTGCGGTGAGCGGGGGCTACTCTCCGTTGCGGTGCACCGGCTTCTCACTGCAGTGGCTTCTCTTGTTGCGGAGCACGGGCTCTAGGCGTGTGGGCTTCAGTAGTTGTGGCGCATGGGCTCAGTAGTTATGGCTCATGGGCTCCAGAGCGTAGGCTCATTAGTTGTGGTGCACGGGCTTAGTTGCTCTGCTGCATGTGGGACCTTCCCGAACCAGGGATCGAACCTGTGTCCCCTGCATTGGCAGGTGGATTCTTAACCACGGTGCCACCAGGCAAGCCCCCGTGTAAATTATTACAGAGCGTTCAGTAGACCTCCCTTGGTATATGGTCGGTCTTTTTGATACGTGTGTTTAATATGTATTTGCATACGTACGGTAACCCTAATCTTAATGTATCCATTCCTCCCACCTTTCCTTTTAGATAACCATAGTTTGTTTTCTAAGTCTGTGAGAGTCTTTCTCTGTGGAAATATGTTCATACGTGTCAGTTGTTAGGTAACAGCTAGGAGTGATATCACAGGTTATTTGTCGGCTGCTTTCCGACTTACCTCATGTTCTGTGATTATCTCTAGGCTCATCTATGGTGCTGCAAAGAGCAGTGTTTCATCCTTTTCCATGGCGAATATTGCATTGTGTACATGGACCACTTCTTCTTTGTGCATTCATCTGTGGATGGACATTTTGGTTACTTCCAAGTCTTGGCAATGCTAAATATTGATGCAGTGCAGGATTGCCAGCCTGTGTCTTTTGGATTCTGGTCTTCTCAGGGATTAGGCCCAGCAGTGGGCCTACTAGATCATATGGTAGTTCAAATTTTTCCCTTTCAACGCACCTCCATTCTGTTCTCACTACTGGCTGTTACCAGTGTACATCCCACCAGCAACTAGAGGGTACACAGTTCTCTAAAACCCCTTCAGAATTTATTGTTTGTAGACTTTTTACTGATGGCATTTTGAGTGTTGGGTGGTGATACCTTTTTGTAGGTTGGATTTGCATGCGTCTAATAATTCCCGATATTGAGCTTTCATCTACGTTTTTTTTTTTTAAGTAAAACAGAGAAACTCACCTCTTCAAATTGTTTCCTTGAAAAATTTGCCATGTTCTCAATTCCTGTGGCCATTACCTGCACCAGGACATTTTTTGAGGGCAGGTGTCCTTTACAGCCCTGTAGTAATTGTGAATATCACATGACCATTAGTTCTGCATTTAAAGCTGCTGTTGCAGGAAACGGCCACAAGGGGGCAGCATTTCTATATTCCCAACTCTGGTTACTAGGGCAACACAGCCTTCCTGGAAGTCCTGTTTGTAGGTTGTAAAGTAGAGTGGAATGTGCCAGGACAAACCCCCAGAAACTATGTCTACTTATTTGTTGTTGATATTCTCAGTTTAATTTTCATTTTTCTCAGAGCAAATTTGATTGCAATGTTGTGTTTGTTCTAGGTGTACAGAATGTCTTTCATTGATTCATATATCTTTTCATGTTTGGATCCTGTTCCGTAGAGATTATTACAGAATGTTGTGTAGACCTCTCTTGGTATTCGGTATGTCTGATGATTATATATTTTATAAGTATTAGCATATGTCTGTTAAACCCAATATCCTCCGTTATACATTCCTCACACCTTTCCGTTTGGTTAAGCACAAGCTTGTTTTCTGAACACGTGAGTGTCCTTCTCTGTGGAAATAGGTTCATTCCTATCAATTTTTACATAAGACCTATACGTGATATCATAGGATATGTGTCTCTCGCTTTCTGACTTACTTCAAGTTGTGTGATTGTCTGTAGCCTCGTCTATGGTGCTGCAAACGGCATTGTTTCATTCTTTTCTGTGTCTAATATTGCATTGTGTACATGGACCACTTTTTCGTCCATTCATCTGATGATGGACATTTTTGTTGCTTCCATGTCTTGGCTATTGTAAATACTGCTGCAATACACGATGTTCCATCCTGTGTCTTTTTGATGCTGGCTTTCACAGGTGACAGGCCCAATAGTGGGCCTTCCGGATCATATGGGGACTCAATTTTTACCTTTCAACGCACTGCCATTCTGTTCCTATTATTGGCGGTTACCAGTTTACATCCCACTTAGACCGAGAGGTTACGCTATTCTCCACAACTTCTTCAACATCTATTGTTTGTTGACGTTTTGCTGATGGTCATTCTGACTGGTGTGAGGTGATACGTTTGTGTAGATTGGATTTGCATGCGTCTAATAATTCCTGATGTTTTGCGTGTATCAATGTCCTTTTCATTTTTTTTTAAGATTCAGCTAAACTTACAACTTCAAATTTCCTTCTTGAAAAATTTGCCGCGTTTGGATTTTTTTGGCCATTCCCTACCCCAGGACAGTTTTTGAGGGCATGATTCATTTACAGCCCTGCAGTCCTTGTGAATATTAGTGACCATTAGCAGTGGATTTAAAGCTGCTGTTTGAGGAAACGGCCTTAAGGTGGCAGCATTTCTACGTTGGCAACTCTGCTTGCTAGGGAAACAGAACCTTGCTGCAAGTTGTGCTTTTAGGTTGCAGATTAGAGTGGAATGTGTCAGGACAAACCCCCATAAGTTTTAGCCTCCTTAATTCTTGTTTGTGTCTTTAAGTTTTCATTTTTATCAGAGCAAATTGGATTTTAAAATGTCTTTTGTTCTAGCTGCACAGAATCTTGTTCATGTACACATATACATATATCTATTGATCTTTGTGTCCTTTTCCATGTAGGTTATTGTAGAGTGTTGAATAGACCACTCTTGGTATTCCATAGGTCTTTGGGGATGATATATTTTATATGTATTAGTATATGTTTGTTAACCCCAATATCCTAATTTGTCCATTCCTCACACCTTTTCTTTGGCTTAACCATAAGTTTGTCTTCTCCATCTGAGATTGTCTTTCCCTATGGAAATATGTTCATTTTTATGAATTTTCAGATAACATAAGTGATATCGTAGAACATTTGTCTTTCGCAATCTGACTTACTTCACGTTGTGTGATTATCTCTAGGCTCATCCGTGGTGCTGCATATGCCATTCTTTTATTTTTTTTCGTGGCTAATATTCCATTCTGTACATATACCACTTCTTCTTTGTCCATTCATCTGTTTATGGAGCTTTTTTTTGCTTCCATGTCTTGGCTCTTTCAATATTGCTGCAGTGCACATTTGCCTGCCTCTGTCTTTCCGATTCTGGTGGTCTTAGGTTATAGGCCCAGAAGGTGCCCTGCCGCATCATACGGTAGCTCAATTTTTACCTTTTAAAGCAGCTGCATTCAGTTTTCATTAGTGCTGTTAGCACTTTACACCCCATCAGCAGCTAGAAGGTACACAGTTCCCTAAAACCTCTTCAGCATTTATAGTTTGTAGACTTTTTGCTGATGGTCATTTGACTGGTGTGAGCTGAAACCTTTGTGGACGTTGGATTTGCATGCAGCTAATAATTCCTTATACTGAGCTTTAGGCATGTCTTTTTTTTTTCTTTTCCTTTTTTTTTAAAGAGTGAGTACAACTTCCCTCTCATATTGACTTCTTGAAAACTTTGTCATGTGTTGAAATTTCTTGCCTATTCCCTACCCCAGGACATTTTTTGAGGGCAGGTATCATTTACAGCCCCGCAGTCCTCGTGACTATTAAGCGACCATTAGCACTGTGTTTAAAGCTGCTGTTGTGGGAAACAGCCACAAGGCGGCAGCATTATTACGTTCTCAACTCTTGTTACTAGGGCAACAGGGTCTTCCTGGACGTCGTGTTCCTCGGTTGTAAATTAGAGTGGAATGTGCTGGGACAAGCCCCCAGAAGTTTATGTCTCCTTACTTATGTTCGTTTTTTAAATTTAATTTATATTTCTTATCGGAGGAAATTTGATTAGAGTGTTGTGATTGTCTGGCTGTACAGAATCTGGTCAATGATTCATACATATGTCTGTTCATCTTCGGATCCTGTTACCATGTATGTTATTACAGAATGTTGAGTAGACCTCCCTTGGTATTTGGTAGGTGTTTTGTCATGATATATTTTATATGTATTGGTGATTATATAATTCATATAGTTTATATGTTATATGTTTATATACATTTAACATATGTTAGTATATGTATGCTACCCCCATAATCCTAATTTATCCATCCTCCCACCTTTCATTTTGGTTAACCATTAGTTTGTTTTATCAGTCTGTGAGTGTGTTTTTCTGTGGAAATATGTTCATTGGGAGCAATCTTAGGATAACACGTATAAATGATATCATAGGATATTTGTCATTCCCTTTTGACTTACGTAACGTACTATGATTATTTCTAGGCTCATGTGTAGTCCTGCAAACGGCATTTTTCATTTTTTTCCCGAGGCTACTATTCCATTCGGTACGTATACCACTTCTTCTTTGTCCATTTATCTGTTGATGGACATTTTGTTTGCTTGCATGGCTTGGCTATTGTAAATATTGCTGCAGGGCATGTTTGCCTGTCTGTGCCTTTCCCATTCTGGTCTTCTTAGGGTATAGGCCCATTAGGGGATCGGCCGCATGATATGGTAGCTCAATTTTTACCTTTTAAACGCAGCTCCGTTCTGTTCTCATGATTAGCTGTTACCAGTTTACATCCAACCAACAGCATAGTGGGTATGCATTTCTCCCCCAACCCGTCAGCATGCATTGTTTGTAGACTTTTTACGGATGGCATTTTGAATATTGGGTGGTGAAATCTTTTTGTAGTTTGGATTTGCATCCAACCAATAATTCCTGATATTGAGCTTTTATCCATGTTCTTCTTTTTTTAAAACAACCGAGTGAGTAACACTTACCTCTTCAAATTGTTTTCTTGAAAAATTTTCCGTGTTGTGAACTTTCTTGGCCATTACCTACCCCAGGACATGTTTTGAGGACACGTGTCATTTACGGCCCTACAATTACTGTGAATCTCAAGTGACCCTTAGCCCTGTGTTTAAAGCTGCTGTTGTGGGAAACGGCCACAAGGCGGCAGCATTTCTCCATTCCCAAGTCTGGTTACTAGGGCAGCAGAGCCTTCCTGAAAGTTGTGTTCCTAGGTTGTAAATTAGAATGGGATGTGCCAGGGAAAACCCCAATAACTTTATGTCTCATTAATTGTTGTTCGTGGTTTTAATTTTTTAAATTGGGGTAATGAGCAGAATAGTGTTTGTTCTGGGTGTGCACAATCAGGTTCAATTGAACATTATATATATCTACTCATGTACAGATCCTCTTCCCATGTAAATTACTATTATTTTTTTAAATAAATTTATTTTATTTATTTATTTATTTTTGGCTGAGTTGGATCTTCGTTGCTGCATGTGGGCTTTCTCCAGTTGCGGTGAGCGGGGGCTACTCTCCGTTGCGGTGCACCGGCTTCTCACTGCAGTGGCTTCTCTTGTTGCGGAGCACGGGCTCTAGGCATGTGGGCTTCAGTAGTTGTGGCGCATGGGCTCAGTAGTTATGGCTCATGGGCTCCAGAGCGTAGGCTCATTAGTTGTGGTGCACGGGCTTAGTTGCTCTGCTGCATGTGGGACCTTCCCGAACCAGGGATCGAACCTGTGTCCCCTGCATTGGCAGGTGGATTCTTAACCACGGTGCCACCAGGCAAGCCCCCGTGTAAATTATTACAGAGCGTTCAGTAGACCTCCCTTGGTATATGGTCGGTCTTTTTGATACGTGTGTTTAATATGTATTTGTATACGTACGGTAACCCTAATCTTAATGTATCCATTCCTCCCACCTTTCCTTTTAGATAACCATAGTTTGTTTTCTAAGTCTGTGAGAGTCTTTCTCTGTGGAAATATGTTCATACGTGTCAGTTGTTAGGTAACAGCTAGGAGTGATATCACAGGTTATTTGTCGGCTGCTTTCCGACTTACCTCATGTTCTGTGATTATCTCTAGGCTCATCTATGGTGCTGCAAAGAGCAGTGTTTCATCCTTTTCCATGGCGAATATTGCATTGTGTACATGGACCACTTCTTCTTTGTGCATTCATCTGTGGATGGACATTTTGGTTACTTCCAAGTCTTGGCAATGCTAAATATTGATGCAGTGCAGGATTGCCAGCCTGTGTCTTTTGGATTCTGGTCTTCTCAGGGATTAGGCCCAGCAGTGGGCCTACTAGATCATATGGTAGTTCAAATTTTTCCCTTTCAACGCACCTCCATTCTGTTCTCACTACTGGCTGTTACCAGTGTACATCCCACCAGCAACTAGAGGGTACACAGTTCTCTAAAACCCCTTCAGAATTTATTGTTTGTAGACTTTTTACTGATGGCATTTTGAGTGTTGGGTGGTGATACCTTTTTGTAGGTTGGATTTGCATGCGTCTAATAATTCCCGATATTGAGCTTTCATCTACGTTTTTTTTTTTTTTTAAGTAAAACAGAGAAACTCACCTCTTCAAATTGTTTCCTTGAAAAATTTGCCATGTTCTGAATTCCTGTGGCCATTACCTGCACCAGGACATTTTTTGAGGGCAGGTGTCCTTTACAGCCCTGTAGTAATTGTGAATATCACATGACCATTAGTTCTGCATTTAAAGCTGCTGTTGCAGGAAACGGCCACAAGGGGGCAGCATTTCTATATTCCCAACTCTGGTTACTAGGGCAACACAGCCTTCCTGGAAGTCCTGTTTGTAGGTTGTAAAGTAGAGTGGAATGTGCCAGGACAAACCCCCAGAAACTATGTCTACTTATTTGTTGTTGATATTCTCAGTTTAATTTTCATTTTTCTCAGAGCAAATTTGATTGCAATGTTGTGTTTGTTCTAGGTGTACAGAATGTCTTTCATTGATTCATATATCTTTTCATGTTTGGATCCTGTTCCGTAGAGATTATTACAGAATGTTGTGTAGACCTCTCTTGGTATTCGGTATGTCTGATGATTATATATTTTATAAGTATTAGCATATGTCTGTTAAACCCAATATCCTCCGTTATACATTCCTCACACCTTTCCGTTTGGTTAAGCACAAGCTTGTTTTCTGAACACGTGAGTGTCCTTCTCTGTGGAAATAGGTTCATTCCTATCAATTTTTACATAAGACCTATACGTGATATCATAGGATATGTGTCTCTCGCTTTCTGACTTACTTCAAGTTGTGTGATTGTCTGTAGCCTCGTCTATGGTGCTGCAAACGGCATTGTTTCGTTCTTTTCTGTGTCTAATATTGCATTGTGTACATGGACCACTTTTTCGTCCATTCATCTGATGATGGACATTTTTGTTGCTTCCATGTCTTGGCTATTGTAAATACTGCTGCAATACACGATGTTCCATCCTGTGTCTTTTTGATGCTGGCTTTCACAGGTGACAGGCCCAATAGTGGGCCTTCCGGATCATATGGGGACTCAATTTTTACCTTTCAACGCACTGCCATTCTGTTCCTATTATTGGCGGTTACCAGTTTACATCCCACTTAGACCGAGAGGTTACGCTATTCTCCACAACTTCTTCAACATCTATTGTTTGTTGACGTTTTGCTGATGGTCATTCTGACTGGTGTGAGGTGATACGTTTGTGTAGATTGGATTTGCATGCGTCTAATAATTCCTGATGTTTTGCGTGTATCAATGTCCTTTTCATTTTTTTTTAAGATTCAGCTAAACTTACAACTTCAAATTTCCTTCTTGAAAAATTTGCCACGTTTGGATTTTTTTGGCCATTCCCTACCCCAGGACAGTTTTTGAGGGCATGAGTCATTTACAGCCCTGCAGTCCTTGTGAATATTAGTGACCATTAGCAGTGGATTTAAAGCTGCTGTTTGAGGAAACGGCCTTAAGGTGGCAGCATTTCTACGTTGCCAACTCTGCTTGCTAGGGAAACAGAACCTTGCTGCAAGTTGTGCTTTTAGGTTGCAGATTAGAGTGGAATGTGTCAGGACAAACCCCCATAAGTTTTAGCCTCCTTAATTCTTGTTTGTGTCTTTAAGTTTTCATTTTTATCAGAGCAAATTGGATTTTAAAATGTCTTTTGTTCTAGCTGCACAGAATCTTGTTCATGTACACATATACATATATCTATTGATCTTTGTGTCCTTTTCCATGTAGGTTATTGTAGAGTGTTGAATAGACCACTCTTGGTATTCCATAGGTCTTTGGGGATGATATATTTTATATGTATTAGTATATGTTTGTTAACCCCAATATCCTAATTTGTCCATTCCTCACACCTTTTCTTTGGCTTAACCATAAGTTTGTCTTCTCCATCTGAGATTGTCTTTCCCTATGGAAATATGTTCATTTTTATGAATTTTCAGATAACATAAGTGATATCGTAGAACATTTGTCTTTCGCAATCTGACTTACTTCACGTTGTGTGATTATCTCTAGGCTCATCCGTGGTGCTGCATATGCCATTCTTTTATTTTTTTTCGTGGCTAATATTCCATTCTGTACATATACCACTTCTTCTTTGTCCATTCATCTGTTTATGGAGCTTTTTTTTGCTTCCATGTCTTGGCTCTTTCAATATTGCTGCAGTGCACATTTGCCTGCCTCTGTCTTTCCGATTCTGGTGGTCTTAGGTTATAGGCCCAGAAGGTGCCCTGCCGCATCATACGGTAGCTCAATTTTTACCTTTTAAAGCAGCTGCATTCAGTTTTCATTAGTGCTGTTAGCACTTTACACCCCATCAGCAGCTAGAAGGTACACAGTTCCCTAAAACCTCTTCAGCATTTATAGTTTGTAGACTTTTTGCTGATGGTCATTTGACTGGTGTGAGCTGAAACCTTTGTGGACGTTGGATTTGCATGCAGCTAATAATTCCTTATACTGAGCTTTAGGCATGTCTTTTTTTTTTCTTTTCCTTTTTTTTTAAAGAGTGAGTACAACTTCCCTCTCATATTGACTTCTTGAAAACTTTGTCATGTGTTGAAATTTCTTGCCTATTCCCTACCCCAGGACATTTTTTGAGGGCAGGTATCATTTACAGCCCCGCAGTCCTCGTGACTATTAAGCGACCATTAGCACTGTGTTTAAAGCTGCTGTTGTGGGAAACAGCCACAAGGCGGCAGCATTATTACGTTCTCAACTCTTGTTACTAGGGCAACAGAGTCTTCCTGGACGTCGTGTTCCTCGGTTGTAAATTAGAGTGGAATGTGCTGGGACAAGCCCCCAGAAGTTTATGTCTCCTTACTTATGTTCGTTTTTTAAATTTAATTTATATTTCTTATCGGAGGAAATTTGATTAGAGTGTTGTGATTGTCTGGCTGTACAGAATCTGGTCAATGATTCATACATATGTCTGTTCATCTTCGGATCCTGTTACCATGTATGTTATTACAGAATGTTGAGTAGACCTCCCTTGGTATTTGGTAGGTGTTTTGTCATGATATATTTTATATGTATTGGTGATTATATAATTCATATAGTTTATATGTTATATGTTTATATACATTTAACATATGTTAGTATATGTATGCTAATTTCCTAATAATCCTAATTTATCCATCCTCCCACCTTTCATTTTGGTTAACCATTAGTTTGTTTTATCAGTCTGTGAGTGTGTTTTTCTGTGGAAATATGTTCATTGGGAGCAATCTTAGGATAACACGTATAAATGATATCATAGGATATTTGTCATTCCCTTTTGACTTACGTAACGTACTATGATTATTTCTAGGCTCATGTGTAGTCCTGCAAACGGCATTTTTCATTTTTTTCCCGAGGCTACTATTCCATTCGGTACGTATACCACTTCTTCTTTGTCCATTTATCTGTTGATGGACATTTTGTTTGCTTGCATGGCTTGGCTATTGTAAATATTGCTGCAGGGCATGTTTGCCTGTCTGTGCCTTTCCCATTCTGGTCTTCTTAGGGTATAGGCCCATTAGGGGATCGGCCGCATGATATGGTAGCTCAATTTTTACCTTTTAAACGCAGCTCCGTTCTGTTCTCATGATTAGCTGTTACCAGTTTACATCCAACCAACAGCATAGTGGGTATGCATTTCTCCCCCAACCCGTCAGCATGCATTGTTTGTAGACTTTTTACGGATGGCATTTTGAATATTGGGTGGTGAAATCTTTTTGTAGTTTGGATTTGCATCCAACCAATAATTCCTGATATTGAGCTTTTATCCATGTTCTTCTTTTTTTAAAACAACCGAGTGAGTAACACTTACCTCTTCAAATTGTTTTCTTGAAAAATTTTCCGTGTTGTGAACTTTCTTGGCCATTACCTACCCCAGGACATGTTTTGAGGACACGTGTCATTTACGGCCCTACAATTACTGTGAATCTCAAGTGACCCTTAGCCCTGTGTTTAAAGCTGCTGTTGTGGGAAACGGCCACAAGGCGGCAGCATTTCTCCATTCCCAAGTCTGGTTACTAGGGCAGCAGAGCCTTCCTGAAAGTTGTGTTCCTAGGTTGTAAATTAGAATGGGATGTGCCAGGGAAAACCCCAATAACTTTATGTCTCATTAATTGTTGTTCGTGGTTTTAATTTTTTAAATTGGGGTAATGAGCAGAATAGTGTTTGTTCTGGGTGTGCACAATCAGGTTCAATTGAACATTATATATATCTACTCATGTACAGATCCTCTTCCCATGTAAATTACTATTATTTTTTTAAATAAATTTATTTTATTTATTTATTTATTTTTGGCTGAGTTGGATCTTCGTTGCTGCATGTGGGCTTTCTCCAGTTGCGGTGAGCGGGGGCTACTCTCCGTTGCGGTGCACCGGCTTCTCACTGCAGTGGCTTCTCTTGTTGCGGAGCACGGGCTCTAGGCGTGTGGGCTTCAGTAGTTGTGGCGCATGGGCTCAGTAGTTATGGCTCATGGGCTCCAGAGCGTAGGCTCATTAGTTGTGGTGCACGGGCTTAGTTGCTCTGCTGCATGTGGGACCTTCCCGAACCAGGGATCGAACCTGTGTCCCCTGCATTGGCAGGTGGATTCTTAACCACGGTGCCACCAGGCAAGCCCCCGTGTAAATTATTACAGAGCGTTCAGTAGACCTCCCTTGGTATATGGTCGGTCTTTTTGATACGTGTGTTTAATATGTATTTGTATACGTACGGTAACCCTAATCTTAATGTATCCATTCCTCCCACCTTTCCTTTTAGATAACCATAGTTTGTTTTCTAAGTCTGTGAGAGTCTTTCTCTGTGGAAATATGTTCATACGTGTCAGTTGTTAGGTAACAGCTAGGAGTGATATCACAGGTTATTTGTCGGCTGCTTTCCGACTTACCTCATGTTCTGTGATTATCTCTAGGCTCATCTATGGTGCTGCAAAGAGCAGTGTTTCATCCTTTTCCATGGCGAATATTGCATTGTGTACATGGACCACTTCTTCTTTGTGCATTCATCTGTGGATGGACATTTTGGTTACTTCCAAGTCTTGGCAATGCTAAATATTGATGCAGTGCAGGATTGCCAGCCTGTGTCTTTTGGATTCTGGTCTTCTCAGGGATTAGGCCCAGCAGTGGGCCTACTAGATCATATGGTAGTTCAAATTTTTCCCTTTCAACGCACCTCCATTCTGTTCTCACTACTGGCTGTTACCAGTGTACATCCCACCAGCAACTAGAGGGTACACAGTTCTCTAAAACCCCTTCAGAATTTATTGTTTGTAGACTTTTTACTGATGGCATTTTGAGTGTTGGGTGGTGATACCTTTTTGTAGGTTGGATTTGCATGCGTCTAATAATTCCCGATATTGAGCTTTCATCTACGTTTTTTTTTTTAAGTAAAACAGAGAAACTCACCTCTTCAAATTGTTTCCTTGAAAAATTTGCCATGTTCTGAATTCCTGTGGCCATTACCTGCACCAGGACATTTTTTGAGGGCAGGTGTCCTTTACAGCCCTGTAGTAATTGTGAATATCACATGACCATTAGTTCTGCATTTAAAGCTGCTGTTGCAGGAAACGGCCACAAGGGGGCAGCATTTCTATATTCCCAACTCTGGTTACTAGGGCAACACAGCCTTCCTGGAAGTCCTGTTTGTAGGTTGTAAAGTAGAGTGGAATGTGCCAGGACAAACCCCCAGAAACTATGTCTACTTATTTGTTGTTGATATTCTCAGTTTAATTTTCATTTTTCTCAGAGCAAATTTGATTGCAATGTTGTGTTTGTTCTAGGTGTACAGAATGTCTTTCATTGATTCATATATCTTTTCATGTTTGGATCCTGTTCCGTAGAGATTATTACAGAATGTTGTGTAGACCTCTCTTGGTATTCGGTATGTCTGATGATTATATATTTTATAAGTATTAGCATATGTCTGTTAAACCCAATATCCTCCGTTATACATTCCTCACACCTTTCCGTTTGGTTAAGCACAAGCTTGTTTTCTGAACACGTGAGTGTCCTTCTCTGTGGAAATAGGTTCATTCCTATCAATTTTTACATAAGACCTATACGTGATATCATAGGATATGTGTCTCTCGCTTTCTGACTTACTTCAAGTTGTGTGATTGTGTGTAGCCTCGTCTATGGTGCTGCAAACGGCATTGTTTCATTCTTTTCTGTGTCTAATATTGCATTGTGTACATGGACCACTTTTTCGTCCATTCATCTGATGATGGACATTTTTGTTGCTTCCATGTCTTGGCTATTGTAAATACTGCTGCAATACACGATGTTCCATCCTGTGTCTTTTTGATGCTGGCTTTCACAGGTGACAGGCCCAATAGTGGGCCTTCCGGATCATATGGGGACTCAATTTTTACCTTTCAACGCACTGCCATTCTGTTCCTATTATTGGCGGTTACCAGTTTACATCCCACTTAGACCGAGAGGTTACGCTATTCTCCACAACTTCTTCAACATCTATTGTTTGTTGACGTTTTGCTGATGGTCATTCTGACTGGTGTGAGGTGATACGTTTGTGTAGATTGGATTTGCATGCGTCTAATAATTCCTGATGTTTTGCATGTATCAATGTCCTTTTCATTTTTTTTTAAGATTCAGCTAAACTTACAACTTCAAATTTCCTTCTTGAAAAATTTGCCACGTTTGGATTTTTTTGGCCATTCCCTACCCCAGGACAGTTTTTGAGGGCATGAGTCATTTACAGCCCTGCAGTCCTTGTGAATATTAGTGACCATTAGCAGTGGATTTAAAGCTGCTGTTTGAGGAAACGGCCTTAAGGTGGCAGCATTTCTACGTTGGCAACTCTGCTTGCTAGGGAAACAGAACCTTGCTGCAAGTTGTGCTTTTAGGTTGCAGATTAGAGTGGAATGTGTCAGGACAAACCCCCATAAGTTTTAGCCTCCTTAATTCTTGTTTGTGTCTTTAAGTTTTCATTTTTATCAGAGCAAATTGGATTTTAAAATGTCTTTTGTTCTAGCTGCACAGAATCTTGTTCATGTACACATATACATATATCTATTGATCTTTGTGTCCTTTTCCATGTAGGTTATTGTAGAGTGTTGAATAGACCACTCTTGGTATTCCATAGGTCTTTGGGGATGATATATTTTATATGTATTAGTATATGTTTGTTAACCCCAATATCCTAATTTGTCCATTCCTCACACCTTTTCTTTGGCTTAACCATAAGTTTGTCTTCTCCATCTGAGATTGTCTTTCCCTATGGAAATATGTTCATTTTTATGAATTTTCAGATAACATAAGTGATATCGTAGAACATTTGTCTTTCGCAATCTGACTTACTTCACGTTGTGTGATTATCTCTAGGCTCATCCGTGGTGCTGCATATGCCATTCTTTTATTTTTTTTCGTGGCTAATATTCCATTCTGTACATATACCACTTCTTCTTTGTCCATTCATCTGTTTATGGAGCTTTTTTTTGCTTCCATGTCTTGGCTCTTTCAATATTGCTGCAGTGCACATTTGCCTGCCTCTGTCTTTCCGATTCTGGTGGTCTTAGGTTATAGGCCCAGAAGGTGCCCTGCCGCATCATACGGTAGCTCAATTTTTACCTTTTAAAGCAGCTGCATTCAGTTTTCATTAGTGCTGTTAGCACTTTACACCCCATCAGCAGCTAGAAGGTACACAGTTCCCTAAAACCTCTTCAGCATTTATAGTTTGTAGACTTTTTGCTGATGGTCATTTGACTGGTGTGAGCTGAAACCTTTGTGGACGTTGGATTTGCATGCAGCTAATAATTCCTTATACTGAGCTTTAGGCATGTCTTTTTTTTTTCTTTTCCTTTTTTTTTTAAAGAGTGAGTACAACTTCCCTCTCATATTAACTTCTTGAAAACTTTGTCATGTGTTGAAATTTCTTGCCTATTCCCTACCCCAGGACATTTTTTGAGGGCAGGTATCATTTACAGCCCCGCAGTCCTCGTGACTATTAAGCGACCATTAGCACTGTGTTTAAAGCTGCTGTTGTGGGAAACAGCCACAAGGCGGCAGCATTATTACGTTCTCAACTCTTGTTACTAGGGCAACAGAGTCTTCCTGGACGTCGTGTTCCTCGGTTGTAAATTAGAGTGGAATGTGCTGGGACAAGCCCCCAGAAGTTTATGTCTCCTTACTTATGTTCGTTTTTTAAATTTAATTTATATTTCTTATCGGAGGAAATTTGATTAGAGTGTTGTGATTGTCTGGCTGTACAGAATCTGGTCAATGATTCATACATATGTCTGTTCATCTTCGGATCCTGTTACCATGTACGTTATTACAGAATGTTGAGTAGACCTCCCTTGGTATTTGGTAGGTGTTTTGTCATGATATATTTTATATGTATTGGTGATTATATAATTCATATAGTTTATATGTTATATGTTTATATACATTTAACATACGTTAGTATATGTATGCTACCCCCATAATCCTAATTTATCCATCCTCCCACCTTTCATTTTGGTTAACCATTAGTTTGTTTTATCAGTCTGTGAGTGTGTTTTTCTGTGGAAATATGTTCATTGGGAGCAATCTTAGGATAACACGTATAAATGATATCATAGGATATTTGTCATTCCCTTTTGACTTACGTAACGTACTATGATTATTTCTAGGCTCATGTGTAGTCCTGCAAACGGCATTGTTCATTTTTTTCCCGAGGCTACTATTCCATTCGGTACGTATACCACTTCTTCTTTGTCCATTTATCTGTTGATGGACATTTTGTTTGCTTGCATGGCTTGGCTATTGTAAATATTGCTGCAGGGCATGTTTGCCTGTCTGTGCCTTTCCCATTCTGGTCTTCTTAGGGTATAGGCCCATTAGGGGATCGGCCGCATGATATGGTAGCTCAATTTTTACCTTTTAAACGCAGCTCCGTTCTGTTCTCATGATTAGCTGTTACCAGTTTACATCCAACCAACAGCATAGTGGGTATGCATTTCTCCCCCAACCCGTCAGCATGCATTGTTTGTAGACTTTTTACGGATGGCATTTTGAATATTGGGTGGTGAAATCTTTTTGTAGTTTGGATTTGCATCCAACCAATAATTCCTGATATTGAGCTTTTATCCATGTTCTTCTTTTTTTAAAACAACCGAGTGAGTAACACTTACCTCTTCAAATTGTTTTCTTGAAAAATTTTCCGTGTTGTGAACTTTCTTGGCCATTACCTACCCCAGGACATGTTTTGAGGACACGTGTCATTTACGGCCCTACAATTACTGTGAATCTCAAGTGACCCTTAGCCCTGTGTTTAAAGCTGCTGTTGTGGGAAACGGCCACAAGGCGGCAGCATTTCTCCATTCCCAAGTCTGGTTACTAGGGCAGCAGAGCCTTCCTGAAAGTTGTGTTCCTAGGTTGTAAATTAGAATGGGATGTGCCAGGGAAAACCCCAATAACTTTATGTCTCATTAATTGTTGTTCGTGGTTTTAATTTTTTAAATTGGGGTAATGAGCAGAATAGTGTTTGTTCTGGGTGTGCACAATCAGGTTCAATTGAACATTATATATATCTACTCATGTACAGATCCTCTTCCCATGTAAATTACTATTATTTTTTTAAATAAATTTATTTTATTTATTTATTTATTTTTGGCTGAGTTGGATCTTCGTTGCTGCATGTGGGCTTTCTCCAGTTGCGGTGAGCGGGGGCTACTCTCCGTTGCGGTGCACCGGCTTCTCACTGCAGTGGCTTCTCTTGTTGCGGAGCACGGGCTCTAGGTGTGTGGGCTTCAGTAGTTGTGGCGCATGGGCTCAGTAGTTATGGCTCATGGGCTCCAGAGCGTAGGCTCATTAGTTGTGGTGCACGGGCTTAGTTGCTCTGCTGCATGTGGGACCTTCCCGAACCAGGGATCGAACCTGTGTCCCCTGCATTGGCAGGTGGATTCTTAACCACGGTGCCACCAGGCAAGCCCCCGTGTAAATTATTACAGAGCGTTCAGTAGACCTCCCTTGGTATATGGTCGGTCTTTTTGATACGTGTGTTTAATATGTATTTGTATACGTACGGTAACCCTAATCTTAATGTATCCATTCCTCCCACCTTTCCTTTTAGATAACCATAGTTTGTTTTCTAAGTCTGTGAGAGTCTTTCTCTGTGGAAATATGTTCATACGTGTCAGTTGTTAGGTAACAGCTAGGAGTGATATCACAGGTTATTTGTCGGCTGCTTTCCGACTTACCTCATGTTCTGTGATTATCTCTAGGCTCATCTATGGTGCTGCAAAGAGCAGTGTTTCATCCTTTTCCATGGCGAATATTGCATTGTGTACATGGACCACTTCTTCTTTGTGCATTCATCTGTGGATGGACATTTTGGTTACTTCCAAGTCTTGGCAATGCTAAATATTGATGCAGTGCAGGATTGCCAGCCTGTGTCTTTTGGATTCTGGTCTTCTCAGGGATTAGGCCCAGCAGTGGGCCTACTAGATCATATGGTAGTTCAAATTTTTCCCTTTCAACGCACCTCCATTCTGTTCTCACTACTGGCTGTTACCAGTGTACATCCCACCAGCAACTAGAGGGTACACAGTTCTCTAAAACCCCTTCAGAATTTATTGTTTGTAGACTTTTTACTGATGGCATTTTGAGTGTTGGGTGGTGATACCTTTTTGTAGGTTGGATTTGCATGCGTCTAATAATTCCCGATATTGAGCTTTCATCTACGTTTTTTTTTTTTAAGTAAAACAGAGAAACTCACCTCTTCAAATTGTTTCCTTGAAAAATTTGCCATGTTCTGAATTCCTGTGGCCATTACCTGCACCAGGACATTTTTTGAGGGCAGGTGTCCTTTACAGCCCTGTAGTAATTGTGAATATCACATGACCATTAGTTCTGCATTTAAAGCTGCTGTTGCAGGAAACGGCCACAAGGGGGCAGCATTTCTATATTCCCAACTCTGGTTACTAGGGCAACACAGCCTTCCTGGAAGTCCTGTTTGTAGGTTGTAAAGTAGAGTGGAATGTGCCAGGACAAACCCCCAGAAACTATGTCTACTTATTTGTTGTTGATATTCTCAGTTTAATTTTCATTTTTCTCAGAGCAAATTTGATTGCAATGTTGTGTTTGTTCTAGGTGTACAGAATGTCTTTCATTGATTCATATATCTTTTCATGTTTGGATCCTGTTCCGTAGAGATTATTACAGAATGTTGTGTAGACCTCTCTTGGTATTCGGTATGTCTGATGATTATATATTTTATAAGTATTAGCATATGTCTGTTAAACCCAATATCCTCCGTTATACATTCCTCACACCTTTCCGTTTGGTTAAGCACAAGCTTGTTTTCTGAACACGTGAGTGTCCTTCTCTGTGGAAATAGGTTCATTCCTATCAATTTTTACATAAGACCTATACGTGATATCATAGGATATGTGTCTCTCGCTTTCTGACTTACTTCAAGTTGTGTGATTGTCTGTAGCCTCGTCTATGGTGCTGCAAACGGCATTGTTTCGTTCTTTTCTGTGTCTAATATTGCATTGTGTACATGGACCACTTTTTCGTCCATTCATCTGATGATGGACATTTTTGTTGCTTCCATGTCTTGGCTATTGTAAATACTGCTGCAATACACGATGTTCCATCCTGTGTCTTTTTGATGCTGGCTTTCACAGGTGACAGGCCCAATAGTGGGCCTTCCGGATCATATGGGGACTCAATTTTTACCTTTCAACGCACTGCCATTCTGTTCCTATTATTGGCGGTTACCAGTTTACATCCCACTTAGACCGAGAGGTTACGCTATTCTCCACAACTTCTTCAACATCTATTGTTTGTTGACGTTTTGCTGATGGTCATTCTGACTGGTGTGAGGTGATACGTTTGTGTAGATTGGATTTGCATGCGTCTAATAATTCCTGATGTTTTGCGTGTATCAATGTCCTTTTCATTTTTTTTTAAGATTCAGCTAAACTTACAACTTCAAATTTCCTTCTTGAAAAATTTGCCGCGTTTGGATTTTTTTGGCCATTCCCTACCCCAGGACAGTTTTTGAGGGCATGAGTCATTTACAGCCCTGCAGTCCTTGTGAATATTAGTGACCATTAGCAGTGGATTTAAAGCTGCTGTTTGAGGAAACGGCCTTAAGGTGGCAGCATTTCTACGTTGCCAACTCTGCTTGCTAGGGAAACAGAACCTTGCTGCAAGTTGTGCTTTTAGGTTGCAGATTAGAGTGGAATGTGTCAGGACAAACCCCCATAAGTTTTAGCCTCCTTAATTCTTGTTTGTGTCTTTAAGTTTTCATTTTTATCAGAGCAAATTGGATTTTAAAATGTCTTTTGTTCTAGCTGCACAGAATCTTGTTCATGTACACATATACATATATCTATTGATCTTTGTGTCCTTTTCCATGTAGGTTATTGTAGAGTGTTGAATAGACCACTCTTGATATTCCATAGGTCTTTGGGGATGATATATTTTATATGTATTAGTATATTTTTGTTAACCCCAATATCCTAATTTGTCCATTCCTCACACCTTTTCTTTAGCTTAACCATAAGTTTGTCTTCTCCATCTGAGATTGTCTTTCCCTATGGAAATATGTTCATTTTTATGAATTTTCAGATAACATAAGTGATATCGTAGAACATTTGTCTTTCGCAATCTGACTTACTTCACATTGTGTGATTATCTCTAGGCTCATCCGTGGTGCTGCATATGCCATTCTTTTATTTTTTTTCGTGGCTAATATTCCATTCTGTACATATACCACTTCTTCTTTGTCCATTCATCTGTTTATGGAGCTTTTTTTTGCTTCCATGTCTTGGCTCTTTCAATATTGCTGCAGTGCACATTTGCCTGCCTCTGTCTTTCCGATTCTGGTGGTCTTAGGTTATAGGCCCAGAAGGTGCCCTGCCGCATCATACGGTAGCTCAATTTTTACCTTTTAAAGCAGCTGCTTTCAGTTTTCATTAGTGCTGTTAGCACTTTACACCCCATCAGCAGGTAGAAGGTACACAGTTCCCTAAAACCTCTTCAGCATTTATAGTTTGTAGACTTTTTGCTGATGGTCATTTGACTGGTGTGAGCTGAAACCTTTGTGGACGTTGGATTTGCATGCAGCTAATAATTCCTTATACTGAGCTTTAGGCATGTCTTTTTTTTTTCTTTTCCTTTTTTTTTTAAAGAGTGAGTACAACTTCCCTCTCATATTGACTTCTTGAAAACTTTGTCATGTGTTGAAATTTCTTGCCTATTCCCTACCCCAGGACATTTTTTGAGGGCAGGTATCATTTACAGCCCCGCAGTCCTCGTGACTATTAAGCGACCATTAGCACTGTGTTTAAAGCTGCTGTTGTGGGAAACAGCCACAAGGCGGCAGCATTATTACGTTCTCAACTCTTGTTACTAGGGCAACAGAGTCTTCCTGGACGTCGTGTTCCTCGGTTGTAAATTAGAGTGGAATGTGCTGGGACAAGCCCCCAGAAGTTTATGTCTCCTTACTTATGTTCGTTTTTTAAATTTAATTTATATTTCTTATCGGAGGAAATTTGATTAGAGTGTTGTGATTGTCTGGCTGTACAGAATCTGGTCAATGATTCATACATATGTCTGTTCATCTTCGGATCCTGTTACCATGTATGTTATTACAGAATGTTGAGTAGACCTCCCTTGGTATTTGGTAGGTGTTTTGTCATGATATATTTTATATGTATTGGTGATTATATAATTCATATAGTTTATATGTTATATGTTTATATACATTTAACATATGTTAGTATATGTATGCTAATTTCCTAATAATCCTAATTTATCCATCCTCCCACCTTTCATTTTGGTTAACCATTAGTTTGTTTTATCAGTCTGTGAGTGTGTTTTTCTGTGGAAATATGTTCATTGGGAGCAATCTTAGGATAACACGTATAAATGATATCATAGGATATTTGTCATTCCCTTTTGACTTACGTAACGTACTATGATTATTTCTAGGCTCATGTGTAGTCCTGCAAACGGCATTGTTCATTTTTTTCCCGAGGCTACTATTCCATTCGGTACGTATACCACTTCTTCTTTGTCCATTTATCTGTTGATGGACATTTTGTTTGCTTGCATGGCTTGGCTATTGTAAATATTGCTGCAGGGCATGTTTGCCTGTCTGTGCCTTTCCCATTCTGGTCTTCTTAGGGTATAGGCCCATTAGGGGATCGGCCGCATGATATGGTAGCTCAATTTTTACCTTTTAAACGCAGCTCCGTTCTGTTCTCATGATTAGCTGTTACCAGTTTACATCCAACCAACAGCATAGTGGGTATGCATTTCTCCCCCAACCCGTCAGCATGCATTGTTTGTAGACTTTTTACGGATGGCATTTTGAATATTGGGTGGTGAAATCTTTTTGTAGTTTGGATTTGCATCCAACCAATAATTCCTGATATTGAGCTTTTATCCATGTTCTTCTTTTTTTAAAACAACCGAGTGAGTAACACTTACCTCTTCAAATTGTTTTCTTGAAAAATTTTCCGTGTTGTGAACTTTCTTGGCCATTACCTACCCCAGGACATGTTTTGAGGACACGTGTCATTTACGGCCCTACAATTACTGTGAATCTCAAGTGACCCTTAGCCCTGTGTTTAAAGCTGCTGTTGTGGGAAACGGCCACAAGGCGGCAGCATTTCTCCATTCCCAAGTCTGGTTACTAGGGCAGCAGAGCCTTCCTGAAAGTTGTGTTCCTAGGTTGTAAATTAGAATGGGATGTGCCAGGGAAAACCCCAATAACTTTATGTCTCATTAATTGTTGTTCGTGGTTTTAATTTTTTAAATTGGGGTAATGAGCAGAATAGTGTTTGTTCTGGGTGTGCACAATCAGGTTCAATTGAACATTATATATATCTACTCATGTACAGATCCTCTTCCCATGTAAATTACTATTATTTTTTTAAATAAATTTATTTTATTTATTTATTTATTTTTGGCTGAGTTGGATCTTCGTTGCTGCATGTGGGCTTTCTCCAGTTGCGGTGAGCGGGGGCTACTCTCCGTTGCGGTGCACCGGCTTCTCACTGCAGTGGCTTCTCTTGTTGCGGAGCACGGGCTCTAGGCGTGTGGGCTTCAGTAGTTGTGGCGCATGGGCTCAGTAGTTATGGCTCATGGGCTCCAGAGCGTAGGCTCATTAGTTGTGGTGCACGGGCTTAGTTGCTCTGCTGCATGTGGGACCTTCCCGAACCAGGGATCGAACCTGTGTCCCCTGCATTGGCAGGTGGATTCTTAACCACGGTGCCACCAGGCAAGCCCCCGTGTAAATTATTACAGAGCGTTCAGTAGACCTCCCTTGGTATATGGTCGGTCTTTTTGATACGTGTGTTTAATATGTATTTGTATACGTACGGTAACCCTAATCTTAATGTATCCATTCCTCCCACCTTTCCTTTTAGATAACCATAGTTTGTTTTCTAAGTCTGTGAGAGTCTTTCTCTGTGGAAATATGTTCATACGTGTCAGTTGTTAGGTAACAGCTAGGAGTGATATCACAGGTTATTTGTCGGCTGCTTTCCGACTTACCTCATGTTCTGTGATTATCTCTAGGCTCATCTATGGTGCTGCAAAGAGCAGTGTTTCATCCTTTTCCATGGCGAATATTGCATTGTGTACATGGACCACTTCTTCTTTGTGCATTCATCTGTGGATGGACATTTTGGTTACTTCCAAGTCTTGGCAATGCTAAATATTGATGCAGTGCAGGATTGCCAGCCTGTGTCTTTTGGATTCTGGTCTTCTCAGGGATTAGGCCCAGCAGTGGGCCTACTAGATCATATGGTAGTTCAAATTTTTCCCTTTCAACGCACCTCCATTCTGTTCTCACTACTGGCTGTTACCAGTGTACATCCCACCAGCAACTAGAGGGTACACAGTTCTCTAAAACCCCTTCAGAATTTATTGTTTGTAGACTTTTTACTGATGGCATTTTGAGTGTTGGGTGGTGATACCTTTCTGTAGGTTGGATTTGCATGCGTCTAATAATTCCCGATATTGAGCTTTCATCTACGTTTTTTTTTTTTTTAAGTAAAACAGAGAAACTCACCTCTTCAAATTGTTTCCTTGAAAAATTTGCCATGTTCTGAATTCCTGTGGCCATTACCTGCACCAGGACATTTTTTGAGGGCAGGTGTCCTTTACAGCCCTGTAGTAATTGTGAATATCACATGACCATTAGTTCTGCATTTAAAGCTGCTGTTGCAGGAAACGGCCACAAGGGGGCAGCATTTCTATATTCCCAACTCTGGTTACTAGGGCAACACAGCCTTCCTGGAAGTCCTGTTTGTAGGTTGTAAAGTAGAGTGGAATGTGCCAGGACAAACCCCCAGAAACTATGTCTACTTATTTGTTGTTGATATTCTCAGTTTAATTTTCATTTTTCTCAGAGCAAATTTGATTGCAATGTTGTGTTTGTTCTAGGTGTACAGAATGTCTTTCATTGATTCATATATCTTTTCATGTTTGGATCCTGTTCCGTAGAGATTATTACAGAATGTTGTGTAGACCTCTCTTGGTATTCGGTATGTCTGATGATTATATATTTTATAAGTATTAGCATATGTCTGTTAAACCCAATATCCTCCGTTATACATTCCTCACACCTTTCCGTTTGGTTAAGCACAAGCTTGTTTTCTGAACACGTGAGTGTCCTTCTCTGTGGAAATAGGTTCATTCCTATCAATTTTTACATAAGACCTATACGTGATATCATAGGATATGTGTCTCTCGCTTTCTGACTTACTTCAAGTTGTGTGATTGTCTGTAGCCTCGTCTATGGTGCTGCAAACGGCATTGTTTCGTTCTTTTCTGTGTCTAATATTGCATTGTGTACATGGACCACTTTTTCGTCCATTCATCTGATGATGGACATTTTTGTTGCTTCCATGTCTTGGCTATTGTAAATACTGCTGCAATACACGATGTTCCATCCTGTGTCTTTTTGATGCTGGCTTTCACAGGTGACAGGCCCAATAGTGGGCCTTCCGGATCATATGGGGACTCAATTTTTACCTTTCAACGCACTGCCATTCTGTTCCTATTATTGGCGGTTACCAGTTTACATCCCACTTAGACCGAGAGGTTACGCTATTCTCCACAACTTCTTCAACATCTATTGTTTGTTGACGTTTTGCTGATGGTCATTCTGACTGGTGTGAGGTGATACGTTTGTGTAGATTGCATTTGCATGCGTCTAATAATTCCTGATGTTTTGCGTGTATCAATGTCCTTTTCATTTTTTTTTAAGATTCAACTAAACTTACAACTTCAAATTTCCTTCTTGAAAAATTTGCCGCGTTTGGATTTTTTTGGCCATTCCCTACCCCAGGACAGTTTTTGAGGGCATGAGTCATTTACAGCCCTGCAGTCCTTGTGAATATTAGTGACCATTAGCAGTGGATTTAAAGCTGCTGTTTGAGGAAACGGCCTTAAGGTGGCAGCATTTCTACGTTGGCAACTCTGCTTGCTAGGGAAACAGAACCTTGCTGCAAGTTGTGCTTTTAGGTTGCAGATTAGAGTGGAATGTGTCAGGACAAACCCCCATAAGTTTTAGCCTCCTTAATTCTTGTTTGTGTCTTTAAGTTTTCATTTTTATCAGAGCAAATTGGATTTTAAAATGTCTTTTGTTCTAGCTGCACAGAATCTTGTTCATGTACACATATACATATATCTATTGATCTTTGTGTCCTTTTCCATGTAGGTTATTGTAGAGTGTTGAATAGACCACTCTTGGTATTCCATAGGTCTTTGGGGATGATATATTTTATATGTATTAGTATATGTTTGTTAACCCCAATATCCTAATTTGTCCATTCCTCACACCTTTTCTTTAGCTTAACCATAAGTTTGTCTTCTCCATCTGAGATTGTCTTTCCCTATGGAAATATGTTCATTTTTATGAATTTTCAGATAACATAAGTGATATCGTAGAACATTTGTCTTTCGCAATCTGACTTACTTCACGTTGTGTGATTATCTCTAGGCTCATCCGTGGTGCTGCATATGCCATTCTTTTATTTTTTTTCGTGGCTAATATTCCATTCTGTACATATACCACTTCTTCTTTGTCCATTCATCTGTTTATGGAGCTTTTTTTTGCTTCCATGTCTTGGCTCTTTCAATATTGCTGCAGTGCACATTTGCCTGCCTCTGTCTTTCCGATTCTGGTGGTCTTAGGTTATAGGCCCAGAAGGTGCCCTGCCGCATCATACGGTAGCTCAATTTTTACCTTTTAAAGCAGCTGCTTTCAGTTTTCATTAGTGCTGTTAGCACTTTACACCCCATCAGCAGCTAGAAGGTACACAGTTCCCTAAAACCTCTTCAGCATTTATAGTTTGTAGACTTTTTGCTGATGGTCATTTGACTGGTGTGAGCTGAAACCTTTGTGGACGTTGGATTTGCATGCAGCTAATAATTCCTTATACTGAGCTTTAGGCATGTCTTTTTTTTTTCTTTTCCTTTTTTTTTTAAAGAGTGAGTACAACTTCCCTCTCATATTGACTTCTTGAAAACTTTGTCATGTGTTGAAATTTCTTGCCTATTCCCTACCCCAGGACATTTTTTGAGGGCAGGTATCATTTACAGCCCCGCAGTCCTCGTGACTATTAAGCGACCATTAGCACTGTGTTTAAAGCTGCTGTTGTGGGAAACAGCCACAAGGCGGCAGCATTATTACGTTCTCAACTCTTGTTACTAGGGCAACAGAGTCTTCCTGGACGTCGTGTTCCTCGGTTGTAAATTAGAGTGGAATGTGCTGGGACAAGCCCCCAGAAGTTTATGTCTCCTTACTTATGTTCGTTTTTTAAATTTAATTTATATTTCTTATCGGAGGAAATTTGATTAGAGTGTTGTGATTGTCTGGCTGTACAGAATCTGGTCAATGATTCATACATATGTCTGTTCATCTTCGGATCCTGTTACCATGTATGTTATTACAGAATGTTGAGTAGACCTCCCTTGGTATTTGGTAGGTGTTTTGTCATGATATATTTTATATGTATTGGTGATTATATAATTCATATAGTTTATATGTTATATGTTTATATACATTTAACATATGTTAGTATATGTATGCTAATTTCCTAATAATCCTAATTTATCCATCCTCCCACCTTTCATTTTGGTTAACCATTAGTTTGTTTTATCAGTCTGTGAGTGTGTTTTTCTGTGGAAATATGTTCATTGGGAGCAATCTTAGGATAACACGTATAAATGATATCATAGGATATTTGTCATTCCCTTTTGACTTACGTAACGTACTATGATTATTTCTAGGCTCATGTGTAGTCCTGCAAACGGCATTGTTCATTTTTTTCCCGAGGCTACTATTCCATTCGGTACGTATACCACTTCTTCTTTGTCCATTTATCTGTTGATGGACATTTTGTTTGCTTGCATGGCTTGGCTATTGTAAATATTGCTGCAGGGCATGTTTGCCTGTCTGTGCCTTTCCCATTCTGGTCTTCTTAGGGTATAGGCCCATTAGGGGATCGGCCGCATGATATGGTAGCTCAATTTTTACCTTTTAAACGCAGCTCCGTTCTGTTCTCATGATTAGCTGTTACCAGTTTACATCCAACCAACAGCATAGTGGGTATGCATTTCTCCCCCAACCCGTCAGCATGCATTGTTTGTAGACTTTTTACGGATGGCATTTTGAATATTGGGTGGTGAAATCTTTTTGTAGTTTGGATTTGCATCCAACCAATAATTCCTGATATTGAGCTTTTATCCATGTTCTTCTTTTTTTAAAACAACCGAGTGAGTAACACTTACCTCTTCAAATTGTTTTCTTGAAAAATTTTCCGTGTTGTGAACTTTCTTGGCCATTACCTACCCCAGGACATGTTTTGAGGACACGTGTCATTTACGGCCCTACAATTACTGTGAATCTCAAGTGACCCTTAGCCCTGTGTTTAAAGCTGCTGTTGTGGGAAACGGCCACAAGGCGGCAGCATTTCTCCATTCCCAAGTCTGGTTACTAGGGCAGCAGAGCCTTCCTGAAAGTTGTGTTCCTAGGTTGTAAATTAGAATGGGATGTGCCAGGGAAAACCCCAATAACTTTATGTCTCATTAATTGTTGTTCGTGGTTTTAATTTTTTAAATTGGGGTAATGAGCAGAATAGTGTTTGTTCTGGGTGTGCACAATCAGGTTCAATTGAACATTATATATATCTACTCATGTACAGATCCTCTTCCCATGTAAATTACTATTATTTTTTTAAATAAATTTATTTTATTTATTTACTTATTTTTGGCTGAGTTGGATCTTCGTTGCTGCATGTGGGCTTTCTCCAGTTGTGGTGAGCGGGGGCTACTCTCCGTTGCGGTGCACCGGCTTCTCACTGCAGTGGCTTCTCTTGTTGCGGAGCACGGGCTCTAGGCGTGTGGGCTTCAGTAGTTGTGGCGCATGGGCTCAGTAGTTATGGCTCATGGGCTCCAGAGCGTAGGCTCATTAGTTGTGGTGCACGGGCTTAGTTGCTCTGCTGCATGTGGGACCTTCCCGAACCAGGGATCGAACCTGTGTCCCCTGCATTGGCAGGTGGATTCTTAACCACGGTGCCACCAGGCAAGCCCCCGTGTAAATTATTACAGAGCGTTCAGTAGACCTCCCTTGGTATATGGTCGGTCTTTTTGATACGTGTGTTTAATATGTATTTGCATACGTACGGTAACCCTAATCTTAATGTATCCATTCCTCCCACCTTTCCTTTTAGATAACCATAGTTTGTTTTCTAAGTCTGTGAGAGTCTTTCTCTGTGGAAATATGTTCATACGTGTCAGTTGTTAGGTAACAGCTAGGAGTGATATCACAGGTTATTTGTCGGCTGCTTTCCGACTTACCTCATGTTCTGTGATTATCTCTAGGCTCATCTATGGTGCTGCAAAGAGCAGTGTTTCATCCTTTTCCATGGCGAATATTGCATTGTGTACATGGACCACTTCTTCTTTGTGCATTCATCTGTGGATGGACATTTTGGTTACTTCCAAGTCTTGGCAATGCTAAATATTGATGCAGTGCAGGATTGCCAGCCTGTGTCTTTTGGATTCTGGTCTTCTCAGGGATTAGGCCCAGCAGTGGGCCTACTAGATCATATGGTAGTTCAAATTTTTCCCTTTCAACGCACCTCCATTCTGTTCTCACTACTGGCTGTTACCAGTGTACATCCCACCAGCAACTAGAGGGTACACAGTTCTCTAAAACCCCTTCAGAATTTATTGTTTGTAGACTTTTTACTGATGGCATTTTGAGTGTTGGGTGGTGATACCTTTTTGTAGGTTGGATTTGCATGCGTCTAATAATTCCCGATATTGAGCTTTCATCTACGTTTTTTTTTTTTAAGTAAAACAGAGAAACTCACCTCTTCAAATTGTTTCCTTGAAAAATTTGCCATGTTCTGAATTCCTGTGGCCATTACCTGCACCAGGACATTTTTTGAGGGCAGGTGTCCTTTACAGCCCTGTAGTAATTGTGAATATCACATGACCATTAGTTCTGCATTTAAAGCTGCTGTTGCAGGAAACGGCCACAAGGGGGCAGCATTTCTATATTCCCAACTCTGGTTACTAGGGCAACACAGCCTTCCTGGAAGTCCTGTTTGTAGGTTGTAAAGTAGAGTGGAATGTGCCAGGACAAACCCCCAGAAACTATGTCTACTTATTTGTTGTTGATATTCTCAGTTTAATTTTCATTTTTCTCAGAGCAAATTTGATTGCAATGTTGTGTTTGTTCTAGGTGTACAGAATGTCTTTCATTGATTCATATATCTTTTCATGTTTGGATCCTGTTCCGTAGAGATTATTACAGAATGTTGTGTAGACCTCTCTTGGTATTCGGTATGTCTGATGATTATATATTTTATAAGTATTAGCATATGTCTGTTAAACCCAATATCCTCCGTTATACATTCCTCACACCTTTCCGTTTGGTTAAGCACAAGCTTGTTTTCTGAACACGTGAGTGTCCTTCTCTGTGGAAATAGGTTCATTCCTATCAATTTTTACATAAGACCTATACGTGATATCATAGGATATGTGTCTCTCGCTTTCTGACTTACTTCAAGTTGTGTGATTGTGTGTAGCCTCGTCTATGGTGCTGCAAACGGCATTGTTTCATTCTTTTCTGTGTCTAATATTGCATTGTGTACATGGACCACTTTTTCGTCCATTCATCTGATGATGGACATTTTTGTTGCTTCCATGTCTTGGCTATTGTAAATACTGCTGCAATACACGATGTTCCATCCTGTGTCTTTTTGATGCTGGCTTTCACAGGTGACAGGCCCAATAGTGGGCCTTCCGGATCATATGGGGACTCAATTTTTACCTTTCAACGCACTGCCATTCTGTTCCTATTATTGGCGGTTACCAGTTTACATCCCACTTAGACCGAGAGGTTACGCTATTCTCCACAACTTCTTCAACATCTATTGTTTGTTGACGTTTTGCTGATGGTCATTCTGACTGGTGTGAGGTGATACGTTTGTGTAGATTGGATTTGCATGCGTCTAATAATTCCTGATGTTTTGCGTGTATCAATGTCCTTTTCATTTTTTTTTAAGATTCAGCTAAACTTACAACTTCAAATTTCCTTCTTGAAAAATTTGCCGCGTTTGGATTTTTTTGGCCATTCCCTACCCCAGGACAGTTTTTGAGGGCATGAGTCATTTACAGCCCTGCAGTCCTTGTGAATATTAGTGACCATTAGCAGTGGATTTAAAGCTGCTGTTTGAGGAAACGGCCTTAAGGTGGCAGCATTTCTACGTTGGCAACTCTGCTTGCTAGGGAAACAGAACCTTGCTGCAAGTTGTGCTTTTAGGTTGCAGATTAGAGTGGAATGTGTCAGGACAAACCCCCATAAGTTTTAGCCTCCTTAATTCTTGTTTGTGTCTTTAAGTTTTCATTTTTATCAGAGCAAATTGGATTTTAAAATGTCTTTTGTTCTAGCTGCACAGAATCTTGTTCATGTACACATATACATATATCTATTGATCTTTGTGTCCTTTTCCATGTAGGTTATTGTAGAGTGTTGAATAGACCACTCTTGGTATTCCATAGGTCTTTGGGGATGATATATTTTATATGTATTAGTATATGTTTGTTAACCCCAATATCCTAATTTGTCCATTCCTCACACCTTTTCTTTGGCTTAACCATAAGTTTGTCTTCTCCATCTGAGATTGTCTTTCCCTATGGAAATATGTTCATTTTTATGAATTTTCAGATAACATAAGTGATATCGTAGAACATTTGTCTTTCGCAATCTGACTTACTTCACGTTGTGTGATTATCTCTAGGCTCATCCGTGGTGCTGCATATGCCATTCTTTTATTTTTTTTCGTGGCTAATATTCCATTCTGTACATATACCACTTCTTCTTTGTCCATTCATCTGTTTATGGAGCTTTTTTTTGCTTCCATGTCTTGGCTCTTTCAATATTGCTGCAGTGCACATTTGCCTGCCTCTGTCTTTCCGATTCTGGTGGTCTTAGGTTATAGGCCCAGAAGGTGCCCTGCCGCATCATACGGTAGCTCAATTTTTACCTTTTAAAGCAGCTGCATTCAGTTTTCATTAGTGCTGTTAGCACTTTACACCCCATCAGCAGCTAGAAGGTACACAGTTCCCTAAAACCTCTTCAGCATTTATAGCTTGTAGACTTTTTGCTGATGGTCATTTGACTGGTGTGAGCTGAAACCTTTGTGGACGTTGGATTTGCATGCAGCTAATAATTCCTTATACTGAGCTTTAGGCATGTCTTTTTTTTTTCTTTTCCTTTTTTTTTTAAAGAGTGAGTACAACTTCCCTCTCATATTGACTTCTTGAAAACTTTGTCATGTGTTGAAATTTCTTGCCTATTCCCTACCCCAGGACATTTTTTGAGGGCAGGTATCATTTACAGCCCCGCAGTCCTCGTGACTATTAAGCGACCATTAGCACTGTGTTTAAAGCTGCTGTTGTGGGAAACAGCCACAAGGCGGCAGCATTATTACGTTCTCAACTCTTGTTACTAGGGCAACAGAGTCTTCCTGGACGTCGTGTTCCTCGGTTGTAAATTAGAGTGGAATGTGCTGGGACAAGCCCCCAGAAGTTTATGTCTCCTTACTTATGTTCGTTTTTTAAATTTAATTTATATTTCTTATCGGAGGAAATTTGATTAGAGTGTTGTGATTGTCTGGCTGTACAGAATCTGGTCAATGATTCATACATATGTCTGTTCATCTTCGGATCCTGTTACCATGTACGTTATTACAGAATGTTGAGTAGACCTCCCTTGGTATTTGGTAGGTGTTTTGTCATGATATATTTTATATGTATTGGTGATTATATAATTCATATAGTTTATATGTTATATGTTTATATACATTTAACATATGTTAGTATATGTATGCTAATTTCCTAATAATCCTAATTTATCCATCCTCCCACCTTTCATTTTGGTTAACCATTAGTTTGTTTTATCAGTCTGTGAGTGTGTTTTTCTGTGGAAATATGTTCATTGGGAGCAATCTTAGGATAACACGTATAAATGATATCATAGGATATTTGTCATTCCCTTTTGACTTACGTAACGTACTATGATTATTTCTAGGCTCATGTGTAGTCCTGCAAACGGCATTGTTCATTTTTTTCCCGAGGCTACTATTCCATTCGGTACGTATACCACTTCTTCTTTGTCCATTTATCTGTTGATGGACATTTTGTTTGCTTGCATGGCTTGGCTATTGTAAATATTGCTGCAGGGCATGTTTGCCTGTCTGTGCCTTTCCCATTCTGGTCTTCTTAGGGTATAGGCCCATTAGGGGATCGGCCGCATGATATGGTAGCTCAATTTTTACCTTTTAAACGCAGCTCCGTTCTGTTCTCATGATTAGCTGTTACCAGTTTACATCCAACCAACAGCATAGTGGGTATGCATTTCTCCCCCAACCCGTCAGCATGCATTGTTTGTAGACTTTTTACGGATGGCATTTTGAATATTGGGTGGTGAAATCTTTTTGTAGTTTGGATTTGCATCCAACCAATAATTCCTGATATTGAGCTTTTATCCATGTTCTTCTTTTTTTAAAACAACCGAGTGAGTAACACTTACCTCTTCAAATTGTTTTCTTGAAAAATTTTCCGTGTTGTGAACTTTCTTGGCCATTACCTACCCCAGGACATGTTTTGAGGACACGTGTCATTTACGGCCCTACAATTACTGTGAATCTCAAGTGACCCTTAGCCCTGTGTTTAAAGCTGCTGTTGTGGGAAACGGCCACAAGGCGGCAGCATTTCTCCATTCCCAAGTCTGGTTACTAGGGCAGCAGAGCCTTCCTGAAAGTTGTGTTCCTAGGTTGTAAATTAGAATGGGATGTGCCAGGGAAAACCCCAATAACTTTATGTCTCATTAATTGTTGTTCGTGGTTTTAATTTTTTAAATTGGGGTAATGAGCAGAATAGTGTTTGTTCTGGGTGTGCACAATCAGGTTCAATTGAACATTATATATATCTACTCATGTACAGATCCTCTTCCCATGTAAATTACTATTATTTTTTTAAATAAATTTATTTTATTTATTTACTTATTTTTGGCTGAGTTGGATCTTCGTTGCTGCATGTGGGCTTTCTCCAGTTGTGGTGAGCGGGGGCTACTCTCCGTTGCGGTGCACCGGCTTCTCACTGCAGTGGCTTCTCTTGTTGCGGAGCACGGGCTCTAGGCGTGTGGGCTTCAGTAGTTGTGGCGCATGGGCTCAGTAGTTATGGCTCATGGGCTCCAGAGCGTAGGCTCATTAGTTGTGGTGCACGGGCTTAGTTGCTCTGCTGCATGTGGGACCTTCCCGAACCAGGGATCGAACCTGTGTCCCCTGCATTGGCAGGTGGATTCTTAACCACGGTGCCACCAGGCAAGCCCCCGTGTAAATTATTACAGAGCGTTCAGTAGACCTCCCTTGGTATATGGTCGGTCTTTTTGATACGTGTGTTTAATATGTATTTGCATACGTACGGTAACCCTAATCTTAATGTATCCATTCCTCCCACCTTTCCTTTTAGATAACCATAGTTTGTTTTCTAAGTCTGTGAGAGTCTTTCTCTGTGGAAATATGTTCATACGTGTCAGTTGTTAGGTAACAGCTAGGAGTGATATCACAGGTTATTTGTCGGCTGCTTTCCGACTTACCTCATGTTCTGTGATTATCTCTAGGCTCATCTATGGTGCTGCAAAGAGCAGTGTTTCATCCTTTTCCATGGCGAATATTGCATTGTGTACATGGACCACTTCTTCTTTGTGCATTCATCTGTGGATGGACATTTTGGTTACTTCCAAGTCTTGGCAATGCTAAATATTGATGCAGTGCAGGATTGCCAGCCTGTGTCTTTTGGATTCTGGTCTTCTCAGGGATTAGGCCCAGCAGTGGGCCTACTAGATCATATGGTAGTTCAAATTTTTCCCTTTCAACGCACCTCCATTCTGTTCTCACTACTGGCTGTTACCAGTGTACATCCCACCAGCAACTAGAGGGTACACAGTTCTCTAAAACCCCTTCAGAATTTATTGTTTGTAGACTTTTTACTGATGGCATTTTGAGTGTTGGGTGGTGATACCTTTTTGTAGGTTGGATTTGCATGCGTCTAATAATTCCCGATATTGAGCTTTCATCTACGTTTTTTTTTTTTTAAGTAAAACAGAGAAACTCACCTCTTCAAATTGTTTCCTTGAAAAATTTGCCATGTTCTGAATTCCTGTGGCCATTACCTGCACCAGGACATTTTTTGAGGGCAGGTGTCCTTTACAGCCCTGTAGTAATTGTGAATATCACATGACCATTAGTTCTGCATTTAAAGCTGCTGTTGCAGGAAACGGCCACAAGGGGGCAGCATTTCTATATTCCCAACTCTGGTTACTAGGGCAACACAGCCTTCCTGGAAGTCCTGTTTGTAGGTTGTAAAGTAGAGTGGAATGTGCCAGGACAAACCCCCAGAAACTATGTCTACTTATTTGTTGTTGATATTCTCAGTTTAATTTTCATTTTTCTCAGAGCAAATTTGATTGCAATGTTGTGTTTGTTCTAGGTGTACAGAATGTCTTTCATTGATTCATATATCTTTTCATGTTTGGATCCTGTTCCGTAGAGATTATTACAGAATGTTGTGTAGACCTCTCTTGGTATTCGGTATGTCTGATGATTATATATTTTATAAGTATTAGCATATGTCTGTTAAACCCAATATCCTCCGTTATACATTCCTCACACCTTTCCGTTTGGTTAAGCACAAGCTTGTTTTCTGAACACGTGAGTGTCCTTCTCTGTGGAAATAGGTTCATTCCTATCAATTTTTACATAAGACCTATACGTGATATCATAGGATATGTGTCTCTCGCTTTCTGACTTACTTCAAGTTGTGTGATTGTCTGTAGCCTCGTCTATGGTGCTGCAAACGGCATTGTTTCGTTCTTTTCTGTGTCTAATATTGCATTGTGTACATGGACCACTTTTTCGTCCATTCATCTGATGATGGACATTTTTGTTGCTTCCATGTCTTGGCTATTGTAAATACTGCTGCAATACACGATGTTCCATCCTGTGTCTTTTTGATGCTGGCTTTCACAGGTGACAGGCCCAATAGTGGGCCTTCCGGATCATATGGGGACTCAATTTTTACCTTTCAACGCACTGCCATTCTGTTCCTATTATTGGCGGTTACCAGTTTACATCCCACTTAGACCGAGAGGTTACGCTATTCTCCACAACTTCTTCAACATCTATTGTTTGTTGACGTTTTGCTGATGGTCATTCTGACTGGTGTGAGGTGATACGTTTGTGTAGATTGGATTTGCATGCGTCTAATAATTCCTGATGTTTTGCGTGTATCAATGTCCTTTTCATTTTTTTTTAAGATTCAGCTAAACTTACAACTTCAAATTTCCTTCTTGAAAAATTTGCCGCGTTTGGATTTTTTTGGCCATTCCCTACCCCAGGACAGTTTTTGAGGGCATGAGTCATTTACAGCCCTGCAGTCCTTGTGAATATTAGTGACCATTAGCAGTGGATTTAAAGCTGCTGTTTGAGGAAACGGCCTTAAGGTGGCAGCATTTCTACGTTGCCAACTCTGCTTGCTAGGGAAACAGAACCTTGCTGCAAGTTGTGCTTTTAGGTTGCAGATTAGAGTGGAATGTGTCAGGACAAACCCCCATAAGTTTTAGCCTCCTTAATTCTTGTTTGTGTCTTTAAGTTTTCATTTTTATCAGAGCAAATTGGATTTTAAAATGTCTTTTGTTCTAGCTGCACAGAATCTTGTTCATGTACACATATACATATATCTATTGATCTTTGTGTCCTTTTCCATGTAGGTTATTGTAGAGTGTTGAATAGACCACTCTTGATATTCCATAGGTCTTTGGGGATGATATATTTTATATGTATTAGTATATTTTTGTTAACCCCAATATCCTAATTTGTCCATTCCTCACACCTTTTCTTTAGCTTAACCATAAGTTTGTCTTCTCCATCTGAGATTGTCTTTCCCTATGGAAATATGTTCATTTTTATGAATTTTCAGATAACATAAGTGATATCGTAGAACATTTGTCTTTCGCAATCTGACTTACTTCACATTGTGTGATTATCTCTAGGCTCATCCGTGGTGCTGCATATGCCATTCTTTTATTTTTTTTCGTGGCTAATATTCCATTCTGTACATATACCACTTCTTCTTTGTCCATTCATCTGTTTATGGAGCTTTTTTTTGCTTCCATGTCTTGGCTCTTTCAATATTGCTGCAGTGCACATTTGCCTGCCTCTGTCTTTCCGATTCTGGTGGTCTTAGGTTATAGGCCCAGAAGGTGCCCTGCCGCATCATACGGTAGCTCAATTTTTACCTTTTAAAGCAGCTGCTTTCAGTTTTCATTAGTGCTGTTAGCACTTTACACCCCATCAGCAGGTAGAAGGTACACAGTTCCCTAAAACCTCTTCAGCATTTATAGTTTGTAGACTTTTTGCTGATGGTCATTTGACTGGTGTGAGCTGAAACCTTTGTGGACGTTGGATTTGCATGCAGCTAATAATTCCTTATACTGAGCTTTAGGCATGTCTTTTTTTTTTCTTTTCCTTTTTTTTTTAAAGAGTGAGTACAACTTCCCTCTCATATTGACTTCTTGAAAACTTTGTCATGTGTTGAAATTTCTTGCCTATTCCCTACCCCAGGACATTTTTTGAGGGCAGGTATCATTTACAGCCCCGCAGTCCTCGTGACTATTAAGCGACCATTAGCACTGTGTTTAAAGCTGCTGTTGTGGGAAACAGCCACAAGGCGGCAGCATTATTACGTTCTCAACTCTTGTTACTAGGGCAACAGAGTCTTCCTGGACGTCGTGTTCCTCGGTTGTAAATTAGAGTGGAATGTGCTGGGATAAGCCCCCAGAAGTTTATGTCTCCTTACTTATGTTCGTTTTTTAAATTTAATTTATATTTCTTATCGGAGGAAATTTGATTAGAGTGTTGTGATTGTCTGGCTGTACAGAATCTGGTCAATGATTCATACATATGTCTGTTCATCTTCGGATCCTGTTACCATGTATGTTATTACAGAATGTTGAGTAGACCTCCCTTGGTATTTGGTAGGTGTTTTGTCATGATATATTTTATATGTATTGGTGATTATATAATTCATATAGTTTATATGTTATATGTTTATATACATTTAACATATGTTAGTATATGTATGCTAATTTCCTAATAATCCTAATTTATCCATCCTCCCACCTTTCATTTTGGTTAACCATTAGTTTGTTTTATCAGTCTGTGAGTGTGTTTTTCTGTGGAAATATGTTCATTGGGAGCAATCTTAGGATAACACGTATAAATGATATCATAGGATATTTGTCATTCCCTTTTGACTTACGTAACGTACTATGATTATTTCTAGGCTCATGTGTAGTCCTGCAAACGGCATTGTTCATTTTTTTCCCGAGGCTACTATTCCATTCGGTACGTATACCACTTCTTCTTTGTCCATTTATCTGTTGATGGACATTTTGTTTGCTTGCATGGCTTGGCTATTGTAAATATTGCTGCAGGGCATGTTTGCCTGTCTGTGCCTTTCCCATTCTGGTCTTCTTAGGGTATAGGCCCATTAGGGGATCGGCCGCATGATATGGTAGCTCAATTTTTACCTTTTAAACGCAGCTCCGTTCTGTTCTCATGATTAGCTGTTACCAGTTTACATCCAACCAACAGCATAGTGGGTATGCATTTCTCCCCCAACCCGTCAGCATGCATTGTTTGTAGACTTTTTACGGATGGCATTTTGAATATTGGGTGGTGAAATCTTTTTGTAGTTTGGATTTGCATCCAACCAATAATTCCTGATATTGAGCTTTTATCCATGTTCTTCTTTTTTTAAAACAACCGAGTGAGTAACACTTACCTCTTCAAATTGTTTTCTTGAAAAATTTTCCGTGTTGTGAACTTTCTTGGCCATTACCTACCCCAGGACATGTTTTGAGGACACGTGTCATTTACGGCCCTACAATTACTGTGAATCTCAAGTGACCCTTAGCCCTGTGTTTAAAGCTGCTGTTGTGGGAAACGGCCACAAGGCGGCAGCATTTCTCCATTCCCAAGTCTGGTTACTAGGGCAGCAGAGCCTTCCTGAAAGTTGTGTTCCTAGGTTGTAAATTAGAATGGGATGTGCCAGGGAAAACCCCAATAACTTTATGTCTCATTAATTGTTGTTCGTGGTTTTAATTTTTTAAATTGGGGTAATGAGCAGAATAGTGTTTGTTCTGGGTGTGCACAATCAGGTTCAATTGAACATTATATATATCTACTCATGTACAGATCCTCTTCCCATGTAAATTACTATTATTTTTTTAAATAAATTTATTTTATTTATTTATTTATTTTTGGCTGAGTTGGATCTTCGTTGCTGCATGTGGGCTTTCTCCAGTTGCGGTGAGCGGGGGCTACTCTCCGTTGCGGTGCACCGGCTTCTCACTGCAGTGGCTTCTCTTGTTGCGGAGCACGGGCTCTAGGCGTGTGGGCTTCAGTAGTTGTGGCGCATGGGCTCAGTAGTTATGGCTCATGGGCTCCAGAGCGTAGGCTCATTAGTTGTGGTGCACGGGCTTAGTTGCTCTGCTGCATGTGGGACCTTCCCGAACCAGGGATCGAACCTGTGTCCCCTGCATTGGCAGGTGGATTCTTAACCACGGTGCCACCAGGCAAGCCCCCGTGTAAATTATTACAGAGCGTTCAGTAGACCTCCCTTGGTATATGGTCGGTCTTTTTGATACGTGTGTTTAATATGTATTTGTATACGTACGGTAACCCTAATCTTAATGTATCCATTCCTCCCACCTTTCCTTTTAGATAACCATAGTTTGTTTTCTAAGTCTGTGAGAGTCTTTCTCTGTGGAAATATGTTCATACGTGTCAGTTGTTAGGTAACAGCTAGGAGTGATATCACAGGTTATTTGTCGGCTGCTTTCCGACTTACCTCATGTTCTGTGATTATCTCTAGGCTCATCTATGGTGCTGCAAAGAGCAGTGTTTCATCCTTTTCCATGGCGAATATTGCATTGTGTACATGGACCACTTCTTCTTTGTGCATTCATCTGTGGATGGACATTTTGGTTACTTCCAAGTCTTGGCAATGCTAAATATTGATGCAGTGCAGGATTGCCAGCCTGTGTCTTTTGGATTCTGGTCTTCTCAGGGATTAGGCCCAGCAGTGGGCCTACTAGATCATATGGTAGTTCAAATTTTTCCCTTTCAACGCACCTCCATTCTGTTCTCACTACTGGCTGTTACCAGTGTACATCCCACCAGCAACTAGAGGGTACACAGTTCTCTAAAACCCCTTCAGAATTTATTGTTTGTAGACTTTTTACTGATGGCATTTTGAGTGTTGGGTGGTGATACCTTTCTGTAGGTTGGATTTGCATGCGTCTAATAATTCCCGATATTGAGCTTTCATCTACGTTTTTTTTTTTTTTAAGTAAAACAGAGAAACTCACCTCTTCAAATTGTTTCCTTGAAAAATTTGCCATGTTCTGAATTCCTGTGGCCATTACCTGCACCAGGACATTTTTTGAGGGCAGGTGTCCTTTACAGCCCTGTAGTAATTGTGAATATCACATGACCATTAGTTCTGCATTTAAAGCTGCTGTTGCAGGAAACGGCCACAAGGGGGCAGCATTTCTATATTCCCAACTCTGGTTACTAGGGCAACACAGCCTTCCTGGAAGTCCTGTTTGTAGGTTGTAAAGTAGAGTGGAATGTGCCAGGACAAACCCCCAGAAACTATGTCTACTTATTTGTTGTTGATATTCTCAGTTTAATTTTCATTTTTCTCAGAGCAAATTTGATTGCAATGTTGTGTTTGTTCTAGGTGTACAGAATGTCTTTCATTGATTCATATATCTTTTCATGTTTGGATCCTGTTCCGTAGAGATTATTACAGAATGTTGTGTAGACCTCTCTTGGTATTCGGTATGTCTGATGATTATATATTTTATAAGTATTAGCATATGTCTGTTAAACCCAATATCCTCCGTTATACATTCCTCACACCTTTCCGTTTGGTTAAGCACAAGCTTGTTTTCTGAACACGTGAGTGTCCTTCTCTGTGGAAATAGGTTCATTCCTATCAATTTTTACATAAGACCTATACGTGATATCATAGGATATGTGTCTCTCGCTTTCTGACTTACTTCAAGTTGTGTGATTGTCTGTAGCCTCGTCTATGGTGCTGCAAACGGCATTGTTTCGTTCTTTTCTGTGTCTAATATTGCATTGTGTACATGGACCACTTTTTCGTCCATTCATCTGATGATGGACATTTTTGTTGCTTCCATGTCTTGGCTATTGTAAATACTGCTGCAATACACGATGTTCCATCCTGTGTCTTTTTGATGCTGGCTTTCACAGGTGACAGGCCCAATAGTGGGCCTTCCGGATCATATGGGGACTCAATTTTTACCTTTCAACGCACTGCCATTCTGTTCCTATTATTGGCGGTTACCAGTTTACATCCCACTTAGACCGAGAGGTTACGCTATTCTCCACAACTTCTTCAACATCTATTGTTTGTTGACGTTTTGCTGATGGTCATTCTGACTGGTGTGAGGTGATACGTTTGTGTAGATTGCATTTGCATGCGTCTAATAATTCCTGATGTTTTGCGTGTATCAATGTCCTTTTCATTTTTTTTTAAGATTCAACTAAACTTACAACTTCAAATTTCCTTCTTGAAAAATTTGCCGCGTTTGGATTTTTTTGGCCATTCCCTACCCCAGGACAGTTTTTGAGGGCATGAGTCATTTACAGCCCTGCAGTCCTTGTGAATATTAGTGACCATTAGCAGTGGATTTAAAGCTGCTGTTTGAGGAAACGGCCTTAAGGTGGCAGCATTTCTACGTTGGCAACTCTGCTTGCTAGGGAAACAGAACCTTGCTGCAAGTTGTGCTTTTAGGTTGCAGATTAGAGTGGAATGTGTCAGGACAAACCCCCATAAGTTTTAGCCTCCTTAATTCTTGTTTGTGTCTTTAAGTTTTCATTTTTATCAGAGCAAATTGGATTTTAAAATGTCTTTTGTTCTAGCTGCACAGAATCTTGTTCATGTACACATATACATATATCTATTGATCTTTGTGTCCTTTTCCATGTAGGTTATTGTAGAGTGTTGAATAGACCACTCTTGGTATTCCATAGGTCTTTGGGGATGATATATTTTATATGTATTAGTATATGTTTGTTAACCCCAATATCCTAATTTGTCCATTCCTCACACCTTTTCTTTAGCTTAACCATAAGTTTGTCTTCTCCATCTGAGATTGTCTTTCCCTATGGAAATATGTTCATTTTTATGAATTTTCAGATAACATAAGTGATATCGTAGAACATTTGTCTTTCGCAATCTGACTTACTTCACGTTGTGTGATTATCTCTAGGCTCATCCGTGGTGCTGCATATGCCATTCTTTTATTTTTTTTCGTGGCTAATATTCCATTCTGTACATATACCACTTCTTCTTTGTCCATTCATCTGTTTATGGAGCTTTTTTTTGCTTCCATGTCTTGGCTCTTTCAATATTGCTGCAGTGCACATTTGCCTGCCTCTGTCTTTCCGATTCTGGTGGTCTTAGGTTATAGGCCCAGAAGGTGCCCTGCCGCATCATACGGTAGCTCAATTTTTACCTTTTAAAGCAGCTGCTTTCAGTTTTCATTAGTGCTGTTAGCACTTTACACCCCATCAGCAGCTAGAAGGTACACAGTTCCCTAAAACCTCTTCAGCATTTATAGTTTGTAGACTTTTTGCTGATGGTCATTTGACTGGTGTGAGCTGAAACCTTTGTGGACGTTGGATTTGCATGCAGCTAATAATTCCTTATACTGAGCTTTAGGCATGTCTTTTTTTTTTCTTTTCCTTTTTTTTTTAAAGAGTGAGTACAACTTCCCTCTCATATTGACTTCTTGAAAACTTTGTCATGTGTTGAAATTTCTTGCCTATTCCCTACCCCAGGACATTTTTTGAGGGCAGGTATCATTTACAGCCCCGCAGTCCTCGTGACTATTAAGCGACCATTAGCACTGTGTTTAAAGCTGCTGTTGTGGGAAACAGCCACAAGGCGGCAGCATTATTACGTTCTCAACTCTTGTTACTAGGGCAACAGAGTCTTCCTGGACGTCGTGTTCCTCGGTTGTAAATTAGAGTGGAATGTGCTGGGACAAGCCCCCAGAAGTTTATGTCTCCTTACTTATGTTCGTTTTTTAAATTTAATTTATATTTCTTATCGGAGGAAATTTGATTAGAGTGTTGTGATTGTCTGGCTGTACAGAATCTGGTCAATGATTCATACATATGTCTGTTCATCTTCGGATCCTGTTACCATGTATGTTATTACAGAATGTTGAGTAGACCTCCCTTGGTATTTGGTAGGTGTTTTGTCATGATATATTTTATATGTATTGGTGATTATATAATTCATATAGTTTATATGTTATATGTTTATATACATTTAACATATGTTAGTATATGTATGCTAATTTCCTAATAATCCTAATTTATCCATCCTCCCACCTTTCATTTTGGTTAACCATTAGTTTGTTTTATCAGTCTGTGAGTGTGTTTTTCTGTGGAAATATGTTCATTGGGAGCAATCTTAGGATAACACGTATAAATGATATCATAGGATATTTGTCATTCCCTTTTGACTTACGTAACGTACTATGATTATTTCTAGGCTCATGTGTAGTCCTGCAAACGGCATTGTTCATTTTTTTCCCGAGGCTACTATTCCATTCGGTACGTATACCACTTCTTCTTTGTCCATTTATCTGTTGATGGACATTTTGTTTGCTTGCATGGCTTGGCTATTGTAAATATTGCTGCAGGGCATGTTTGCCTGTCTGTGCCTTTCCCATTCTGGTCTTCTTAGGGTATAGGCCCATTAGGGGATCGGCCGCATGATATGGTAGCTCAATTTTTACCTTTTAAACGCAGCTCCGTTCTGTTCTCATGATTAGCTGTTACCAGTTTACATCCAACCAACAGCATAGTGGGTATGCATTTCTCCCCCAACCCGTCAGCATGCATTGTTTGTAGACTTTTTACGGATGGCATTTTGAATATTGGGTGGTGAAATCTTTTTGTAGTTTGGATTTGCATCCAACCAATAATTCCTGATATTGAGCTTTTATCCATGTTCTTCTTTTTTTAAAACAACCGAGTGAGTAACACTTACCTCTTCAAATTGTTTTCTTGAAAAATTTTCCGTGTTGTGAACTTTCTTGGCCATTACCTACCCCAGGACATGTTTTGAGGACACGTGTCATTTACGGCCCTACAATTACTGTGAATCTCAAGTGACCCTTAGCCCTGTGTTTAAAGCTGCTGTTGTGGGAAACGGCCACAAGGCGGCAGCATTTCTCCATTCCCAAGTCTGGTTACTAGGGCAGCAGAGCCTTCCTGAAAGTTGTGTTCCTAGGTTGTAAATTAGAATGGGATGTGCCAGGGAAAACCCCAATAACTTTATGTCTCATTAATTGTTGTTCGTGGTTTTAATTTTTTAAATTGGGGTAATGAGCAGAATAGTGTTTGTTCTGGGTGTGCACAATCAGGTTCAATTGAACATTATATATATCTACTCATGTACAGATCCTCTTCCCATGTAAATTACTATTATTTTTTTAAATAAATTTATTTTATTTATTTACTTATTTTTGGCTGAGTTGGATCTTCGTTGCTGCATGTGGGCTTTCTCCAGTTGTGGTGAGCGGGGGCTACTCTCCGTTGCGGTGCACCGGCTTCTCACTGCAGTGGCTTCTCTTGTTGCGGAGCACGGGCTCTAGGCGTGTGGGCTTCAGTAGTTGTGGCGCATGGGCTAAGTAGTTATGGCTCATGGGCTCCAGAGCGTAGGCTCATTAGTTGTGGTGCACGGGCTTAGTTGCTCTGCTGCATGTGGGACCTTCCCGAACCAGGGATCGAACCTGTGTCCCCTGCATTGGCAGGTGGATTCTTAACCACGGTGCCACCAGGCAAGCCCCCGTGTAAATTATTACAGAGCGTTCAGTAGACCTCCCTTGGTATATGGTCGGTCTTTTTGATACGTGTGTTTAATATGTATTTGCATACGTACGGTAACCCTAATCTTAATGTATCCATTCCTCCCACCTTTCCTTTTAGATAACCATAGTTTGTTTTCTAAGTCTGTGAGAGTCTTTCTCTGTGGAAATATGTTCATACGTGTCAGTTGTTAGGTAACAGCTAGGAGTGATATCACAGGTTATTTGTCGGCTGCTTTCCGACTTACCTCATGTTCTGTGATTATCTCTAGGCTCATCTATGGTGCTGCAAAGAGCAGTGTTTCATCCTTTTCCATGGCGAATATTGCATTGTGTACATGGACCACTTCTTCTTTGTGCATTCATCTGTGGATGGACATTTTGGTTACTTCCAAGTCTTGGCAATGCTAAATATTGATGCAGTGCAGGATTGCCAGCCTGTGTCTTTTGGATTCTGGTCTTCTCAGGGATTAGGCCCAGCAGTGGGCCTACTAGATCATATGGTAGTTCAAATTTTTCCCTTTCAACGCACCTCCATTCTGTTCTCACTACTGGCTGTTACCAGTGTACATCCCACCAGCAACTAGAGGGTACACAGTTCTCTAAAACCCCTTCAGAATTTATTGTTTGTAGACTTTTTACTGATGGCATTTTGAGTGTTGGGTGGTGATACCTTTTTGTAGGTTGGATTTGCATGCGTCTAATAATTCCCGATATTGAGCTTTCATCTACGTTTTTTTTTTTTAAGTAAAACAGAGAAACTCACCTCTTCAAATTGTTTCCTTGAAAAATTTGCCATGTTCTGAATTCCTGTGGCCATTACCTGCACCAGGACATTTTTTGAGGGCAGGTGTCCTTTACAGCCCTGTAGTAATTGTGAATATCACATGACCATTAGTTCTGCATTTAAAGCTGCTGTTGCAGGAAACGGCCACAAGGGGGCAGCATTTCTATATTCCCAACTCTGGTTACTAGGGCAACACAGCCTTCCTGGAAGTCCTGTTTGTAGGTTGTAAAGTAGAGTGGAATGTGCCAGGACAAACCCCCAGAAACTATGTCTACTTATTTGTTGTTGATATTCTCAGTTTAATTTTCATTTTTCTCAGAGCAAATTTGATTGCAATGTTGTGTTTGTTCTAGGTGTACAGAATGTCTTTCATTGATTCATATATCTTTTCATGTTTGGATCCTGTTCCGTAGAGATTATTACAGAATGTTGTGTAGACCTCTCTTGGTATTCGGTATGTCTGATGATTATATATTTTATAAGTATTAGCATATGTCTGTTAAACCCAATATCCTCCGTTATACATTCCTCACACCTTTCCGTTTGGTTAAGCACAAGCTTGTTTTCTGAACACGTGAGTGTCCTTCTCTGTGGAAATAGGTTCATTCCTATCAATTTTTACATAAGACCTATACGTGATATCATAGGATATGTGTCTCTCGCTTTCTGACTTACTTCAAGTTGTGTGATTGTGTGTAGCCTCGTCTATGGTGCTGCAAACGGCATTGTTTCATTCTTTTCTGTGTCTAATATTGCATTGTGTACATGGACCACTTTTTCGTCCATTCATCTGATGATGGACATTTTTGTTGCTTCCATGTCTTGGCTATTGTAAATACTGCTGCAATACACGATGTTCCATCCTGTGTCTTTTTGATGCTGGCTTTCACAGGTGACAGGCCCAATAGTGGGCCTTCCGGATCATATGGGGACTCAATTTTTACCTTTCAACGCACTGCCATTCTGTTCCTATTATTGGCGGTTACCAGTTTACATCCCACTTAGACCGAGAGGTTACGCTATTCTCCACAACTTCTTCAACATCTATTGTTTGTTGACGTTTTGCTGATGGTCATTCTGACTGGTGTGAGGTGATACGTTTGTGTAGATTGGATTTGCATGCGTCTAATAATTCCTGATGTTTTGCGTGTATCAATGTCCTTTTCATTTTTTTTTAAGATTCAGCTAAACTTACAACTTCAAATTTCCTTCTTGAAAAATTTGCCGCGTTTGGATTTTTTTGGCCATTCCCTACCCCAGGACAGTTTTTGAGGGCATGAGTCATTTACAGCCCTGCAGTCCTTGTGAATATTAGTGACCATTAGCAGTGGATTTAAAGCTGCTGTTTGAGGAAACGGCCTTAAGGTGGCAGCATTTCTACGTTGGCAACTCTGCTTGCTAGGGAAACAGAACCTTGCTGCAAGTTGTGCTTTTAGGTTGCAGATTAGAGTGGAATGTGTCAGGACAAACCCCCATAAGTTTTAGCCTCCTTAATTCTTGTTTGTGTCTTTAAGTTTTCATTTTTATCAGAGCAAATTGGATTTTAAAATGTCTTTTGTTCTAGCTGCACAGAATCTTGTTCATGTACACATATACATATATCTATTGATCTTTGTGTCCTTTTCCATGTAGGTTATTGTAGAGTGTTGAATAGACCACTCTTGGTATTCCATAGGTCTTTGGGGATGATATATTTTATATGTATTAGTATATGTTTGTTAACCCCAATATCCTAATTTGTCCATTCCTCACACCTTTTCTTTGGCTTAACCATAAGTTTGTCTTCTCCATCTGAGATTGTCTTTCCCTATGGAAATATGTTCATTTTTATGAATTTTCAGATAACATAAGTGATATCGTAGAACATTTGTCTTTCGCAATCTGACTTACTTCACGTTGTGTGATTATCTCTAGGCTCATCCGTGGTGCTGCATATGCCATTCTTTTATTTTTTTTCGTGGCTAATATTCCATTCTGTACATATACCACTTCTTCTTTGTCCATTCATCTGTTTATGGAGCTTTTTTTTGCTTCCATGTCTTGGCTCTTTCAATATTGCTGCAGTGCACATTTGCCTGCCTCTGTCTTTCCGATTCTGGTGGTCTTAGGTTATAGGCCCAGAAGGTGCCCTGCCGCATCATACGGTAGCTCAATTTTTACCTTTTAAAGCAGCTGCATTCAGTTTTCATTAGTGCTGTTAGCACTTTACACCCCATCAGCAGCTAGAAGGTACACAGTTCCCTAAAACCTCTTCAGCATTTATAGCTTGTAGACTTTTTGCTGATGGTCATTTGACTGGTGTGAGCTGAAACCTTTGTGGACGTTGGATTTGCATGCAGCTAATAATTCCTTATACTGAGCTTTAGGCATGTCTTTTTTTTTTCTTTTCCTTTTTTTTTTAAAGAGTGAGTACAACTTCCCTCTCATATTGACTTCTTGAAAACTTTGTCATGTGTTGAAATTTCTTGCCTATTCCCTACCCCAGGACATTTTTTGAGGGCAGGTATCATTTACAGCCCCGCAGTCCTCGTGACTATTAAGCGACCATTAGCACTGTGTTTAAAGCTGCTGTTGTGGGAAACAGCCACAAGGCGGCAGCATTATTACGTTCTCAACTCTTGTTACTAGGGCAACAGAGTCTTCCTGGACGTCGTGTTCCTCGGTTGTAAATTAGAGTGGAATGTGCTGGGACAAGCCCCCAGAAGTTTATGTCTCCTTACTTATGTTCGTTTTTTAAATTTAATTTATATTTCTTATCGGAGGAAATTTGATTAGAGTGTTGTGATTGTCTGGCTGTACAGAATCTGGTCAATGATTCATACATATGTCTGTTCATCTTCGGATCCTGTTACCATGTACGTTATTACAGAATGTTGAGTAGACCTCCCTTGGTATTTGGTAGGTGTTTTGTCATGATATATTTTATATGTATTGGTGATTATATAATTCATATAGTTTATATGTTATATGTTTATATACATTTAACATATGTTAGTATATGTATGCTAATTTCCTAATAATCCTAATTTATCCATCCTCCCACCTTTCATTTTGGTTAACCATTAGTTTGTTTTATCAGTCTGTGAGTGTGTTTTTCTGTGGAAATATGTTCATTGGGAGCAATCTTAGGATAACACGTATAAATGATATCATAGGATATTTGTCATTCCCTTTTGACTTACGTAACGTACTATGATTATTTCTAGGCTCATGTGTAGTCCTGCAAACGGCATTGTTCATTTTTTTCCCGAGGCTACTATTCCATTCGGTACGTATACCACTTCTTCTTTGTCCATTTATCTGTTGATGGACATTTTGTTTGCTTGCATGGCTTGGCTATTGTAAATATTGCTGCAGGGCATGTTTGCCTGTCTGTGCCTTTCCCATTCTGGTCTTCTTAGGGTATAGGCCCATTAGGGGATCGGCCGCATGATATGGTAGCTCAATTTTTACCTTTTAAACGCAGCTCCGTTCTGTTCTCATGATTAGCTGTTACCAGTTTACATCCAACCAACAGCATAGTGGGTATGCATTTCTCCCCCAACCCGTCAGCATGCATTGTTTGTAGACTTTTTACGGATGGCATTTTGAATATTGGGTGGTGAAATCTTTTTGTAGTTTGGATTTGCATCCAACCAATAATTCCTGATATTGAGCTTTTATCCATGTTCTTCTTTTTTTAAAACAACCGAGTGAGTAACACTTACCTCTTCAAATTGTTTTCTTGAAAAATTTTCCGTGTTGTGAACTTTCTTGGCCATTACCTACCCCAGGACATGTTTTGAGGACACGTGTCATTTACGGCCCTACAATTACTGTGAATCTCAAGTGACCCTTAGCCCTGTGTTTAAAGCTGCTGTTGTGGGAAACGGCCACAAGGCGGCAGCATTTCTCCATTCCCAAGTCTGGTTACTAGGGCAGCAGAGCCTTCCTGAAAGTTGTGTTCCTAGGTTGTAAATTAGAATGGGATGTGCCAGGGAAAACCCCAATAACTTTATGTCTCATTAATTGTTGTTCGTGGTTTTAATTTTTTAAATTGGGGTAATGAGCAGAATAGTGTTTGTTCTGGGTGTGCACAATCAGGTTCAATTGAACATTATATATATCTACTCATGTACAGATCCTCTTCCCATGTAAATTACTATTATTTTTTTAAATAAATTTATTTTATTTATTTACTTATTTTTGGCTGAGTTGGATCTTCGTTGCTGCATGTGGGGTTTCTCCAGTTGCGGTGAGCGGGGGCTACTCTCCGTTGCGGTGCACCGGCTTCTCACTGCAGTGGCTTCTCTTGTTGCGGAGCACGGGCTCTAGGCGTGTGGGCTTCAGTAGTTGTGGCGCATGGGCTCAGTAGTTATGGCTCATGGGCTCCAGAGCGTAGGCTCATTAGTTGTGGTGCACGGGCTTAGTTGCTCTGCTGCATGTGGGACCTTCCCGAACCAGGGATCGAACCTGTGTCCCCTGCATTGGCAGGTGGATTCTTAACCACAGTGCCACCAGGCAAGCCCCCGTGTAAATTATTACAGAGCGTTCAGTAGACCTCCCTTGGTATATGGTCGGTCTTTTTGATACGTGTGTTTAATATGTATTTGCATACGTACGGTAACCCTAATCTTAATGTATCCATTCCTCCCACCTTTCCTTTTAGATAACCATAGTTTGTTTTCTAAGTCTGTGAGAGTCTTTCTCTGTGGAAATATGTTCATACGTGTCAGTTGTTAGGTAACAGCTAGGAGTGATATCACAGGTTATTTGTCGGCTGCTTTCCGACTTACCTCATGTTCTGTGATTATCTCTAGGCTCATCTATGGTGCTGCAAAGAGCAGTGTTTCATCCTTTTCCATGGCGAATATTGCATTGTGTACATGGACCACTTCTTCTTTGTGCATTCATCTGTGGATGGACATTTTGGTTACTTCCAAGTCTTGGCAATGCTAAATATTGATGCAGTGCAGGATTGCCAGCCTGTGTCTTTTGGATTCTGGTCTTCTCAGGGATTAGGCCCAGCAGTGGGCCTACTAGATCATATGGTAGTTCAAATTTTTCCCTTTCAACGCACCTCCATTCTGTTCTCACTACTGGCTGTTACCAGTGTACATCCCACCAGCAACTAGAGGGTACACAGTTCTCTAAAACCCCTTCAGAATTTATTGTTTGTAGACTTTTTACTGATGGCATTTTGAGTGTTGGGTGGTGATACCTTTTTGTAGGTTGGATTTGCATGCGTCTAATAATTCCCGATATTGAGCTTTCATCTACGTTTTTTTTTTTAAGTAAAACAGAGAAACTCACCTCTTCAAATTGTTTCCTTGAAAAATTTGCCATGTTCTGAATTCCTGTGGCCATTACCTGCACCAGGACATTTTTTGAGGGCAGGTGTCCTTTACAGCCCTGTAGTAATTGTGAATATCACATGACCATTAGTTCTGCATTTAAAGCTGCTGTTGCAGGAAACGGCCACAAGGGGGCAGCATTTCTATATTCCCAACTCTGGTTACTAGGGCAACACAGCCTTCCTGGAAGTCCTGTTTGTAGGTTGTAAAGTAGAGTGGAATGTGCCAGGACAAACCCCCAGAAACTATGTCTACTTATTTGTTGTTGATATTCTCAGTTTAATTTTCATTTTTCTCAGAGCAAATTTGATTGCAATGTTGTGTTTGTTCTAGGTGTACAGAATGTCTTTCATTGATTCATATATCTTTTCATGTTTGGATCCTGTTCCGTAGAGATTATTACAGAATGTTGTGTAGACCTCTCTTGGTATTCGGTATGTCTGATGATTATATATTTTATAAGTATTAGCATATGTCTGTTAAACCCAATATCCTCCGTTATACATTCCTCACACCTTTCCGTTTGGTTAAGCACAAGCTTGTTTTCTGAACACGTGAGTGTCCTTCTCTGTGGAAATAGGTTCATTCCTATCAATTTTTACATAAGACCTATACGTGATATCATAGGATATGTGTCTCTCGCTTTCTGACTTACTTCAAGTTGTGTGATTGTGTGTAGCCTCGTCTATGGTGCTGCAAACGGCATTGTTTCATTCTTTTCTGTGTCTAATATTGCATTGTGTACATGGACCACTTTTTCGTCCATTCATCTGATGATGGACATTTTTGTTGCTTCCATGTCTTGGCTATTGTAAATACTGCTGCAATACACGATGTTCCATCCTGTGTCTTTTTGATGCTGGCTTTCACAGGTGACAGGCCCAATAGTGGGCCTTCCGGATCATATGGGGACTCAATTTTTACCTTTCAACGCACTGCCATTCTGTTCCTATTATTGGCGGTTACCAGTTTACATCCCACTTAGACCGAGAGGTTACGCTATTCTCCACAACTTCTTCAACATCTATTGTTTGTTGACGTTTTGCTGATGGTCATTCTGACTGGTGTGAGGTGATACGTTTGTGTAGATTGGATTTGCATGCGTCTAATAATTCCTGATGTTTTGCGTGTATCAATGTCCTTTTCATTTTTTTTTAAGATTCAGCTAAACTTACAACTTCAAATTTCCTTCTTGAAAAATTTGCCGCGTTTGGATTTTTTTGGCCATTCCCTACCCCAGGACAGTTTTTGAGGGCATGAGTCATTTACAGCCCTGCAGTCCTTGTGAATATTAGTGACCATTAGCAGTGGATTTAAAGCTGCTGTTTGAGGAAACGGCCTTAAGGTGGCAGCATTTCTACGTTGGCAACTCTGCTTGCTAGGGAAACAGAACCTTGCTGCAAGTTGTGCTTTTAGGTTGCAGATTAGAGTGGAATGTGTCAGGACAAACCCCCATAAGTTTTAGCCTCCTTAATTCTTGTTTGTGTCTTTAAGTTTTCATTTTTATCAGAGCAAATTGGATTTTAAAATGTCTTTTGTTCTAGCTGCACAGAATCTTGTTCATGTACACATATACATATATCTATTGATCTTTGTGTCCTTTTCCATGTAGGTTATTGTAGAGTGTTGAATAGACCACTCTTGGTATTCCATAGGTCTTTGGGGATGATATATTTTATATGTATTAGTATATGTTTGTTAACCCCAATATCCTAATTTGTCCATTCCTCACACCTTTTCTTTGGCTTAACCATAAGTTTGTCTTCTCCATCTGAGATTGTCTTTCCCTATGGAAATATGTTCATTTTTATGAATTTTCAGATAACATAAGTGATATCGTAGAACATTTGTCTTTCGCAATCTGACTTACTTCACGTTGTGTGATTATCTCTAGGCTCATCCGTGGTGCTGCATATGCCATTCTTTTATTTTTTTTCGTGGCTAATATTCCATTCTGTACATATACCACTTCTTCTTTGTCCATTCATCTGTTTATGGAGCTTTTTTTTGCTTCCATGTCTTGGCTCTTTCAATATTGCTGCAGTGCACATTTGCCTGCCTCTGTCTTTCCGATTCTGGTGGTCTTAGGTTATAGGCCCAGAAGGTGCCCTGCCGCATCATACGGTAGCTCAATTTTTACCTTTTAAAGCAGCTGCATTCAGTTTTCATTAGTGCTGTTAGCACTTTACACCCCATCAGCAGCTAGAAGGTACACAGTTCCCTAAAACCTCTTCAGCATTTATAGCTTGTAGACTTTTTGCTGATGGTCATTTGACTGGTGTGAGCTGAAACCTTTGTGGACGTTGGATTTGCATGCAGCTAATAATTCCTTATACTGAGCTTTAGGCGTGTCTTTTTTTTTTCTTTTCCTTTTTTTTTTAAAGAGTGAGTACAACTTCCCTCTCATATTGACTTCTTGAAAACTTTGTCATGTGTTGAAATTTCTTGCCTATTCCCTACCCCAGGACATTTTTTGAGGGCAGGTATCATTTACAGCCCCGCAGTCCTCGTGACTATTAAGCGACCATTAGCACTGTGTTTAAAGCTGCTGTTGTGGGAAACAGCCACAAGGCGGCAGCATTATTACGTTCTCAACTCTTGTTACTAGGGCAACAGAGTCTTCCTGGACGTCGTGTTCCTCGGTTGTAAATTAGAGTGGAATGTGCTGGGACAAGCCCCCAGAAGTTTATGTCTCCTTACTTATGTTCGTTTTTTAAATTTAATTTATATTTCTTATCGGAGGAAATTTGATTAGAGTGTTGTGATTGTCTGGCTGTACAGAATCTGGTCAATGATTCATACATATGTCTGTTCATCTTCGGATCCTGTTACCATGTATGTTATTACAGAATGTTGAGTAGACCTCCCTTGGTATTTGGTAGGTGTTTTGTCATGATATATTTTATATGTATTGGTGATTATATAATTCATATAGTTTATATGTTATATGTTTATATACATTTAACATATGTTAGTATATGTATGCTAATTTCCTAATAATCCTAATTTATCCATCCTCCCACCTTTCATTTTGGTTAACCATTAGTTTGTTTTATCAGTCTGTGAGTGTGTTTTTCTGTGGAAATATGTTCATTGGGAGCAATCTTAGGATAACACGTATAAATGATATCATAGGATATTTGTCATTCCCTTTTGACTTACGTAACGTACTATGATTATTTCTAGGCTCATGTGTAGTCCTGCAAACGGCATTGTTCATTTTTTTCCCGAGGCTACTATTCCATTCGGTACGTATACCACTTCTTCTTTGTCCATTTATCTGTTGATGGACATTTTGTTTGCTTGCATGGCTTGGCTATTGTAAATATTGCTGCAGGGCATGTTTGCCTGTCTGTGCCTTTCCCATTCTGGTCTTCTTAGGGTATAGGCCCATTAGGGGATCGGCCGCATGATATGGTAGCTCAATTTTTACCTTTTAAACGCAGCTCCGTTCTGTTCTCATGATTAGCTGTTACCAGTTTACATCCAACCAACAGCATAGTGGGTATGCATTTCTCCCCCAACCCGTCAGCATGCATTGTTTGTAGACTTTTTACGGATGGCATTTTGAATATTGGGTGGTGAAATCTTTTTGTAGTTTGGATTTGCATCCAACCAATAATTCCTGATATTGAGCTTTTATCCATGTTCTTCTTTTTTTAAAACAACCGAGTGAGTAACACTTACCTCTTCAAATTGTTTTCTTGAAAAATTTTCCGTGTTGTGAACTTTCTTGGCCATTACCTACCCCAGGACATGTTTTGAGGACACGTGTCATTTACGGCCCTACAATTACTGTGAATCTCAAGTGACCCTTAGCCCTGTGTTTAAAGCTGCTGTTGTGGGAAACGGCCACAAGGCGGCAGCATTTCTCCATTCCCAAGTCTGGTTACTAGGGCAGCAGAGCCTTCCTGAAAGTTGTGTTCCTAGGTTGTAAATTAGAATGGGATGTGCCAGGGAAAACCCCAATAACTTTATGTCTCATTAATTGTTGTTCGTGGTTTTAATTTTTTAAATTGGGGTAATGAGCAGAATAGTGTTTGTTCTGGGTGTGCACAATCAGGTTCAATTGAACATTATATATATCTACTCATGTACAGATCCTCTTCCCATGTAAATTACTATTATTTTTTTAAATAAATTTATTTTATTTATTTACTTATTTTTGGCTGAGTTGGATCTTCGTTGCTGCATGTGGGCTTTCTCCAGTTGCGGTGAGCGGGGGCTACTCTCCGTTGCGGTGCACCGGCTTCTCACTGCAGTGGCTTCTCTTGTTGCGGAGCACGGGCTCTAGGCGTGTGGGCTTCAGTAGTTGTGGCGCATGGGCTCAGTAGTTATGGCTCATGGGCTCCAGAGCGTAGGCTCATTAGTTGTGGTGCACGGGCTTAGTTGCTCTGCTGCATGTGGGACCTTCCCGAACCAGGGATCGAACCTGTGTCCCCTGCATTGGCAGGTGGATTCTTAACCACGGTGCCACCAGGCAAGCCCCCGTGTAAATTATTACAGAGCGTTCAGTAGACCTCCCTTGGTATATGGTCGGTCTTTTTGATACGTGTGTTTAATATGTATTTGCATACGTACGGTAACCCTAATCTTAATGTATCCATTCCTCCCACCTTTCCTTTTAGATAACCATAGTTTGTTTTCTAAGTCTGTGAGAGTCTTTCTCTGTGGAAATATGTTCATACGTGTCAGTTGTTAGGTAACAGCTAGGAGTGATATCACAGGTTATTTGTCGGCTGCTTTCCGACTTACCTCATGTTCTGTGATTATCTCTAGGCTCATCTATGGTGCTGCAAAGAGCAGTGTTTCATCCTTTTCCATGGCGAATATTGCATTGTGTACATGGACCACTTCTTCTTTGTGCATTCATCTGTGGATGGACATTTTGGTTACTTCCAAGTCTTGGCAATGCTAAATATTGATGCAGTGCAGGATTGCCAGCCTGTGTCTTTTGGATTCTGGTCTTCTCAGGGATTAGGCCCAGCAGTGGGCCTACTAGATCATATGGTAGTTCAAATTTTTCCCTTTCAACGCACCTCCATTCTGTTCTCACTACTGGCTGTTACCAGTGTACATCCCACCAGCAACTAGAGGGTACACAGTTCTCTAAAACCCCTTCAGAATTTATTGTTTGTAGACTTTTTACTGATGGCATTTTGAGTGTTGGGTGGTGATACCTTTTTGTAGGTTGGATTTGCATGCGTCTAATAATTCCCGATATTGAGCTTTCATCTACGTTTTTTTTTTTTAAGTAAAACAGAGAAACTCACCTCTTCAAATTGTTTCCTTGAAAAATTTGCCATGTTCTGAATTCCTGTGGCCATTACCTGCACCAGGACATTTTTTGAGGGCAGGTGTCCTTTACAGCCCTGTAGTAATTGTGAATATCACATGACCATTAGTTCTGCATTTAAAGCTGCTGTTGCAGGAAACGGCCACAAGGGGGCAGCATTTCTATATTCCCAACTCTGGTTACTAGGGCAACACAGCCTTCCTGGAAGTCCTGTTTGTAGGTTGTAAAGTAGAGTGGAATGTGCCAGGACAAACCCCCAGAAACTATGTCTACTTATTTGTTGTTGATATTCTCAGTTTAATTTTCATTTTTCTCAGAGCAAATTTGATTGCAATGTTGTGTTTGTTCTAGGTGTACAGAATGTCTTTCATTGATTCATATATCTTTTCATGTTTGGATCCTGTTCCGTAGAGATTATTACAGAATGTTGTGTAGACCTCTCTTGGTATTCGGTATGTCTGATGATTATATATTTTATAAGTATTAGCATATGTCTGTTAAACCCAATATCCTCCGTTATACATTCCTCACACCTTTCCGTTTGGTTAAGCACAAGCTTGTTTTCTGAACACGTGAGTGTCCTTCTCTGTGGAAATAGGTTCATTCCTATCAATTTTTACATAAGACCTATACGTGATATCATAGGATATGTGTCTCTCGCTTTCTGACTTACTTCAAGTTGTGTGATTGTCTGTAGCCTCGTCTATGGTGCTGCAAACGGCATTGTTTCATTCTTTTCTGTGTCTAATATTGCATTGTGTACATGGACCACTTTTTCGTCCATTCATCTGATGATGGACATTTTTGTTGCTTCCATGTCTTGGCTATTGTAAATACTGCTGCAATACACGATGTTCCATCCTGTGTCTTTTTGATGCTGGCTTTCACAGGTGACAGGCCCAATAGTGGGCCTTCCGGATCATATGGGGACTCAATTTTTACCTTTCAACGCACTGCCATTCTGTTCCTATTATTGGCGGTTACCAGTTTACATCCCACTTAGACCGAGAGGTTACGCTATTCTCCACAACTTCTTCAACATCTATTGTTTGTTGACGTTTTGCTGATGGTCATTCTGACTGGTGTGAGGTGATACGTTTGTGTAGATTGGATTTGCATGCGTCTAATAATTCCTGATGTTTTGCGTGTATCAATGTCCTTTTCATTTTTTTTTTAAGATTCAGCTAAACTTACAACTTCAAATTTCCTTCTTGAAAAATTTGCCGCGTTTGGATTTTTTTGGCCATTCCCTACCCCAGGACAGTTTTTGAGGGCATGAGTCATTTACAGCCCTGCAGTCCTTGTGAATATTAGTGACCATTAGCAGTGGATTTAAAGCTGCTGTTTGAGGAAACGGCCTTAAGGTGGCAGCATTTCTACATTGGCAACTCTGCTTGCTAGGGAAACAGAACCTTGCTGCAAGTTGTGCTTTTAGGTTGCAGATTAGAGTGGAATGTGTCAGGACAAACCCCCATAAGTTTTAGCCTCCTTAATTCTTGTTTGTGTCTTTAAGTTTTCATTTTTATCAGAGCAAATTGGATTTTAAAATGTCTTTTGTTCTAGCTGCACAGAATCTTGTTCATGTACACATATACATATATCTATTGATCTTTGTGTCCTTTTCCATGTAGGTTATTGTAGAGTGTTGAATAGACCACTCTTGGTATTCCATAGGTCTTTGGGGATGATATATTTTATATGTATTAGTATATGTTTGTTAACCCCAATATCCTAATTTGTCCATTCCTCACACCTTTTCTTTGGCTTAACCATAAGTTTGTCTTCTCCATCTGAGATTGTCTTTCCCTATGGAAATATGTTCATTTTTATGAATTTTCAGATAACATAAGTGATATCGTAGAACATTTGTCTTTCGCAATCTGACTTACTTCACGTTGTGTGATTATCTCTAGGCTCATCCGTGGTGCTGCATATGCCATTCTTTTATTTTTTTTCGTGGCTAATATTCCATTCTGTACATATACCACTTCTTCTTTGTCCATTCATCTGTTTATGGAGCTTTTTTTTGCTTCCATGTCTTGGCTCTTTCAATATTGCTGCAGTGCACATTTGCCTGCCTCTGTCTTTCCGATTCTGGTGGTCTTAGGTTATAGGCCCAGAAGGTGCCCTGCCGCATCATACGGTAGCTCAATTTTTACCTTTTAAAGCAGCTGCATTCAGTTTTCATTAGTGCTGTTAGCACTTTACACCCCATCAGCAGCTAGAAGGTACACAGTTCCCTAAAACCTCTTCAGCATTTATAGTTTGTAGACTTTTTGCTGATGGTCATTTGACTGGTGTGAGCTGAAACCTTTGTGGACGTTGGATTTGCATGCAGCTAATAATTCCTTATACTGAGCTTTAGGCATGTCTTTTTTTTTCTTTTCCTTTTTTTTTTAAAGAGTGAGTACAACTTCCCTCTCATATTGACTTCTTGAAAACTTTGTCATGTGTTGAAATTTCTTGCCTATTCCCTACCCCAGGACATTTTTTGAGGGCAGGTATCATTTACAGCCCCGCAGTCCTCGTGACTATTAAGCGACCATTAGCACTGTGTTTAAAGCTGCTGTTGTGGGAAACAGCCACAAGGCGGCAGCATTATTACGTTCTCAACTCTTGTTACTAGGGCAACAGAGTCTTCCTGGACGTCGTGTTCCTCGGTTGTAAATTAGAGTGGAATGTGCTGGGACAAGCCCCCAGAAGTTTATGTCTCCTTACTTATGTTCGTTTTTTAAATTTAATTTATATTTCTTATCGGAGGAAATTTGATTAGAGTGTTGTGATTGTCTGGCTGTACAGAATCTGGTCAATGATTCATACATATGTCTGTTCATCTTCGGATCCTGTTACCATGTATGTTATTACAGAATGTTGAGTAGACCTCCCTTGGTATTTGGTAGGTGTTTTGTCATGATATATTTTATATGTATTGGTGATTATATAATTCATATAGTTTATATGTTATATGTTTATATACATTTAACATATGTTAGTATATGTATGCTAATTTCCTAATAATCCTAATTTATCCATCCTCCCACCTTTCATTTTGGTTAACCATTAGTTTGTTTTATCAGTCTGTGAGTGTGTTTTTCTGTGGAAATATGTTCATTGGGAGCAATCTTAGGATAACACGTATAAATGATATCATAGGATATTTGTCATTCCCTTTTGACTTACGTAACGTACTATGATTATTTCTAGGCTCATGTGTAGTCCTGCAAACGGCATTGTTCATTTTTTTCCCGAGGCTACTATTCCATTCGGTACGTATACCACTTCTTCTTTGTCCATTTATCTGTTGATGGACATTTTGTTTGCTTGCATGGCTTGGCTATTGTAAATATTGCTGCAGGGCATGTTTGCCTGTCTGTGCCTTTCCCATTCTGGTCTTCTTAGGGTATAGGCCCATTAGGGGATCGGCCGCATGATATGGTAGCTCAATTTTTACCTTTTAAACGCAGCTCCGTTCTGTTCTCATGATTAGCTGTTACCAGTTTACATCCAACCAACAGCATAGTGGGTATGCATTTCTCCCCCAACCCGTCAGCATGCATTGTTTGTAGACTTTTTACGGATGGCATTTTGAATATTGGGTGGTGAAATCTTTTTGTAGTTTGGATTTGCATCCAACCAATAATTCCTGATATTGAGCTTTTATCCATGTTCTTCTTTTTTTAAAACAACCGAGTGAGTAACACTTACCTCTTCAAATTGTTTTCTTGAAAAATTTTCCGTGTTGTGAACTTTCTTGGCCATTACCTACCCCAGGACATGTTTTGAGGACACGTGTCATTTACGGCCCTACAATTACTGTGAATCTCAAGTGACCCTTAGCCCTGTGTTTAAAGCTGCTGTTGTGGGAAACGGCCACAAGGCGGCAGCATTTCTCCATTCCCAAGTCTGGTTACTAGGGCAGCAGAGCCTTCCTGAAAGTTGTGTTCCTAGGTTGTAAATTAGAATGGGATGTGCCAGGGAAAACCCCAATAACTTTATGTCTCATTAATTGTTGTTCGTGGTTTTAATTTTTTAAATTGGGGTAATGAGCAGAATAGTGTTTGTTCTGGGTGTGCACAATCAGGTTCAATTGAACATTATATATATCTACTCATGTACAGATCCTCTTCCCATGTAAATTACTATTATTTTTTTAAATAAATTTATTTTATTTATTTATTTATTTTTGGCTGAGTTGGATCTTCGTTGCTGCATGTGGGCTTTCTCCAGTTGCGGTGAGCGGGGGCTACTCTCCGTTGCGGTGCACCGGCTTCTCACTGCAGTGGCTTCTCTTGTTGCGGAGCACGGGCTCTAGGCGTGTGGGCTTCAGTAGTTGTGGTGCATGGGCTCAGTAGTTATGGCTCATGGGCTCCAGAGCGTAGGCTCATTAGTTGTGGTGCACGGGCTTAGTTGCTCTGCTGCATGTGGGACCTTCCCGAACCAGGGATCGAACCTGTGTCCCCTGCATTGGCAGGTGGATTCTTAACCACGGTGCCACCAGGCAAGCCCCCGTGTAAATTATTACAGAGCGTTCAGTAGACCTCCCTTGGTATATGGTCGGTCTTTTTGATACGTGTGTTTAATATGTATTTGCATACGTACGGTAACCCTAATCTTAATGTATCCATTCCTCCCACCTTTCCTTTTAGATAACCATAGTTTGTTTTCTAAGTCTGTGAGAGTCTTTCTCTGTGGAAATATGTTCATACGTGTCAGTTGTTAGGTAACAGCTAGGAGTGATATCACAGGTTATTTGTCGGCTGCTTTCCGACTTACCTCATGTTCTGTGATTATCTCTAGGCTCATCTATGGTGCTGCAAAGAGCAGTGTTTCATCCTTTTCCATGGCGAATATTGCATTGTGTACATGGACCACTTCTTCTTTGTGCATTCATCTGTGGATGGACATTTTGGTTACTTCCAAGTCTTGGCAATGCTAAATATTGATGCAGTGCAGGATTGCCAGCCTGTGTCTTTTGGATTCTGGTCTTCTCAGGGATTAGGCCCAGCAGTGGGCCTACTAGATCATATGGTAGTTCAAATTTTTCCCTTTCAACGCACCTCCATTCTGTTCTCACTACTGGCTGTTACCAGTGTACATCCCACCAGCAACTAGAGGGTACACAGTTCTCTAAAACCCCTTCAGAATTTATTGTTTGTAGACTTTTTACTGATGGCATTTTGAGTGTTGGGTGGTGATACCTTTTTGTAGGTTGGATTTGCATGCGTCTAATAATTCCCGATATTGAGCTTTCATCTATGTTTTTTTTTTAAGTAAAACAGAGAAACTCACCTCTTCAAATTGTTTCCTTGAAAAATTTGCCATGTTCTGAATTCCTGTGGCCATTACCTGCACCAGGACATTTTTTGAGGGCAGGTGTCCTTTACAGCCCTGTAGTAATTGTGAATATCACATGACCATTAGTTCTGCATTTAAAGCTGCTGTTGCAGGAAACGGCCACAAGGGGGCAGCATTTCTATATTCCCAACTCTGGTTACTAGGGCAACACAGCCTTCCTGGAAGTCCTGTTTGTAGGTTGTAAAGTAGAGTGGAATGTGCCAGGACAAACCCCCAGAAACTATGTCTACTTATTTGTTGTTGATATTCTCAGTTTAATTTTCATTTTTCTCAGAGCAAATTTGATTGCAATGTTGTGTTTGTTCTAGGTGTACAGAATGTCTTTCATTGATTCATATATCTTTTCATGTTTGGATCCTGTTCCGTAGAGATTATTACAGAATGTTGTGTAGACCTCTCTTGGTATTCGGTATGTCTGATGATTATATATTTTATAAGTATTAGCATATGTCTGTTAAACCCAATATCCTCCGTTATACATTCCTCACACCTTTCCGTTTGGTTAAGCACAAGCTTGTTTTCTGAACACGTGAGTGTCCTTCTCTGTGGAAATAGGTTCATTCCTATCAATTTTTACATAAGACCTATACGTGATATCATAGGATATGTGTCTCTCGCTTTCTGACTTACTTCAAGTTGTGTGATTGTGTGTAGCCTCGTCTATGGTGCTGCAAACGGCATTGTTTCATTCTTTTCTGTGTCTAATATTGCATTGTGTACATGGACCACTTTTTCGTCCATTCATCTGATGATGGACATTTTTGTTGCTTCCATGTCTTGGCTATTGTAAATACTGCTGCAATACACGATGTTCCATCCTGTGTCTTTTTGATGCTGGCTTTCACAGGTGACAGGCCCAATAGTGGGCCTTCCGGATCATATGGGGACTCAATTTTTACCTTTCAACGCACTGCCATTCTGTTCCTATTATTGGCGGTTACCAGTTTACATCCCACTTAGACCGAGAGGTTACGCTATTCTCCACAACTTCTTCAACATCTATTGTTTGTTGACGTTTTGCTGATGGTCATTCTGACTGGTGTGAGGTGATACGTTTGTGTAGATTGGATTTGCATGCATCTAATAATTCCTGATGTTTTGCGTGTATCAATGTCCTTTTCATTTTTTTTTAAGATTCAGCTAAACTTACAACTTCAAATTTCCTTCTTGAAAAATTTGCCGCGTTTGGATTTTTTTGGCCATTCCCTACCCCAGGACAGTTTTTGAGGGCATGAGTCATTTACAGCCCTGCAGTCCTTGTGAATATTAGTGACCATTAGCAGTGGATTTAAAGCTGCTGTTTGAGGAAACGGCCTTAAGGTGGCAGCATTTCTACGTTGCCAACTCTGCTTGCTAGGGAAACAGAACCTTGCTGCAAGTTGTGCTTTTAGGTTGCAGATTAGAGTGGAATGTGTCAGGACAAACCCCCATAAGTTTTAGCCTCCTTAATTCTTGTTTGTGTCTTTAAGTTTTCATTTTTATCAGAGCAAATTGGATTTTAAAATGTCTTTTGTTCTAGCTGCACAGAATCTTGTTCATGTACACATATACATATATCTATTGATCTTTGTGTCCTTTTCCATGTAGGTTATTGTAGAGTGTTGAATAGACCACTCTTGGTATTCCATAGGTCTTTGGGGATGATATATTTTATATGTATTAGTATATGTTTGTTAACCCCAATATCCTAATTTGTCCATTCCTCACACCTTTTCTTTGGCTTAACCATAAGTTTGTCTTCTCCATCTGAGATTGTCTTTCCCTATGGAAATATGTTCATTTTTATGAATTTTCAGATAACATAAGTGATATCGTAGAACATTTGTCTTTCGCAATCTGACTTACTTCACGTTGTGTGATTATCTCTAGGCTCATCCGTGGTGCTGCATATGCCATTCTTTTATTTTTTTTCGTGGCTAATATTCCATTCTGTACATATACCACTTCTTCTTTGTCCATTCATCTGTTTATGGAGCTTTTTTTTGCTTCCATGTCTTGGCTCTTTCAATATTGCTGCAGTGCACATTTGCCTGCCTCTGTCTTTCCGATTCTGGTGGTCTTAGGTTATAGGCCCAGAAGGTGCCCTGCCGCATCATACAGTAGCTCAATTTTTACCTTTTAAAGCAGCTGCATTCAGTTTTCATTAGTGCTGTTAGCACTTTACACCCCATCAGCAGCTAGAAGGTACACAGTTCCCTAAAACCTCTTCAGCATTTATAGTTTGTAGACTTTTTGCTGATGGTCATTTGACTGGTGTGAGCTGAAACCTTTGTGGACGTTGGATTTGCATGCAGCTAATAATTCCTTATACTGAGCTTTAGGCATGTCTTTTTTTTCCTTTTCCTTTTTTTTTTAAAGAGTGAGTACAACTTCCCTCTCATATTGACTTCTTGAAAACTTTGTCATGTGTTGAAATTTCTTGCCTATTCCCTACCCCAGGACATTTTTTGAGGGCAGGTATCATTTACAGCCCCGCAGTCCTCGTGACTATTAAGCGACCATTAGCACTGTGTTTAAAGCTGCTGTTGTGGGAAACAGCCACAAGGCGGCAGCATTATTACGTTCTCAACTCTTGTTACTAGGGCAACAGAGTCTTCCTGGACGTCGTGTTCCTCGGTTTTAAATTAGAGTGGAATGTGCTGGGACAAGCCCCCAGAAGTTTATGTCTCCTTACTTATGTTCGTTTTTTAAATTTAATTTATATTTCTTATCAGAGGAAATTTGATTAGAGTGTTGTGATTGTCTGGCTGTACAGAATCTGGTCAATGATTCATACATATGTCTGTTCATCTTCGGATCCTGTTACCATGTATGTTATTACAGAATGTTGAGTAGACCTCCCTTGGTATTTGGTAGGTGTTTTGTCATGATATATTTTATATGTATTGGTGATTATATAATTCATATAGTTTATATGTTATATGTTTATATACATTTAACATACGTTAGTATATGTATGCTAATTTCCTAATAATCCTAATTTATCCATCCTCCCACCTTTCATTTTGGTTAACCATTAGTTTGTTTTATCAGTCTGTGAGTGTGTTTTTCTGTGGAAATATGTTCATTGGGAGCAATCTTAGGATAACACGTATAAATGATATCATAGGATATTTGTCATTCCCTTTTGACTTACGTAACGTACTATGATTATTTCTAGGCTCATGTGTAGTCCTGCAAACGGCATTGTTCATTTTTTTCCCGAGGCTACTATTCCATTCGGTACGTATACCACTTCTTCTTTGTCCATTTATCTGTTGATGGACATTTTGTTTGCTTGCATGGCTTGGCTATTGTAAATATTGCTGCAGGGCATGTTTGCCTGTCTGTGCCTTTCCCATTCTGGTCTTCTTAGGGTATAGGCCCATTAGGGGATCGGCCGCATGATATGGTAGCTCAATTTTTACCTTTTAAATGCAGCTCCGTTCTGTTCTCATGATTAGCTGTTACCAGTTTACATCCAACCAACAGCATAGTGGGTATGCATTTCTCCCCCAACCCGTCAGCATGCATTGTTTGTAGACTTTTTACGGATGGCATTTTGAATATTGGGTGGTGAAATCTTTTTGTAGTTTGGATTTGCATCCAACCAATAATTCCTGATATTGAGCTTTTATCCATGTTCTTCTTTTTTTAAAACAACCGAGTGAGTAACACTTACCTCTTCAAATTGTTTTCTTGAAAAATTTTCCGTGTTGTGAACTTTCTTGGCCATTACCTACCCCAGGACATGTTTTGAGGACACGTGTCATTTACGGCCCTACAATTACTGTGAATCTCAAGTGACCCTTAGCCCTGTGTTTAAAGCTGCTGTTGTGGGAAACGGCCACAAGGCGGCAGCATTTCTCCATTCCCAAGTCTGGTTACTAGGGCAGCAGAGCCTTCCTGAAAGTTGTGTTCCTAGGTTGTAAATTAGAATGGGATGTGCCAGGGAAAACCCCAATAACTTTATGTCTCATTAATTGTTGTTCGTGGTTTTAATTTTTTAAATTGGGGTAATGAGCAGAATAGTGTTTGTTCTGGGTGTGCACAATCAGGTTCAATTGAACATTATATATATCTACTCATGTACAGATCCTCTTCCCATGTAAATTACTATTATTTTTTTAAATAAATTTATTTTATTTATTTATTTATTTTTGGCTGAGTTGGATCTTCGTTGCTGCATGTGGGCTTTCTCCAGTTGCGGTGAGCGGGGGCTACTCTCCGTTGCGGTGCACCGGCTTCTCACTGCAGTGGCTTCTCTTGTTGCGGAGCACGGGCTCTAGGCGTGTGGGCTTCAGTAGTTGTGGTGCATGGGCTCAGTAGTTATGGCTCATGGGCTCCAGAGCGTAGGCTCATTAGTTGTGGTGCACGGGCTTAGTTGCTCTGCTGCATGTGGGACCTTCCCGAACCAGGGATCGAACCTGTGTCCCCTGCATTGGCAGGTGGATTCTTAACCACGGTGCCACCAGGCAAGCCCCCGTGTAAATTATTACAGAGCGTTCAGTAGACCTCCCTTGGTATATGGTCGGTCTTTTTGATACGTGTGTTTAATATGTATTTGCATACGTACGGTAACCCTAATCTTAATGTATCCATTCCTCCCACCTTTCCTTTTAGATAACCATAGTTTGTTTTCTAAGTCTGTGAGAGTCTTTCTCTGTGGAAATATGTTCATACGTGTCAGTTGTTAGGTAACAGCTAGGAGTGATATCACAGGTTATTTGTCGGCTGCTTTCCGACTTACCTCATGTTCTGTGATTATCTCTAGGCTCATCTATGGTGCTGCAAAGAGCAGTGTTTCATCCTTTTCCATGGCGAATATTGCATTGTGTACATGGACCACTTCTTCTTTGTGCATTCATCTGTGGATGGACATTTTGGTTACTTCCAAGTCTTGGCAATGCTAAATATTGATGCAGTGCAGGATTGCCAGCCTGTGTCTTTTGGATTCTGGTCTTCTCAGGGATTAGGCCCAGCAGTGGGCCTACTAGATCATATGGTAGTTCAAATTTTTCCCTTTCAACGCACCTCCATTCTGTTCTCACTACTGGCTGTTACCAGTGTACATCCCACCAGCAACTAGAGGGTACACAGTTCTCTAAAACCCCTTCAGAATTTATTGTTTGTAGACTTTTTACTGATGGCATTTTGAGTGTTGGGTGGTGATACCTTTTTGTAGGTTGGATTTGCATGCGTCTAATAATTCCCGATATTGAGCTTTCATCTACGTTTTTTTTTTTAAGTAAAACAGAGAAACTCACCTCTTCAAATTGTTTCCTTGAAAAATTTGCCATGTTCTGAATTCCTGTGGCCATTACCTGCACCAGGACATTTTTTGAGGGCAGGTGTCCTTTACAGCCCTGTAGTAATTGTGAATATCACATGACCATTAGTTCTGCATTTAAAGCTGCTGTTGCAGGAAACGGCCACAAGGGGGCAGCATTTCTATATTCCCAACTCTGGTTACTAGGGCAACACAGCCTTCCTGGAAGTCCTGTTTGTAGGTTGTAAAGTAGAGTGGAATGTGCCAGGACAAACCCCCAGAAACTATGTCTACTTATTTGTTGTTGATATTCTCAGTTTAATTTTCATTTTTCTCAGAGCAAATTTGATTGCAATGTTGTGTTTGTTCTAGGTGTACAGAATGTCTTTCATTGATTCATATATCTTTTCATGTTTGGATCCTGTTCCGTAGAGATTATTACAGAATGTTGTGTAGACCTCTCTTGGTATTCGGTATGTCTGATGATTATATATTTTATAAGTATTAGCATATGTCTGTTAAACCCAATATCCTCCGTTATACATTCCTCACACCTTTCCGTTTGGTTAAGCACAAGCTTGTTTTCTGAACACGTGAGTGTCCTTCTCTGTGGAAATAGGTTCATTCCTATCAATTTTTACATAAGACCTATACGTGATATCATAGGATATGTGTCTCTCGCTTTCTGACTTACTTCAAGTTGTGTGATTGTGTGTAGCCTCGTCTATGGTGCTGCAAACGGCATTGTTTCATTCTTTTCTGTGTCTAATATTGCATTGTGTACATGGACCACTTTTTCGTCCATTCATCTGATGATGGACATTTTTGTTGCTTCCATGTCTTGGCTATTGTAAATACTGCTGCAATACACGATGTTCCATCCTGTGTCTTTTTGATGCTGGCTTTCACAGGTGACAGGCCCAATAGTGGGCCTTCCGGATCATATGGGGACTCAATTTTTACCTTTCAACGCACTGCCATTCTGTTCCTATTATTGGCGGTTACCAGTTTACATCCCACTTAGACCGAGAGGTTACGCTATTCTCCACAACTTCTTCAACATCTATTGTTTGTTGACGTTTTGCTGATGGTCATTCTGACTGGTGTGAGGTGATACGTTTGTGTAGATTGGATTTGCATGCGTCTAATAATTCCTGATGTTTTGCGTGTATCAATGTCCTTTTCATTTTTTTTTAAGATTCAGCTAAACTTACAACTTCAAATTTCCTTCTTGAAAAATTTGCCACGTTTGGATTTTTTTGGCCATTCCCTACCCCAGGACAGTTTTTGAGGGCATGAGTCATTTACAGCCCTGCAGTCCTTGTGAATATTAGTGACCATTAGCAGTGGATTTAAAGCTGCTGTTTGAGGAAACGGCCTTAAGGTGGCAGCATTTCTACGTTGCCAACTCTGCTTGCTAGGGAAACAGAACCTTGCTGCAAGTTGTGCTTTTAGGTTGCAGATTAGAGTGGAATGTGTCAGGACAAACCCCCATAAGTTTTAGCCTCCTTAATTCTTGTTTGTGTCTTTAAGTTTTCATTTTTATCAGAGCAAATTGGATTTTAAAATGTCTTTTGTTCTAGCTGCACAGAATCTTGTTCATGTACACATATACATATATCTATTGATCTTTGTGTCCTTTTCCATGTAGGTTATTGTAGAGTGTTGAATAGACCACTCTTGGTATTCCATAGGTCTTTGGGGATGATATATTTTATATGTATTAGTATATGTTTGTTAACCCCAATATCCTAATTTGTCCATTCCTCACACCTTTTCTTTGGCTTAACCATAAGTTTGTCTTCTCCATCTGAGATTGTCTTTCCCTATGGAAATATGTTCATTTTTATGAATTTTCAGATAACATAAGTGATATTGTAGAACATTTGTCTTTCGCAATCTGACTTACTTCACGTTGTGTGATTATCTCTAGGCTCATCCGTGGTGCTGCATATGCCATTCTTTTATTTTTTTTCGTGGCTAATATTCCATTCTGTACATATACCACTTCTTCTTTGTCCATTCATCTGTTTATGGAGCTTTTTTTTGCTTCCATGTCTTGGCTCTTTCAATATTGCTGCAGTGCACATTTGCCTGCCTCTGTCTTTCCGATTCTGGTGGTCTTAGGTTATAGGCCCAGAAGGTGCCCTACCGCATCATACGGTAGCTCAATTTTTACCTTTTAAAGCAGCTGCATTCAGTTTTCATTAGTGCTGTTAGCACTTTACACCCCATCAGCAGCTAGAAGGTACACAGTTCCCTAAAACCTCTTCAGCATTTATAGTTTGTAGACTTTTTGCTGATGGTCATTTGACTGGTGTGAGCTGAAACCTTTGTGGACGTTGGATTTGCATGCAGCTAATAATTCCTTATACTGAGCTTTAGGCATGTCTTTTTTTTCCTTTTCCTTTTTTTTTTAAAGAGTGAGTACAACTTCCCTCTCATATTGACTTCTTGAAAACTTTGTCATGTGTTGAAATTTCTTGCCTATTCCCTACCCCAGGACATTTTTTGAGGGCAGGTATCATTTACAGCCCCGCAGTCCTCGTGACTATTAAGCGACCATTAGCACTGTGTTTAAAGCTGCTGTTGTGGGAAACAGCCACAAGGCGGCAGCATTATTACGTTCTCAACTCTTGTTACTAGGGCAACAGAGTCTTCCTGGACGTCGTGTTCCTCGGTTGTAAATTAGAGTGGAATGTGCTGGGACAAGCCCCCAGAAGTTTATGTCTCCTTACTTATGTTCGTTTTTTAAATTTAATTTATATTTCTTATCGGAGGAAATTTGATTAGAGTGTTGTGATTGTCTGGCTGTACAGAATCTGGTCAATGATTCATACATATGTCTGTTCATCTTCGGATCCTGTTACCATGTATGTTATTACAGAATGTTGAGTAGACCTCCCTTGGTATTTGGTAGGTGTTTTGTCATGATATATTTTATATGTATTGGTGATTATATAATTCATATAGTTTATATGTTATATGTTTATATACATTTAACATATGTTAGTATATGTATGCTAATTTCCTAATAATCCTAATTTATCCATCCTCCCACCTTTCATTTTGGTTAACCATTAGTTTGTTTTATCAGTCTGTGAGTGTGTTTTTCTGTGGAAATATGTTCATTGGGAGCAATCTTAGGATAACACGTATAAATGATATCATAGGATATTTGTCATTCCCTTTTGACTTACGTAACGTACTATGATTATTTCTAGGCTCATGTGTAGTCCTGCAAACGGCATTTTTCATTTTTTTCCCGAGGCTACTATTCCATTCGGTACGTATACCACTTCTTCTTTGTCCATTTATCTGTTGATGGACATTTTGTTTGCTTGCATGGCTTGGCTATTGTAAATATTGCTGCAGGGCATGTTTGCCTGTCTGTGCCTTTCCCATTCTGGTCTTCTTAGGGTATAGGCCCATTAGGGGATTGGCCGCATGATATGGTAGCTCAATTTTTACCTTTTAAACGCAGCTCCGTTCTGTTCTCATGATTAGCTGTTACCAGTTTACATCCAACCAACAGCATAGTGGGTATGCATTTCTCCCCCAACCCGTCAGCATGCATTGTTTGTAGACTTTTTACGGATGGCATTTTGAATATTGGGTGGTGAAATCTTTTTGTAGTTTGGATTTGCATCCAACCAATAATTCCTGATATTGAGCTTTTATCCATGTTCTTCTTTTTTTAAAACAACCGAGTGAGTAACACTTACCTCTTCAAATTGTTTTCTTGAAAAATTTTCCGTGTTGTGAACTTTCTTGGCCATTACCTACCCCAGGACATGTTTTGAGGACACGTGTCATTTACGGCCCTACAATTACTGTGAATCTCAAGTGACCCTTAGCCCTGTGTTTAAAGCTGCTGTTGTGGGAAACGGCCACAAGGCGGCAGCATTTCTCCATTCCCAAGTCTGGTTACTAGGGCAGCAGAGCCTTCCTGAAAGTTGTGTTCCTAGGTTGTAAATTAGAATGGGATGTGCCAGGGAAAACCCCAATAACTTTATGTCTCATTAATTGTTGTTCGTGGTTTTAATTTTTTAAATTGGGGTAATGAGCAGAATAGTGTTTGTTCTGGGTGTGCACAATCAGGTTCAATTGAACATTATATATATCTACTCATGTACAGATCCTCTTCCCATGTAAATTACTATTATTTTTTTAAATAAATTTATTTTATTTATTTATTTATTTTTGGCTGAGTTGGATCTTCGTTGCTGCATGTGGGCTTTCTCCAGTTGCGGTGAGCAGGGGCTACTCTCCGTTGCGGTGCACCGGCTTCTCACTGCAGTGGCTTCTCTTGTTGCGGAGCACGGGCTCTAGGCGTGTGGGCTTCAGTAGTTGTGGTGCATGGGCTCAGTAGTTATGGCTCATGGGCTCCAGAGCGTAGGCTCATTAGTTGTGGTGCACGGGCTTAGTTGCTCTGCTGCATGTGGGACCTTCCCGAACCAGGGATCGAACCTGTGTCCCCTGCATTGGCAGGTGGATTCTTAACCACGGTGCCACCAGGCAAGCCCCCGTGTAAATTATTACAGAGCGTTCAGTAGACCTCCCTTGGTATATGGTCGGTCTTTTTGATACGTGTGTTTAATATGTATTTGCATACGTACGGTAACCCTAATCTTAATGTATCCATTCCTCCCACCTTTCCTTTTAGATAACCATAGTTTGTTTTCTAAGTCTGTGAGAGTCTTTCTCTGTGGAAATATGTTCATACGTGTCAGTTGTTAGGTAACAGCTAGGAGTGATATCACAGGTTATTTGTCGGCTGCTTTCCGACTTACCTCATGTTCTGTGATTATCTCTAGGCTCATCTATGGTGCTGCAAAGAGCAGTGTTTCATCCTTTTCCATGGCGAATATTGCATTGTGTACATGGACCACTTCTTCTTTGTGCATTCATCTGTGGATGGACATTTTGGTTACTTCCAAGTCTTGGCAATGCTAAATATTGATGCAGTGCAGGATTGCCAGCCTGTGTCTTTTGGATTCTGGTCTTCTCAGGGATTAGGCCCAGCAGTGGGCCTACTAGATCATATGGTAGTTCAAATTTTTCCCTTTCAACGCACCTCCATTCTGTTCTCACTACTGGCTGTTACCAGTGTACATCCCACCAGCAACTAGAGGGTACACAGTTCTCTAAAACCCCTTCAGAATTTATTGTTTGTAGACTTTTTACTGATGGCATTTTGAGTGTTGGGTGGTGATACCTTTTTGTAGGTTGGATTTGCATGCGTCTAATAATTCCCGATATTGAGCTTTCATCTACGTTTTTTTTTTAAGTAAAACAGAGAAACTCACCTCTTCAAATTGTTTCCTTGAAAAATTTGCCATGTTCTCAATTCCTGTGGCCATTACCTGCACCAGGACATTTTTTGAGGGCAGGTGTCCTTTACAGCCCTGTAGTAATTGTGAATATCACATGACCATTAGTTCTGCATTTAAAGCTGCTGTTGCAGGAAACGGCCACAAGGGGGCAGCATTTCTATATTCCCAACTCTGGTTACTAGGGCAACACAGCCTTCCTGGAAGTCCTGTTTGTAGGTTGTAAAGTAGAGTGGAATGTGCCAGGACAAACCCCCAGAAACTATGTCTACTTATTTGTTGTTGATATTCTCAGTTTAATTTTCATTTTTCTCAGAGCAAATTTGATTGCAATGTTGTGTTTGTTCTAGGTGTACAGAATGTCTTTCATTGATTCATATATCTTTTCATGTTTGGATCCTGTTCCGTAGAGATTATTACAGAATGTTGTGTAGACCTCTCTTGGTATTCGGTATGTCTGATGATTATATATTTTATAAGTATTAGCATATGTCTGTTAAACCCAATATCCTCCGTTATACATTCCTCACACCTTTCCGTTTGGTTAAGCACAAGCTTGTTTTCTGAACACGTGAGTGTCCTTCTCTGTGGAAATAGGTTCATTCCTATCAATTTTTACATAAGACCTATACGTGATATCATAGGATATGTGTCTCTCGCTTTCTGACTTACTTCAAGTTGTGTGATTGTCTGTAGCCTCGTCTATGGTGCTGCAAACGGCATTGTTTCATTCTTTTCTGTGTCTAATATTGCATTGTGTACATGGACCACTTTTTCGTCCATTCATCTGATGATGGACATTTTTGTTGCTTCCATGTCTTGGCTATTGTAAATACTGCTGCAATACACGATGTTCCATCCTGTGTCTTTTTGATGCTGGCTTTCACAGGTGACAGGCCCAATAGTGGGCCTTCCGGATCATATGGGGACTCAATTTTTACCTTTCAACGCACTGCCATTCTGTTCCTATTATTGGCGGTTACCAGTTTACATCCCACTTAGACCGAGAGGTTACGCTATTCTCCACAACTTCTTCAACATCTATTGTTTGTTGACGTTTTGCTGATGGTCATTCTGACTGGTGTGAGGTGATACGTTTGTGTAGATTGGATTTGCATGCGTCTAATAATTCCTGATGTTTTGCGTGTATCAATGTCCTTTTCATTTTTTTTTAAGATTCAGCTAAACTTACAACTTCAAATTTCCTTCTTGAAAAATTTGCCGCGTTTGGATTTTTTTGGCCATTCCCTACCCCAGGACAGTTTTTGAGGGCATGAGTCATTTACAGCCCTGCAGTCCTTGTGAATATTAGTGACCATTAGCAGTGGATTTAAAGCTGCTGTTTGAGGAAACGGCCTTAAGGTGGCAGCATTTCTACGTTGCCAACTCTGCTTGCTAGGGAAACAGAACCTTGCTGCAAGTTGTGCTTTTAGGTTGCAGATTAGAGTGGAATGTGTCAGGACAAACCCCCATAAGTTTTAGCCTCCTTAATTCTTGTTTGTGTCTTTAAGTTTTCATTTTTATCAGAGCAAATTGGATTTTAAAATGTCTTTTGTTCTAGCTGCACAGAATCTTGTTCATGTACACATATACATATATCTATTGATCTTTGTGTCCTTTTCCATGTAGGTTATTGTAGAGTGTTGAATAGACCACTCTTGGTATTCCATAGGTCTTTGGGGATGATATATTTTATATGTATTAGTATATGTTTGTTAACCCCAATATCCTAATTTGTCCATTCCTCACACCTTTTCTTTGGCTTAACCATAAGTTTGTCTTCTCCATCTGAGATTGTCTTTCCCTATGGAAATATGTTCATTTTTATGAATTTTCAGATAACATAAGTGATATCGTAGAACATTTGTCTTTCGCAATCTGACTTACTTCACGTTGTGTGATTATCTCTAGGCTCATCCGTGGTGCTGCATATGCCATTCTTTTATTTTTTTTCGTGGCTAATATTCCATTCTGTACATATACCACTTCTTCTTTGTCCATTCATCTGTTTATGGAGCTTTTTTTTGCTTCCATGTCTTGGCTCTTTCAATATTGCTGCAGTGCACATTTGCCTGCCTCTGTCTTTCCGATTCTGGTGGTCTTAGGTTATAGGCCCAGAAGGTGCCCTGCCGCATCATACGGTAGCTCAATTTTTACCTTTTAAAGCAGCTGCATTCAGTTTTCATTAGTGCTGTTAGCACTTTACACCCCATCAGCAGCTAGAAGGTACACAGTTCCCTAAAACCTCTTCAGCATTTATAGTTTGTAGACTTTTTGCTGATGGTCATTTGACTGGTGTGAGCTGAAACCTTTGTGGACGTTGGATTTGCATGCAGCTAATAATTCCTTATACTGAGCTTTAGGCATGTCTTTTTTTTTCTTTTCCTTTTTTTTTTAAAGAGTGAGTACAACTTCCCTCTCATATTGACTTCTTGAAAACTTTGTCATGTGTTGAAATTTCTTGCCTATTCCCTACCCCAGGACATTTTATGAGGGCAGGTATCATTTACAGCCCCGCAGTCCTCATGACTATTAAGCGACCATTGGCACTGTGTTTAAAGCTGCTGTTGTGGGAAACAGCCACAAGGCGGCAGCATTATTACGTTCTCAACTCTTGTTACTAGGGCAACAGAGTCTTCCTGGACGTCGTGTTCCTCGGTTGTAAATTAGAGTAGAATGTGCTGGGACAAGCCCCCAGAAGTTTATGTCTCCTTACTTATGTTCGTTTTTTAAATTTAATTTATATTTCTTATCGGAGGAAATTTGATTAGAGTGTTGTGATTGTCTGGCTGTACAGAATCTGGTCAATGATTCATACATATGTCTGTTCATCTTCGGATCCTGTTACCATGTATGTTATTACAGAATGTTGAGTAGACCTCCCTTGGTATTTGGTAGGTGTTTTGTCATGATATATTTTATATGTATTGGTGATTATATAATTCATATAGTTTATATGTTATATGTTTATATACATTTAACATACGTTAGTATATGTATGCTACCCCCATAATCCTAATTTATCCATCCTCCCACCTTTCATTTTGGTTAACCATTAGTTTGTTTTATCAGTCTGTGAGTGTGTTTTTCTGTGGAAATATGTTCATTGGGAGCAATCTTAGGATAACACGTATAAATGATATCATAGGATATTTGTCATTCCCTTTTGACTTACGTAACGTACTATGATTATTTCTAGGCTCATGTGTAGTCCTGCAAACGGCATTGTTCATTTTTTTCCCGAGGCTACTATTCCATTCGGTACGTATACCACTTCTTCTTTGTCCATTTATCTGTTGATGGACATTTTGTTTGCTTGCATGGCTTGGCTATTGTAAATATTGCTGCAGGGCATGTTTGCCTGTCTGTGCCTTTCCCATTCTGGTCTTCTTAGGGTATAGGCCCATTAGGGGATCGGCCGCATGATATGGTAGCTCAATTTTTACCTTTTAAACGCAGCTCCGTTCTGTTCTCATGATTAGCTGTTACCAGTTTACATCCAACCAACAGCATAGTGGGTATGCATTTCTCCCCCAACCCGTCAGCATGCATTGTTTGTAGACTTTTTATGGATGGCATTTTGAATATTGGGTGGTGAAATCTTTTTGTAGTTTGGATTTGCATCCAACCAATAATTCCTGATATTGAGCTTTTATCCATGTTCTTCTTTTTTTAAAACAACCGAGTGAGTAACACTTACCTCTTCAAATTGTTTTCTTGAAAAATTTTCCGTGTTGTGAACTTTCTTGGCCATTACCTACCCCAGGACATGTTTTGAGGACACGTGTCATTTACGGCCCTACAATTACTGTGAATCTCAAGTGACCCTTAGCCCTGTGTTTAAAGCTGCTGTTGTGGGAAACGGCCACAAGGCGGCAGCATTTCTCCATTCCCAAGTCTGGTTACTAGGGCAGCAGAGCCTTCCTGAAAGTTGTGTTCCTAGGTTGTAAATTAGAATGGGATGTGCCAGGGAAAACCCCAATAACTTTATGTCTCATTAATTGTTGTTCGTGGTTTTAATTTTTTAAATTGGGGTAATGAGCAGAATAGTGTTTGTTCTGGGTGTGCACAATCAGGTTCAATTGAACATTATATATATCTACTCATGTACAGATCCTCTTCCCATGTAAATTACTATTATTTTTTTAAATAAATTTATTTTATTTATTTATTTATTTTTGGCTGAGTTGGATCTTCGTTGCTGCATGTGGGCTTTCTCCAGTTGCGGTGAGCGGGGGCTACTCTCCGTTGCGGTGCACCGGCTTCTCACTGCAGTGGCTTCTCTTGTTGCGGAGCACGGGCTCTAGGCGTGTGGGCTTCAGTAGTTGTGGTGCATGGGCTCAGTAGTTATGGCTCATGGGCTCCAGAGCGTAGGCTCATTAGTTGTGGTGCACGGGCTTAGTTGCTCTGCTGCATGTGGGACCTTCCCGAACCAGGGATCGAACCTGTGTCCCCTGCATTGGCAGGTGGATTCTTAACCACGGTGCCACCAGGCAAGCCCCCGTGTAAATTATTACAGAGCGTTCAGTAGACCTCCCTTGGTATATGGTCGGTCTTTTTGATACGTGTGTTTAATATGTATTTGTATACGTATGGTAACCCTAATCTTAATGTATCCATTCCTCCCACCTTTCCTTTTAGATAACCATAGTTTGTTTTCTAAGTCTGTGAGAGTCTTTCTCTGTGGAAATATGTTCATACGTGTCAGTTGTTAGGTAACAGCTAGGAGTGATATCACAGGTTATTTGTCGGCTGCTTTCCGACTTACCTCATGTTCTGTGATTATCTCTAGGCTCATCTATGGTGCTGCAAAGAGCAGTGTTTCATCCTTTTCCATGGCGAATATTGCATTGTGTACATGGACCACTTCTTCTTTGTGCATTCATCTGTGGATGGACATTTTGGTTACTTCCAAGTCTTGGCAATGCTAAATATTGATGCAGTGCAGGATTGCCAGCCTGTGTCTTTTGGATTCTGGTCTTCTCAGGGATTAGGCCCAGCAGTGGGCCTACTAGATCATATGGTAGTTCAAATTTTTCCCTTTCAACGCACCTCCATTCTGTTCTCACTACTGGCTGTTACCAGTGTACATCCCACCAGCAACTAGAGGGTACACAGTTCTCTAAAACCCCTTCAGAATTTATTGTTTGTAGACTTTTTACTGATGGCATTTTGAGTGTTGGGTGGTGATACCTTTTTGTAGGTTGGATTTGCATGCGTCTAATAATTCCCGATATTGAGCTTTCATCTACGTTTTTTTTTTTAAGTAAAACAGAGAAACTCACCTCTTCAAATTGTTTCCTTGAAAAATTTGCCATGTTCTGAATTCCTGTGGCCATTACCTGCACCAGGACATTTTTTGAGGGCAGGTGTCCTTTACAGCCCTGTAGTAATTGTGAATATCACATGACCATTAGTTCTGCATTTAAAGCTGCTGTTGCAGGAAACGGCCACAAGGGGGCAGCATTTCTATATTCCCAACTCTGGTTACTAGGGCAACACAGCCTTCCTGGAAGTCCTGTTTGTAGGTTGTAAAGTAGAGTGGAATGTGCCAGGACAAACCCCCAGAAACTATGTCTACTTATTTGTTGTTGATATTCTCAGTTTAATTTTCATTTTTCTCAGAGCAAATTTGATTGCAATGTTGTGTTTGTTCTAGGTGTACAGAATGTCTTTCATTGATTCATATATCTTTTCATGTTTGGATCCTGTTCCGTAGAGATTATTACAGAATGTTGTGTAGACCTCTCTTGGTATTCGGTATGTCTGATGATTATATATTTTATAAGTATTAGCATATGTCTGTTAAACCCAATATCCTCCGTTATACATTCCTCACACCTTTCCGTTTGGTTAAGCACAAGCTTGTTTTCTGAACACGTGAGTGTCCTTCTCTGTGGAAATAGGTTCATTCCTATCAATTTTTACATAAGACCTATACGTGATATCATAGGATATGTGTCTCTCGCTTTCTGACTTACTTCAAGTTGTGTGATTGTCTGTAGCCTCGTCTATGGTGCTGCAAACGGCATTGTTTCATTCTTTTCTGTGTCTAATATTGCATTGTGTACATGGACCACTTTTTCGTCCATTCATCTGATGATGGACATTTTTGTTGCTTCCATGTCTTGGCTATTGTAAATACTGCTGCAATACACGATGTTCCATCCTGTGTCTTTTTGATGCTGGCTTTCACAGGTGACAGGCCCAATAGTGGGCCTTCCGGATCATATGGGGACTCAATTTTTACCTTTCAACGCACTGCCATTCTGTTCCTATTATTGGCGGTTACCAGTTTACATCCCACTTAGACCGAGAGGTTACGCTATTCTCCACAACTTCTTCAACATCTATTGTTTGTTGACGTTTTGCTGATGGTCATTCTGACTGGTGTGAGGTGATACGTTTGTGTAGATTGGATTTGCATGCGTCTAATAATTCCTGATGTTTTGCGTGTATCAATGTCCTTTTCATTTTTTTTTAAGATTCAGCTAAACTTACAACTTCAAATTTCCTTCTTGAAAAATTTGCCGCGTTTGGATTTTTTTGGCCATTCCCTACCCCAGGACAGTTTTTGAGGGCATGAGTCATTTACAGCCCTGCAGTCCTTGTGAATATTAGTGACCATTAGCAGTGGATTTAAAGCTGCTGTTTGAGGAAACGGCCTTAAGGTGGCAGCATTTCTACGTTGGCAACTCTGCTTGCTAGGGAAACAGAACCTTGCTGCAAGTTGTGCTTTTAGGTTGCAGATTAGAGTGGAATGTGTCAGGACAAACCCCCATAAGTTTTAGCCTCCTTAATTCTTGTTTGTGTCTTTAAGTTTTCATTTTTATCAGAGCAAATTGGATTTTAAAATGTCTTTTGTTCTAGCTGCACAGAATCTTGTTCATGTACACATATACATATATCTATTGATCTTTGTGTCCTTTTCCATGTAGGTTATTGTAGAGTGTTGAATAGACCACTCTTGGTATTCCATAGGTCTTTGGGGATGATATATTTTATATGTATTAGTATATGTTTGTTAACCCCAATATCCTAATTTGTCCATTCCTCACACCTTTTCTTTGGCTTAACCATAAGTTTGTCTTCTCCATCTGAGATTGTCTTTCCCTATGGAAATATGTTCATTTTTATGAATTTTCAGATAACATAAGTGATATTGTAGAACATTTGTCTTTCGCAATCTGACTTACTTCACGTTGTGTGATTATCTCTAGGCTCATCCGTGGTGCTGCATATGCCATTCTTTTATTTTTTTTCGTGGCTAATATTCCATTCTGTACATATACCACTTCTTCTTTGTCCATTCATCTGTTTATGGAGCTTTTTTTTGCTTCCATGTCTTGGCTCTTTCAATATTGCTGCAGTGCACATTTGCCTGCCTCTGTCTTTCCGATTCTGGTGGTCTTAGGTTATAGGCCCAGAAGGTGCCCTGCCGCATCATACGGTAGCTCAATTTTTACCTTTTAAAGCAGCTGCATTCAGTTTTCATTAGTGCTGTTAGCACTTTACACCCCATCAGCAGCTAGAAGGTACACAGTTCCCTAAAACCTCTTCAGCATTTATAGTTTGTAGACTTTTTGCTGATGGTCATTTGACTGGTGTGAGCTGAAACCTTTGTGGACGTTGGATTTGCATGCAGCTAATAATTCCTTATACTGAGCTTTAGGCGTGTCTTTTTTTTTTTTCTTTTCCTTTTTTTTTTAAAGAGTGAGTACAACTTCCCTCTCATATTGACTTCTTGAAAACTTTGTCATGTGTTGAAATTTCTTGCCTATTCCCTACCCCAGGACATTTTTTGAGGGCAGGTATCATTTACAGCCCCGCAGTCCTCGTGACTATTAAGCGACCATTGGCACTGTGTTTAAAGCTGCTGTTGTGGGAAACAGCCACAAGGCGGCAGCATTATTACGTTCTCAACTCTTGTTACTAGGGCAACAGAGTCTTCCTGGACGTCGTGTTCCTCGGTTGTAAATTAGATTAGAATGTGCTGGGACAAGCCCCCAGAAGTTTATGTCTCCTTACTTATGTTCGTTTTTTAAATTTAATTTATATTTCTTATCGGAGGAAATTTGATTAGAGTGTTGTGATTGTCTGGCTGTACAGAATCTGGTCAATGATTCATACATATGTCTGTTCATCTTCGGATCCTGTTACCATGTATGTTATTACAGAATGTTGAGTAGACCTCCCTTGGTATTTGGTAGGTGTTTTGTCATGATATATTTTATATGTATTGGTGATTATATAATTCATATAGTTTATATGTTATATGTTTATATACATTTAACATACGTTAGTATATGTATGCTACCCCCATAATCCTAATTTATCCATCCTCCCACCTTTCATTTTGGTTAACCATTAGTTTGTTTTATCAGTCTGTGAGTGTGTTTTTCTGTGGAAATATGTTCATTGGGAGCAATCTTAGGATAACACGTATAAATGATATCATAGGATATTTGTCATTCCCTTTTGACTTACGTAACGTACTATGATTATTTCTAGGCTCATGTGTAGTCCTGCAAACGGCATTTTTCATTTTTTTCCCGAGGCTACTATTCCATTCGGTACGTATACCACTTCTTCTTTGTCCATTTATCTGTTGATGGACATTTTGTTTGCTTGCATGGCTTGGCTATTGTAAATATTGCTGCAGGGCATGTTTGCCTGTCTGTGCCTTTCCCATTCTGGTCTTCTTAGGGTATAGGCCCATTAGGGGATCGGCCGCATGATATGGTAGCTCAATTTTTACCTTTTAAACGCAGCTCCGTTCTGTTCTCATGATTAGCTGTTACCAGTTTACATCCAACCAACAGCATAGTGGGTATGCATTTCTCCCCCAACCCGTCAGCATGCATTGTTTGTAGACTTTTTACGGATGGCATTTTGAATATTGGGTGGTGAAATCTTTTTGTAGTTTGGATTTGCATCCAACCAATAATTCCTGATATTGAGCTTTTATCCATGTTCTTCTTTTTTTAAAACAACCGAGTGAGTAACACTTACCTCTTCAAATTGTTTTCTTGAAAAATTTTCCGTGTTGTGAACTTTCTTGGCCATTACCTACCCCAGGACATGTTTTGAGGACACGTGTCATTTACGGCCCTACAATTACTGTGAATCTCAAGTGACCCTTAGCCCTGTGTTTAAAGCTGCTGTTGTGGGAAACGGCCACAAGGCGGCAGCATTTCTCCATTCCCAAGTCTGGTTACTAGGGCAGCAGAGCCTTCCTGAAAGTTGTGTTCCTAGGTTGTAAATTAGAATGGGATGTGCCAGGGAAAACCCCAATAACTTTATGTCTCATTAATTGTTGTTCGTGGTTTTAATTTTTTAAATTGGGGTAATGAGCAGAATAGTGTTTGTTCTGGGTGTGCACAATCAGGTTCAATTGAACATTATATATATCTACTCATGTACAGATCCTCTTCCCATGTAAATTACTATTATTTTTTTAAATAAATTTATTTTATTTATTTATTTATTTTTGGCTGAGTTGGATCTTCGTTGCTGCATGTGGGCTTTCTCCAGTTGCGGTGAGCGGGGGCTACTCTCCGTTGCGGTGCACCGGCTTCTCACTGCAGTGGCTTCTCTTGTTGCGGAGCACGGGCTCTAGGCGTGTGGGCTTCAGTAGTTGTGGCGCATGGGCTCAGTAGTTATGGCTCATGGGCTCCAGAGCGTAGGCTCATTAGTTGTGGTGCACGGGCTTAGTTGCTCTGCTGCATGTGGGACCTTCCCGAACCAGGGATCGAACCTGTGTCCCCTGCATTGGCAGGTGGATTCTTAACCACGGTGCCACCAGGCAAGCCCCCGTGTAAATTATTACAGAGCGTTCAGTAGACCTCCCTTGGTATATGGTCGGTCTTTTTGATACGTGTGTTTAATATGTATTTGTATACGTATGGTAACCCTAATCTTAATGTATCCATTCCTCCCACCTTTCCTTTTAGATAACCATAGTTTGTTTTCTAAGTCTGTGAGAGTCTTTCTCTGTGGAAATATGTTCATACGTGTCAGTTGTTAGGTAACAGCTAGGAGTGATATCACAGGTTATTTGTCGGCTGCTTTCCGACTTACCTCATGTTCTGTGATTATCTCTAGGCTCATCTATGGTGCTGCAAAGAGCAGTGTTTCATCCTTTTCCATGGCGAATATTGCATTGTGTACATGGACCACTTCTTCTTTGTGCATTCATCTGTGGATGGACATTTTGGTTACTTCCAAATCTTGGCAATGCTAAATATTGATGCAGTGCAGGATTGCCAGCCTGTGTCTTTTGGATTCTGGTCTTCTCAGGGATTAGGCCCAGCAGTGGGCCTACTAGATCATATGGTAGTTCAAATTTTTCCCTTTCAACGCACCTCCATTCTGTTCTCACTACTGGCTGTTACCAGTGTACATCCCACCAGCAACTAGAGGGTACACAGTTCTCTAAAACCCCTTCAGAATTTATTGTTTGTAGACTTTTTACTGATGGCATTTTGAGTGTTGGGTGGTGATACCTTTTTGTAGGTTGGATTTGCATGCGTCTAATAATTCCCGATATTGAGCTTTCATCTACGTTTTTTTTTTTTTAAGTAAAACAGAGAAACTCACCTCTTCAAATTGTTTCCTTGAAAAATTTGCCATGTTCTGAATTCCTGTGGCCATTACCTGCACCAGGACATTTTTTGAGGGCAGGTGTCCTTTACAGCCCTGTAGTAATTGTGAATATCACATGACCATTAGTTCTGCATTTAAAGCTGCTGTTGCAGGAAACGGCCACAAGGGGGCAGCATTTCTATATTCCCAACTCTGGTTACTAGGGCAACACAGCCTTCCTGGAAGTCCTGTTTGTAGGTTGTAAAGTAGAGTGGAATGTGCCAGGACAAACCCCCAGAAACTATGTCTACTTATTTGTTGTTGATATTCTCAGTTTAATTTTCATTTTTCTCAGAGCAAATTTGATTGCAATGTTGTGTTTGTTCTAGGTGTACAGAATGTCTTTCATTGATTCATATATCTTTTCATGTTTGGATCCTGTTCCGTAGAGATTATTACAGAATGTTGTGTAGACCTCTCTTGGTATTCGGTATGTCTGATGATTATATATTTTATAAGTATTAGCATATGTCTGTTAAACCCAATATCCTCCCTTATACATTCCTCACACCTTTCCGTTTGGTTAAGCACAAGCTTGTTTTCTGAACACGTGAGTGTCCTTCTCTGTGGAAATAGGTTCATTCCTATCAATTTTTACATAAGACCTATACGTGATATCATAGGATATGTGTCTCTCGCTTTCTGACTTACTTCAAGTTGTGTGATTGTGTGTAGCCTCGTCTATGGTGCTGCAAACGGCATTGTTTCATTCTTTTCTGTGTCTAATATTGCATTGTGTACATGGACCACTTTTTCGTCCATTCATCTGATGATGGACATTTTTGTTGCTTCCATGTCTTGGCTATTGTAAATACTGCTGCAATACACGATGTTCCATCCTGTGTCTTTTTGATGCTGGCTTTCACAGGTGACAGGCCCAATAGTGGGCCTTCCGGATCATATGGGGACTCAATTTTTACCTTTCAACGCACTGCCATTCTGTTCCTATTATTGGCGGTTACCAGTTTACATCCCACTTAGACCGAGAGGTTACGCTATTCTCCACAACTTCTTCAACATCTATTGTTTGTTGACGTTTTGCTGATGGTCATTCTGACTGGTGTGAGGTGATACGTTTGTGTAGATTGGATTTGCATGCGTCTAATAATTCCTGATGTTTTGCGTGTATCAATGTCCTTTTCATTTTTTTTTAAGATTCAGCTAAACTTACAACTTCAAATTTCCTTCTTGAAAAATTTGCCGCGTTTGGATTTTTTTGGCCATTCCCTACCCCAGGACAGTTTTTGAGGGCATGAGTCATTTACAGCCCTGCAGTCCTTGTGAATATTAGTGACCATTAGCAGTGGATTTAAAGCTGCTGTTTGAGGAAACGGCCTTAAGGTGGCAGCATTTCTACGTTGCCAACTCTGCTTGCTAGGGAAACAGAACCTTGCTGCAAGTTGTGCTTTTAGGTTGCAGATTAGAGTGGAATGTGTCAGGACAAACCCCCATAAGTTTTAGCCTCCTTAATTCTTGTTTGTGTCTTTAAGTTTTCATTTTTATCAGAGCAAATTGGATTTTAAAATGTCTTTTGTTCTAGCTGCACAGAATCTTGTTCATGTACACATATACATATATCTATTGATCTTTGTGTCCTTTTCCATGTAGGTTATTGTAGAGTGTTGAATAGACCACTCTTGGTATTCCATAGGTCTTTGGGGATGATATATTTTATATGTATTAGTATATGTTTGTTAACCCCAATATCCTAATTTGTCCATTCCTCACACCTTTTCTTTGGCTTAACCATAAGTTTGTCTTCTCCATCTGAGATTGTCTTTCCCTATGGAAATATGTTCATTTTTATGAATTTTCAGATAACATAAGTGATATCGTAGAACATTTGTCTTTCGCAATCTGACTTACTTCACGTTGTGTGATTATCTCTAGGCTCATCCGTGGTGCTGCATATGCCATTCTTTTATTTTTTTTCGTGGCTAATATTCCATTCTGTACATATACCACTTCTTCTTTGTCCATTCATCTGTTTATGGAGCTTTTTTTTGCTTCCATGTCTTGGCTCTTTCAATATTGCTGCAGTGCACATTTGCCTGCCTCTGTCTTTCCGATTCTGGTGGTCTTAGGTTATAGGCCCAGAAGGTGCCCTGCCGCATCATACGGTAGCTCAATTTTTACCTTTTAAAGCAGCTGCATTCAGTTTTCATTAGTGCTGTTAGCACTTTACACCCCATCAGCAGCTAGAAGGTACACAGTTCCCTAAAACCTCTTCAGCATTTATAGTTTGTAGACTTTTTGCTGATGGTCATTTGACTGGTGTGAGCTGAAACCTTTGTGGACGTTGGATTTGCATGCAGCTAATAATTCCTTATACTGAGCTTTAGGCATGTCTTTTTTTTTCTTTTCCTTTTTTTTTAAAGAGTGAGTACAACTTCCCTCTCATATTGACTTCTTGAAAACTTTGTCATGTGTTGAAATTTCTTGCCTATTCCCTACCCCAGGACATTTTTTGAGGGCAGGTATCATTTACAGCCCCGCAGTCCTCGTGACTATTAAGCGACCATTAGCACTGTGTTTAAAGCTGCTGTTGTGGGAAACAGCCACAAGGCGGCAGCATTATTACGTTCTCAACTCTTGTTACTAGGGCAACAGAGTCTTCCTGGACGTCGTGTTCCTCGGTTGTAAATTAGAGTAGAATGTGCTGGGACAAGCCCCCAGAAGTTTATGTCTCCTTACTTATGTTCGTTTTTTAAATTTAATTTATATTTCTTATCGGAGGAAATTTGATTAGAGTGTTGTGATTGTCTGGCTGTACAGAATCTGGTCAATGATTCATACATATGTCTGTTCATCTTCGGATCCTGTTACCATGTATGTTATTACAGAATGTTGAGTAGACCTCCCTTGGTATTTGGTAGGTGTTTTGTCATGATATATTTTATATGTATTGGTGATTATATAATTCATATAGTTTATATGTTATATGTTTATATACATTTAACATACGTTAGTATATGTATGCTACCCCCATAATCCTAATTTATCCATCCTCCCACCTTTCATTTTGGTTAACCATTAGTTTGTTTTATCAGTCTGTGAGTGTGTTTTTCTGTGGAAATATGTTCATTGGGAGCAATCTTAGGATAACACGTATAAATGATATCATAGGATATTTGTCATTCCCTTTTGACTTACGTAACGTACTATGATTATTTCTAGGCTCATGTGTAGTCCTGCAAACGGCATTTTTCATTTTTTTCCCGAGGCTACTATTCCATTCGGTACGTATACCACTTCTTCTTTGTCCATTTATCTGTTGATGGACATTTTGTTTGCTTGCATGGCTTGGCTATTGTAAATATTGCTGCAGGGCATGTTTGCCTGTCTGTGCCTTTCCCATTCTGGTCTTCTTAGGGTATAGGCCCATTAGGGGATCGGCCGCATGATATGGTAGCTCAATTTTTACCTTTTAAACGCAGCTCCGTTCTGTTCTCATGATTAGCTGTTACCAGTTTACATCCAACCAACAGCATAGTGGGTATGCATTTCTCCCCCAACCCGTCAGCATGCATTGTTTGTAGACTTTTTACGGATGGCATTTTGAATATTGGGTGGTGAAATCTTTTTGTAGTTTGGATTTGCATCCAACCAATAATTCCTGATATTGAGCTTTTATCCATGTTCTTCTTTTTTTAAAACAACCGAGTGAGTAACACTTACCTCTTCAAATTGTTTTCTTGAAAAATTTTCCGTGTTGTGAACTTTCTTGGCCATTACCTACCCCAGGACATGTTTTGAGGACACGTGTCATTTACGGCCCTACAATTACTGTGAATCTCAAGTGACCCTTAGCCCTGTGTTTAAAGCTGCTGTTGTGGGAAACGGCCACAAGGCGGCAGCATTTCTCCATTCCCAAGTCTGGTTACTAGGGCAGCAGAGCCTTCCTGAAAGTTGTGTTCCTAGGTTGTAAATTAGAATGGGATGTGCCAGGGAAAACCCCAATAACTTTATGTCTCATTAATTGTTGTTCGTGGTTTTAATTTTTTAAATTGGGGTAATGAGCAGAATAGTGTTTGTTCTGGGTGTGCACAATCAGGTTCAATTGAACATTATATATATCTACTCATGTACAGATCCTCTTCCCATGTAAATTACTATTATTTTTTTAAATAAATTTATTTTATTTATTTATTTATTTTTGGCTGAGTTGGATCTTCGTTGCTGCATGTGGGCTTTCTCCAGTTGCGGTGAGCGGGGGCTACTCTCCGTTGCGGTGCACCGGCTTCTCACTGCAGTGGCTTCTCTTGTTGTGGAGCACGGGCTCTAGGCGTGTGGGCTTCAGTAGTTGTGGCGCATGGGCTCAGTAGTTATGGCTCATGGGCTCCAGAGCGTAGGCTCATTAGTTGTGGTGCACGGGCTTAGTTGCTCTGCTGCATGTGGGACCTTCCCGAACCAGGGATCGAACCTGTGTCCCCTGCATTGGCAGGTGGATTCTTAACCACGGTGCCACCAGGCAAGCCCCCGTGTAAATTATTACAGAGCGTTCAGTAGACCTCCCTTGGTATATGGTCGGTCTTTTTGATACGTGTGTTTAATATGTATTTGTATACGTATGGTAACCCTAATCTTAATGTATCCATTCCTCCCACCTTTCCTTTTAGATAACCATAGTTTGTTTTCTAAGTCTGTGAGAGTCTTTCTCTGTGGAAATATGTTCATACGTGTCAGTTGTTAGGTAACAGCTAGGAGTGATATCACAGGTTATTTGTCGGCTGCTTTCCGACTTACCTCATGTTCTGTGATTATCTCTAGGCTCATCTATGGTGCTGCAAAGAGCAGTGTTTCATCCTTTTCCATGGCGAATATTGCATTGTGTACATGGACCACTTCTTCTTTGTGCATTCATCTGTGGATGGACATTTTGGTTACTTCCAAGTCTTGGCAATGCTAAATATTGATGCAGTGCAGGATTGCCAGCCTGTGTCTTTTGGATTCTGGTCTTCTCAGGGATTAGGCCCAGCAGTGGGCCTACTAGATCATATGGTAGTTCAAATTTTTCCCTTTCAACGCACCTCCATTCTGTTCTCACTACTGGCTGTTACCAGTGTACATCCCACCAGCAACTAGAGGGTACACAGTTCTCTAAAACCCCTTCAGAATTTATTGTTTGTAGACTTTTTACTGATGGCATTTTGAGTGTTGGGTGGTGATACCTTTTTGTAGGTTGGATTTGCATGCGTCTAATAATTCCCGATATTGAGCTTTCATCTACGTTTTTTTTTTTAAGTAAAACAGAGAAACTCACCTCTTCAAATTGTTTCCTTGAAAAATTTGCCATGTTCTGAATTCCTGTGGCCATTACCTGCACCAGGACATTTTTTGAGGGCAGGTGTCCTTTACAGCCCTGTAGTAATTGTGAATATCACATGACCATTAGTTCTGCATTTAAAGCTGCTGTTGCAGGAAACGGCCACAAGGGGGCAGCATTTCTATATTCCCAACTCTGGTTACTAGGGCAACACAGCCTTCCTGGAAGTCCTGTTTGTAGGTTGTAAAGTAGAGTGGAATGTGCCAGGACAAACCCCCAGAAACTATGTCTACTTATTTGTTGTTGATATTCTCAGTTTAATTTTCATTTTTCTCAGAGCAAATTTGATTGCAATGTTGTGTTTGTTCTAGGTGTACAGAATGTCTTTCATTGATTCATATATCTTTTCATGTTTGGATCCTGTTCCGTAGAGATTATTACAGAATGTTGTGTAGACCTCTCTTGGTATTCGGTATGTCTGATGATTATATATTTTATAAGTATTAGCATATGTCTGTTAAACCCAATATCCTCCGTTATACATTCCTCACACCTTTCCGTTTGGTTAAGCACAAGCTTGTTTTCTGAACACGTGAGTGTCCTTCTCTGTGGAAATAGGTTCATTCCTATCAATTTTTACATAAGACCTATACGTGATATCATAGGATATGTGTCTCTCGCTTTCTGACTTACTTCAAGTTGTGTGATTGTCTGTAGCCTCGTCTATGGTGCTGCAAACGGCATTGTTTCATTCTTTTCTGTGTCTAATATTGCATTGTGTACATGGACCACTTTTTCGTCCATTCATCTGATGATGGACATTTTTGTTGCTTCCATGTCTTGGCTATTGTAAATACTGCTGCAATACACGATGTTCCATCCTGTGTCTTTTTGATGCTGGCTTTCACAGGTGACAGGCCCAATAGTGGGCCTTCCGGATCATATGGGGACTCAATTTTTACCTTTCAACGCACTGCCATTCTGTTCCTATTATTGGCGGTTACCAGTTTACATCCCACTTAGACCGAGAGGTTACGCTATTCTCCACAACTTCTTCAACATCTATTGTTTGTTGACGTTTTGCTGATGGTCATTCTGACTGGTGTGAGGTGATACGTTTGTGTAGATTGGATTTGCATGCGTCTAATAATTCCTGATGTTTTGCGTGTATCAATGTCCTTTTCATTTTTTTTTAAGATTCAGCTAAACTTACAACTTCAAATTTCCTTCTTGAAAAATTTGCCGCGTTTGGATTTTTTTGGCCATTCCCTACCCCAGGACAGTTTTTGAGGGCATGAGTCATTTACAGCCCTGCAGTCCTTGTGAATATTAGTGACCATTAGCAGTGGATTTAAAGCTGCTGTTTGAGGAAACGGCCTTAAGGTGGCAGCATTTCTACGTTGGCAACTCTGCTTGCTAGGGAAACAGAACCTTGCTGCAAGTTGTGCTTTTAGGTTGCAGATTAGAGTGGAATGTGTCAGGACAAACCCCCATAAGTTTTAGCCTCCTTAATTCTTGTTTGTGTCTTTAAGTTTTCATTTTTATCAGAGCAAATTGGATTTTAAAATGTCTTTTGTTCTAGCTGCACAGAATCTTGTTCATGTACACATATACATATATCTATTGATCTTTGTGTCCTTTTCCATGTAGGTTATTGTAGAGTGTTGAATAGACCACTCTTGGTATTCCATAGGTCTTTGGGGATGATATATTTTATATGTATTAGTATATGTTTGTTAACCCCAATATCCTAATTTGTCCATTCCTCACACCTTTTCTTTGGCTTAACCATAAGTTTGTCTTCTCCATCTGAGATTGTCTTTCCCTATGGAAATATGTTCATTTTTATGAATTTTCAGATAACATAAGTGATATCGTAGAACATTTGTCTTTCGCAATCTGACTTACTTCACGTTGTGTGATTATCTCTAGGCTCATCCGTGGTGCTGCATATGCCATTCTTTTATTTTTTTTCGTGGCTAATATTCCATTCTGTACATATACCACTTCTTCTTTGTCCATTCATCTGTTTATGGAGCTTTTTTTTGCTTCCATGTCTTGGCTCTTTCAATATTGCTGCAGTGCACATTTGCCTGCCTCTGTCTTTCCGATTCTGGTGGTCTTAGGTTATAGGCCCAGAAGGTGCCCTGCCGCATCATACGGTAGCTCAATTTTTACCTTTTAAAGCAGCTGCATTCAGTTTTCATTAGTGCTGTTAGCACTTTACACCCCATCAGCAGCTAGAAGGTACACAGTTCCCTAAAACCTCTTCAGCATTTATAGTTTGTAGACTTTTTGCTGATGGTCATTTGACTGGTGTGAGCTGAAACCTTTGTGGACGTTGGATTTGCATGCAGCTAATAATTCCTTATACTGAGCTTTAGGCGTGTCTTTTTTTTCCTTTTCCTTTTTTTTTTAAAGAGTGAGTACAACTTCCCTCTCATATTGACTTCTTGAAAACTTTGTCATGTGTTGAAATTTCTTGCCTATTCCCTACCCCAGGACATTTTTTGAGGGCAGGTATCATTTACAGCCCCGCAGTCCTCGTGACTATTAAGCGACCATTAGCACTGTGTTTAAAGCTGCTGTTGTGGGAAACAGCCACAAGGCGGCAGCATTATTACGTTCTCAACTCTTGTTACTAGGGCAACAGAGTCTTCCTGGACGTCGTGTTCCTCGGTTGTAAATTAGAGTGGAATGTGCTGGGACAAGCCCCCAGAAGTTTATGTCTCCTTACTTATGTTCGTTTTTTAAATTTAATTTATATTTCTTATCGGAGGAAATTTGATTAGAGTGTTGTGATTGTCTGGCTGTACAGAATCTGGTCAATGATTCATACATATGTCTGTTCATCTTCGGATCCTGTTACCATGTATGTTATTACAGAATGTTGAGTAGACCTCCCTTGGTATTTGGTAGGTGTTTTGTCATGATATATTTTATATGTATTGGTGATTATATAATTCATATAGTTTATATGTTATATGTTTATATACATTTAACATACGTTAGTATATGTATGCTACCCCCATAATCCTATTTTATCCATCCTCCCACCTTTCATTTTGGTTAACCATTAGTTTGTTTTATCAGTCTGTGAGTGTGTTTTTCTGTGGAAATATGTTCATTGGGAGCAATCTTAGGATAACACGTATAAATGATATCATAGGATATTTGTCATTCCCTTTTGACTTACGTAACGTACTATGATTATTTCTAGGCTCATGTGTAGTCCTGCAAACGGCATTGTTCATTTTTTTCCCGAGGCTACTATTCCATTCGGTACGTATACCACTTCTTCTTTGTCCATTTATCTGTTGATGGACATTTTGTTTGCTTGCATGGCTTGGCTATTGTAAATATTGCTGCAGGGCATGTTTGCCTGTCTGTGCCTTTCCCATTCTGGTCTTCTTAGGGTATAGGCCCATTAGGGGATCGGCCGCATGATATGGTAGCTCAATTTTTACCTTTTAAACGCAGCTCCGTTCTGTTCTCATGATTAGCTGTTACCAGTTTACATCCAACCAACAGCATAGTGGGTATGCATTTCTCCCCCAACTCGTCAGCATGCATTGTTTGTAGACTTTTTACGGATGGCATTTTGAATATTGGGTGGTGAAATCTTTTTGTAGTTTGGATTTGCATCCAACCAATAATTCCTGATATTGAGCTTTTATCCATGTTCTTCTTTTTTTTTAAAACAACCGAGTGAGTAACACTTACCTCTTCAAATTGTTTTCTTGAAAAATTTTCCGTGTTGTGAACTTTCTTGGCCATTACCTACCCCAGGACATGTTTTGAGGACACGTGTCATTTACGGCCCTACAATTACTGTGAATCTCAAGTGACCCTTGCCCTGTGTTTAAAGCTGCTGTTGTGGGAAACGGCCACAAGGCGGCAGCATTTCTCCATTCCCAAGTCTGGTTACTAGGGCAGCAGAGCCTTCCTGAAAGTTGTGTTCCTAGGTTGTAAATTAGAATGGGATGTGCCAGGGAAAACCCCAATAACTTTATGTCTCATTAATTGTTGTTCGTGGTTTTAATTTTTTAAATTGGGGTAATGAGCAGAATAGTGTTTGTTCTGGGTGTGCACAATCAGGTTCAATTGAACATTATATATATCTACTCATGTACAGATCCTCTTCCCATGTAAATTACTATTATTTTTTTAAATAAATTTATTTTATTTATTTATTTATTTTTGGCTGAGTTGGATCTTCGTTGCTGCATGTGGGCTTTCTCCAGTTGCGGTGAGCGGGGGCTACTCTCCGTTGCGGTGCACCGGCTTCTCACTGCAGTGGCTTCTCTTGTTGCGGAGCACGGGCTCTAGGCGTGTGGGCTTCAGTAGTTGTGGCGCATGGGCTCAGTAGTTATGGCTCATGGGCTCCAGAGCGTAGGCTCATTAGTTGTGGTGCACGGGCTTAGTTGCTCTGCTGCATGTGGGACCTTCCCGAACCAGGGATCGAACCTGTGTCCCCTGCATTGGCAGGTGGATTCTTAACCACGGTGCCACCAGGCAAGCCCCCGTGTAAATTATTACAGAGCGTTCAGTAGACCTCCCTTGGTATATGGTCGGTCTTTTTGATACGTGTGTTTAATATGTATTTGTATACGTACGGTAACCCTAATCTTAATGTATCCATTCCTCCCACCTTTCCTTTTAGATAACCATAGTTTGTTTTCTAAGTCTGTGAGAGTCTTTCTCTGTGGAAATATGTTCATACGTGTCAGTTGTTAGGTAACAGCTAGGAGTGATATCACAGGTTATTTGTCGGCTGCTTTCCGACTTACCTCATGTTCTGTGATTATCTCTAGGCTCATCTATGGTGCTGCAAAGAGCAGTGTTTCATCCTTTTCCATGGCGAATATTGCATTGTGTACATGGACCACTTCTTCTTTGTGCATTCATCTGTGGATGGACATTTTGGTTACTTCCAAGTCTTGGCAATGCTAAATATTGATGCAGTGCAGGATTGCCAGCCTGTGTCTTTTGGATTCTGGTCTTCTCAGGGATTAGGCCCAGCAGTGGGCCTACTAGATCATATGGTAGTTCAAATTTTTCCCTTTCAACGCACCTCCATTCTGTTCTCACTACTGGCTGTTACCAGTGTACATCCCACCAGCAACTAGAGGGTACACAGTTCTCTAAAACCCCTTCAGAATTTATTGTTTGTAGACTTTTTACTGATGGCATTTTGAGTGTTGGGTGGTGATACCTTTTTGTAGGTTGGATTTGCATGCGTCTAATAATTCCCGATATTGAGCTTTCATCTACGTTTTTTTTTTTTAAGTAAAACAGAGAAACTCACCTCTTCAAATTGTTTCCTTGAAAAATTTGCCATGTTCTCAATTCCTGTGGCCATTACCTGCACCAGGACATTTTTTGAGGGCAGGTGTCCTTTACAGCCCTGTAGTAATTGTGAATATCACATGACCATTAGTTCTGCATTTAAAGCTGCTGTTGCAGGAAACGGCCACAAGGGGGCAGCATTTCTATATTCCCAACTCTGGTTACTAGGGCAACACAGCCTTCCTGGAAGTCCTGTTTGTAGGTTGTAAAGTAGAGTGGAATGTGCCAGGACAAACCCCCAGAAACTATGTCTACTTATTTGTTGTTGATATTCTCAGTTTAATTTTCATTTTTCTCAGAGCAAATTTGATTGCAATGTTGTGTTTGTTCTAGGTGTACAGAATGTCTTTCATTGATTCATATATCTTTTCATGTTTGGATCCTGTTCTGTAGAGATTATTACAGAATGTTGTGTAGACCTCTCTTGGTATTCGGTATGTCTGATGATTATATATTTTATAAGTATTAGCATATGTCTGTTAAACCCAATATCCTCCGTTATACATTCCTCACACCTTTCCGTTTGGTTAAGCACAAGCTTGTTTTCTGAACACGTGAGTGTCCTTCTCTGTGGAAATAGGTTCATTCCTATCAATTTTTACATAAGACCTATACGTGATATCATAGGATATGTGTCTCTCGCTTTCTGACTTACTTCAAGTTGTGTGATTGTGTGTAGCCTCGTCTATGGTGCTGCAAACGGCATTGTTTCATTCTTTTCTGTGTCTAATATTGCATTGTGTACATGGACCACTTTTTCGTCCATTCATCTGATGATGGACATTTTTGTTGCTTCCATGTCTTGGCTATTGTAAATACTGCTGCAATACACGATGTTCCATCCTGTGTCTTTTTGATGCTGGCTTTCACAGGTGACAGGCTCAATAGTGGGCCTTCCGGATCATATGGGGACTCAATTTTTACCTTTCAACGCACTGCCATTCTGTTCCTATTATTGGCGGTTACCAGTTTACATCCCACTTAGACCGAGAGGTTACGCTATTCTCCACAACTTCTTCAACATCTATTGTTTGTTGACGTTTTGCTGATGGTCATTCTGACTGGTGTGAGGTGATACGTTTGTGTAGATTGGATTTGCATGCGTCTAATAATTCCTGATGTTTTGCGTGTATCAATGTCCTTTTCATTTTTTTTTAAGATTCAGCTAAACTTACAACTTCAAATTTCCTTCTTGAAAAATTTGCCGCGTTTGGATTTTTTTGGCCATTCCCTACCCCAGGACAGTTTTTGAGGGCATGAGTCATTTACAGCCCTGCAGTCCTTGTGAATATTAGTGACCATTAGCAGTGGATTTAAAGCTGCTGTTTGAGGAAACGGCCTTAAGGTGGCAGCATTTCTACGTTGCCAACTCTGCTTGCTAGGGAAACAGAAGCTTGCTGCAAGTTGTGCTTTTAGGTTGCAGATTAGAGTGGAATGTGTCAGGACAAACCCCCATAAGTTTTAGCCTCCTTAATTCTTGTTTGTGTCTTTAAGTTTTCATTTTTATCAGAGCAAATTGGATTTTAAAATGTCTTTTGTTCTAGCTGCACAGAATCTTGTTCATGTACACATATACATATATCTATTGATCTTTGTGTCCTTTTCCATGTAGGTTATTGTAGAGTGTTGAATAGACCACTCTTGGTATTCCATAGGTCTTTGGGGATGATATATTTTATATGTATTAGTATATGTTTGTTAACCCCAATATCCTAATTTGTCCATTCCTCACACCTTTTCTTTGGCTTAACCATAAGTTTGTCTTCTCCATCTGAGATTGTCTTTCCCTATGGAAATATGTTCATTTTTATGAATTTTCAGATAACATAAGTGATATCGTAGAACATTTGTCTTTCGCAATCTGACTTACTTCACGTTGTGTGATTATCTCTAGGCTCATCCGTGGTGCTGCATATGCCATTCTTTTATTTTTTTTCGTGGCTAATATTCCATTCTGTACATATACCACTTCTTCTTTGTCCATTCATCTGTTTATGGAGCTTTTTTTTGCTTCCATGTCTTGGCTCTTTCAATATTGCTGCAGTGCACATTTGCCTGCCTCTGTCTTTCCGATTCTGGTGGTCTTAGGTTATAGGCCCAGAAGGTGCCCTGCCGCATCATACGGTAGCTCAATTTTTACCTTTTAAAGCAGCTGCATTCAGTTTTCATTAGTGCTGTTAGCACTTTACACCCCATCAGCAGCTAGAAGGTACACAGTTCCCTAAAACCTCTTCAGCATTTATAGTTTGTAGACTTTTTGCTGATGGTCATTTGACTGGTGTGAGCTGAAACCTTTGTGGACGTTGGATTTGCATGCAGCTAATAATTCCTTATACTGAGCTTTAGGCGTGTCTTTTTTTTCCTTTTCCTTTTTTTTTTAAAGAGTGAGTACAACTTCCCTCTCATATTGACTTCTTGAAAACTTTGTCATGTGTTGAAATTTCTTGCCTATTCCCTACCCCAGGACATTTTTTGAGGGCAGGTATCATTTACAGCCCCGCAGTCCTCGTGACTATTAAGCGACCATTAGCACTGTGTTTAAAGCTGCTGTTGTGGGAAACAGCCACAAGGCGGCAGCATTATTACGTTCTCAACTCTTGTTACTAGGGCAACAGAGTCTTCCTGGACGTCGTGTTCCTCGGTTGTAAATTAGAGTGGAATGTGCTGGGACAAGCCCCCAGAAGTTTATGTCTCCTTACTTATGTTCGTTTTTTAAATTTAATTTATATTTCTTATCGGAGGAAATTTGATTAGAGTGTTGTGATTGTCTGGCTGTACAGAATCTGGTCAATGATTCATACATATGTCTGTTCATCTTTGGATCCTGTTACCATGTATGTTATTACAGAATGTTGAGTAGACCTCCCTTGGTATTTGGTAGGTGTTTTGTCATGATATATTTTATATGTATTGGTGATTATATAATTCATATAGTTTATATGTTATATGTTTATATACATTTAACATATGTTAGTATATGTATGCTAATTTCCTAATAATCCTAATTTATCCATCCTCCCACCTTTCATTTTGGTTAACCATTAGTTTGTTTTATCAGTCTGTGAGTGTGTTTTTCTGTGGAAATATGTTCATTGGGAGCAATCTTAGGATAACACGTATAAATGATATCATAGGATATTTGTCATTCCCTTTTGACTTACGTAACGTACTATGATTATTTCTAGGCTCATGTGTAGTCCTGCAAACGGCATTTTTCATTTTTTTCCCGAGGCTACTATTCCATTCGGTACGTATACCACTTCTTCTTTGTCCATTTATCTGTTGATGGACATTTTGTTTGCTTGCATGGCTTGGCTATTGTAAATATTGCTGCAGGGCATGTTTGCCTGTCTGTGCCTTTCCCATTCTGGTCTTCTTAGGGTATAGGCCCATTAGGGGATCGGCCGCATGATATGGTAGCTCAATTTTTACCTTTTAAACGCAGCTCCGTTCTGTTCTCATGATTAGCTGTTACCAGTTTACATCCAACCAACAGCATAGTGGGTATGCATTTCTCCCCCAACCCGTCAGCATGCATTGTTTGTAGACTTTTTACGGATGGCATTTTGAATATTGGGTGGTGAAATCTTTTTGTAGTTTGGATTTGCATCCAACCAATAATTCCTGATATTGAGCTTTTATCCATGTTCTTCTTTTTTTTTAAAACAACCGAGTGAGTAACACTTACCTCTTCAAATTGTTTTCTTGAAAAATTTTCCGTGTTGTGAACTTTCTTGGCCATTACCTACCCCAGGACATGTTTTGAGGACACGTGTCATTTACGGCCCTACAATTACTGTGAATCTCAAGTGACCCTTAGCCCTGTGTTTAAAGCTGCTGTTGTGGGAAACGGCCACAAGGCGGCAGCATTTCTCCATTCCCAAGTCTGGTTACTAGGGCAGCAGAGCCTTCCTGAAAGTTGTGTTCCTAGGTTGTAAATTAGAATGGGATGTGCCAGGGAAAACCCCAATAACTTTATGTCTCATTAATTGTTGTTCGTGGTTTTAATTTTTTAAATTGGGGTAATGAGCAGAATAGTGTTTGTTCTGGGTGTGCACAATCAGGTTCAATTGAACATTATATATATCTACTCATGTACAGATCCTCTTCCCATGTAAATTACTATTATTTTTTTAAATAAATTTATTTTATTTATTTATTTATTTTTGGCTGAGTTGGATCTTCGTTGCTGCATGTGGGCTTTCTCCAGTTGCGGTGAGCGGGGGCTACTCTCCGTTGCGGTGCACCGGCTTCTCACTGCAGTGGCTTCTCTTGTTGCGGAGCACGGGCTCTAGGCGTGTGGGCTTCAGTAGTTGTGGCGCATGGGCTCAGTAGTTATGGCTCATGGGCTCCAGAGCGTAGGCTCATTAGTTGTGGTGCACGGGCTTAGTTGCTCTGCTGCATGTGGGACCTTCCCGAACCAGGGATCGAACCTGTGTCCCCTGCATTGGCAGGTGGATTCTTAACCACGGTGCCACCAGGCAAGCCCCCGTGTAAATTATTACAGAGCGTTCAGTAGACCTCCCTTGGTATATGGTCGGTCTTTTTGATACGTGTGTTTAATATGTATTTGTATACGTACGGTAACCCTAATCTTAATGTATCCATTCCTCCCACCTTTCCTTTTAGATAACCATAGTTTGTTTTCTAAGTCTGTGAGAGTCTTTCTCTGTGGAAATATGTTCATACGTGTCAGTTGTTAGGTAACAGCTAGGAGTGATATCACAGGTTATTTGTCGGCTGCTTTCCGACTTACCTCATGTTCTGTGATTATCTCTAGGCTCATCTATGGTGCTGCAAAGAGCAGTGTTTCATCCTTTTCCATGGCGAATATTGCATTGTGTACATGGACCACTTCTTCTTTGTGCATTCATCTGTGGATGGACATTTTGGTTACTTCCAAGTCTTGGCAATGCTAAATATTGATGCAGTGCAGGATTGCCAGCCTGTGTCTTTTGGATTCTGGTCTTCTCAGGGATTAGGCCCAGCAGTGGGCCTACTAGATCATATGGTAGTTCAAATTTTTCCCTTTCAACGCACCTCCATTCTGTTCTCACTACTGGCTGTTACCAGTGTACATCCCACCAGCAACTAGAGGGTACACAGTTCTCTAAAACCCCTTCAGAATTTATTGTTTGTAGACTTTTTACTGATGGCATTTTGAGTGTTGGGTGGTGATACCTTTTTGTAGGTTGGATTTGCATGCGTCTAATAATTCCCGATATTGAGCTTTCATCTACGTTTTTTTTTTTTAAGTAAAACAGAGAAACTCACCTCTTCAAATTGTTTCCTTGAAAAATTTGCCATGTTCTCAATTCCTGTGGCCATTACCTGCACCAGGACATTTTTTGAGGGCAGGTGTCCTTTACAGCCCTGTAGTAATTGTGAATATCACATGACCATTAGTTCTGCATTTAAAGCTGCTGTTGCAGGAAACGGCCACAAGGGGGCAGCATTTCTATATTCCCAACTCTGGTTACTAGGGCAACACAGCCTTCCTGGAAGTCCTGTTTGTAGGTTGTAAAGTAGAGTGGAATGTGCCAGGACAAACCCCCAGAAACTATGTCTACTTATTTGTTGTTGATATTCTCAGTTTAATTTTCATTTTTCTCAGAGCAAATTTGATTGCAATGTTGTGTTTGTTCTAGGTGTACAGAATGTCTTTCATTGATTCATATATCTTTTCATGTTTGGATCCTGTTCCGTAGAGATTATTACAGAATGTTGTGTAGACCTCTCTTGGTATTCGGTATGTCTGATGATTATATATTTTATAAGTATTAGCATATGTCTGTTAAACCCAATATCCTCCGTTATACATTCCTCACACCTTTCCGTTTGGTTAAGCACAAGCTTGTTTTCTGAACACGTGAGTGTCCTTCTCTGTGGAAATAGGTTCATTCCTATCAATTTTTACATAAGACCTATACGTGATATCATAGGATATGTGTCTCTCGCTTTCTGACTTACTTCAAGTTGTGTGATTGTCTGTAGCCTCGTCTATGGTGCTGCAAACGGCATTGTTTCATTCTTTTCTGTGTCTAATATTGCATTGTGTACATGGACCACTTTTTCGTCCATTCATCTGATGATGGACATTTTTGTTGCTTCCATGTCTTGGCTATTGTAAATACTGCTGCAATACACGATGTTCCATCCTGTGTCTTTTTGATGCTGGCTTTCACAGGTGACAGGCCCAATAGTGGGCCTTCCGGATCATATGGGGACTCAATTTTTACCTTTCAACGCACTGCCATTCTGTTCCTATTATTGGCGGTTACCAGTTTACATCCCACTTAGACCGAGAGGTTACGCTATTCTCCACAACTTCTTCAACATCTATTGTTTGTTGACGTTTTGCTGATGGTCATTCTGACTGGTGTGAGGTGATACGTTTGTGTAGATTGGATTTGCATGCGTCTAATAATTCCTGATGTTTTGCGTGTATCAATGTCCTTTTCATTTTTTTTTAAGATTCAGCTAAACTTACAACTTCAAATTTCCTTCTTGAAAAATTTGCCGCGTTTGGATTTTTTTGGCCATTCCCTACCCCAGGACAGTTTTTGAGGGCATGAGTCATTTACAGCCCTGCAGTCCTTGTGAATATTAGTGACCATTAGCAGTGGATTTAAAGCTGCTGTTTGAGGAAACGGCCTTAAGGTGGCAGCATTTCTACGTTGCCAACTCTGCTTGCTAGGGAAACAGAACCTTGCTGCAAGTTGTGCTTTTAGGTTGCAGATTAGAGTGGAATGTGTCAGGACAAACCCCCATAAGTTTTAGCCTCCTTAATTCTTGTTTGTGTCTTTAAGTTTTCATTTTTATCAGAGCAAATTGGATTTTAAAATGTCTTTTGTTCTAGCTGCACAGAATCTTGTTCATGTACACATATACATATATCTATTGATCTTTGTGTCCTTTTCCATGTAGGTTATTGTAGAGTGTTGAATAGACCACTCTTGGTATTCCATAGGTCTTTGGGGATGATATATTTTATATGTATTAGTATATGTTTGTTAACCCCAATATCCTAATTTGTCCATTCCTCACACCTTTTCTTTGGCTTAACCATAAGTTTGTCTTCTCCATCTGAGATTGTCTTTCCCTATGGAAATATGTTCATTTTTATGAATTTTCAGATAACATAAGTGATATCGTAGAACATTTGTCTTTCGCAATCTGACTTACTTCACGTTGTGTGATTATCTCTAGGCTCATCCGTGGTGCTGCATATGCCATTCTTTTATTTTTTTTTGTGGCTAATATTCCATTCTGTACATATACCACTTCTTCTTTGTCCATTCATCTGTTTATGGAGCTTTTTTTTGCTTCCATGTCTTGGCTCTTTCAATATTGCTGCAGTGCACATTTGCCTGCCTCTGTCTTTCCGATTCTGGTGGTCTTAGGTTATAGGCCCAGAAGGTGCCCTGCCGCATCATACGGTAGCTCAATTTTTACCTTTTAAAGCAGCTGCATTCAGTTTTCATTAGTGCTGTTAGCACTTTACACCCCATCAGCAGCTAGAAGGTACACAGTTCCCTAAAACCTCTTCAGCATTTATAGTTTGTAGACTTTTTGCTGATGGTCATTTGACTGGTGTGAGCTGAAACCTTTGTGGACGTTGGATTTGCATGCAGCTAATAATTCCTTATACTGAGCTTTAGGCGTGTCTTTTTTTTCCTTTTCCTTTTTTTTTTAAAGAGTGAGTACAACTTCCCTCTCATATTGACTTCTTGAAAACTTTGTCATGTGTTGAAATTTCTTGCCTATTCCCTACCCCAGGACATTTTTTGAGGGCAGGTATCATTTACAGCCCCGCAGTCCTCGTGACTATTAAGCGACCATTAGCACTGTGTTTAAAGCTGCTGTTGTGGGAAACAGCCACAAGGCGGCAGCATTATTACGTTCTCAACTCTTGTTACTAGGGCAACAGAGTCTTCCTGGACGTCGTGTTCCTCGGTTGTAAATTAGAGTGGAATGTGCTGGGACAAGCCCCCAGAAGTTTATGTCTCCTTACTTATGTTCGTTTTTTAAATTTAATTTATATTTCTTATCGGAGGAAATTTGATTAGAGTGTTGTGATTGTCTGGCTGTACAGAATCTGGTCAATGATTCATACATATGTCTGTTCATCTTCGGATCCTGTTACCATGTATGTTATTACAGAATGTTGAGTAGACCTCCCTTGGTATTTGGTAGGTGTTTTGTCATGATATATTTTATATGTATTGGTGATTATATAATTCATATAGTTTATATGTTATATGTTTATATACATTTAACATATGTTAGTATATGTATGCTAATTTCCTAATAATCCTAATTTATCCATCCTCCCACCTTTCATTTTGGTTAACCATTAGTTTGTTTTATCAGTCTGTGAGTGTGTTTTTCTGTGGAAATATGTTCATTGGGAGCAATCTTAGGATAACACGTATAAATGATATCATAGGATATTTGTCATTCCCTTTTGACTTACGTAACGTACTATGATTATTTCTAGGCTCATGTGTAGTCCTGCAAACGGCATTGTTCATTTTTTTCCCGAGGCTACTATTCCATTCGGTACGTATACCACTTCTTCTTTGTCCATTTATCTGTTGATGGACATTTTGTTTGCTTGCATGGCTTGGCTATTGTAAATATTGCTGCAGGGCATGTTTGCCTGTCTGTGCCTTTCCCATTCTGGTCTTCTTAGGGTATAGGCCCATTAGGGGATCGGCCGCATGATATGGTAGCTCAATTTTTACCTTTTAAACGCAGCTCCGTTCTGTTCTCATGATTAGCTGTTACCAGTTTACATCCAACCAACAGCATAGTGGGTATGCATTTCTCCCCCAACCCGTCAGCATGCATTGTTTGTAGACTTTTTACGGATGGCATTTTGAATATTGGGTGGTGAAATCTTTTTGTAGTTTGGATTTGCATCCAACCAATAATTCCTGATATTGAGCTTTTATCCATGTTCTTCTTTTTTTTTAAAACAACCGAGTGAGTAACACTTACCTCTTCAAATTGTTTTCTTGAAAAATTTTCCGTGTTGTGAACTTTCTTGGCCATTACCTACCCCAGGACATGTTTTGAGGACACGTGTCATTTACGGCCCTACAATTACTGTGAATCTCAAGTGACCCTTAGCCCTGTGTTTAAAGCTGCTGTTGTGGGAAACGGCCACAAGGCGGCAGCATTTCTCCATTCCCAAGTCTGGTTACTAGGGCAGCAGAGCCTTCCTGAAAGTTGTGTTCCTAGGTTGTAAATTAGAATGGGATGTGCCAGGGAAAACCCCAATAACTTTATGTCTCATTAATTGTTGTTTGTGGTTTTAATTTTTTAAATTGGGGTAATGAGCAGAATAGTGTTTGTTCTGGGTGTGCACAATCAGGTTCAATTGAACATTATATATATCTACTCATGTACAGATCCTCTTCCCATGTAAATTACTATTATTTTTTTAAATAAATTTATTTTATTTATTTATTTATTTTTGGCTGAGTTGGATCTTCGTTGCTGCATGTGGGCTTTCTCCAGTTGCGGTGAGCGGGGGCTACTCTCCGTTGCGGTGCACCGGCTTCTCACTGCAGTGGCTTCTCTTGTTGCGGAGCACGGGCTCTAGGCGTGTGGGCTTCAGTAGTTGTGGCGCATGGGCTCAGTAGTTATGGCTCATGGGCTCCAGAGCGTAGGCTCATTAGTTGTGGTGCACGGGCTTAGTTGCTCTGCTGCATGTGGGACCTTCCCGAACCAGGGATCGAACCTGTGTCCCCTGCATTGGCAGGTGGATTCTTAACCACGGTGCCACCAGGCAAGCCCCCGTGTAAATTATTACAGAGCGTTCAGTAGACCTCCCTTGGTATATGGTCGGTCTTTTTGATACGTGTGTTTAATATGTATTTGTATACGTACGGTAACCCTAATCTTAATGTATCCATTCCTCCCACCTTTCCTTTTAGATAACCATAGTTTGTTTTCTAAGTCTGTGAGAGTCTTTCTCTGTGGAAATATGTTCATACGTGTCAGTTGTTAGGTAACAGCTAGGAGTGATATCACAGGTTATTTGTCGGCTGCTTTCCGACTTACCTCATGTTCTGTGATTATCTCTAGGCTCATCTATGGTGCTGCAAAGAGCAGTGTTTCATCCTTTTGCATGGCGAATATTGCATTGTGTACATGGACCACTTCTTCTTTGTGCATTCATCTGTGGATGGACATTTTGGTTACTTCCAAGTCTTGGCAATGCTAAATATTGATGCAGTGCAGGATTGCCAGCCTGTGTCTTTTGGATTCTGGTCTTCTCAGGGATTAGGCCCAGCAGTGGGCCTACTAGATCATATGGTAGTTCAAATTTTTCCCTTTCAACGCACCTCCATTCTGTTCTCACTACTGGCTGTTACCAGTGTACATCCCACCAGCAACTAGAGGGTACACAGTTCTCTAAAACCCCTTCAGAATTTATTGTTTGTAGACTTTTTACTGATGGTATTTTGAGTGTTGGGTGGTGATACCTTTTTGTAGGTTGGATTTGCATGCGTCTAATAATTCCCGATATTGAGCTTTCATCTACGTTTTTTTTTTTTAAGTAAAACAGAGAAACTCACCTCTTCAAATTGTTTCCTTGAAAAATTTGCCATGTTCTCAATTCCTGTGGCCATTACCTGCACCAGGACATTTTTTGAGGGCAGGTGTCCTTTACAGCCCTGTAGTAATTGTGAATATCACATGACCATTAGTTCTGCATTTAAAGCTGCTGTTGCAGGAAACGGCCACAAGGGGGCAGCATTTCTATATTCCCAACTCTGGTTACTAGGGCAACACAGCCTTCCTGGAAGTCCTGTTTGTAGGTTGTAAAGTAGAGTGGAATGTGCCAGGACAAACCCCCAGAAACTATGTCTACTTATTTGTTGTTGATATTCTCAGTTTAATTTTCATTTTTCTCAGAGCAAATTTGATTGCAATGTTGTGTTTGTTCTAGGTGTACAGAATGTCTTTCATTGATTCATATATCTTTTCATGTTTGGATCCTGTTCCGTAGAGATTATTACAGAATGTTGTGTAGACCTCTCTTGGTATTCTGTATGTCTGATGATTATATATTTTATAAGTATTAGCATATGTCTGTTAAACCCAATATCCTCCGTTATACATTCCTCACACCTTTCCGTTTGGTTAAGCACAAGCTTGTTTTCTGAACACGTGAGTGTCCTTCTCTGTGGAAATAGGTTCATTCCTATCAATTTTTACATAAGACCTATACGTGATATCATAGGATATGTGTCTCTCGCTTTCTGACTTACTTCAAGTTGTGTGATTGTGTGTAGCCTCGTCTATGGTGCTGCAAACGGCATTGTTTCATTCTTTTCTGTGTCTAATATTGCATTGTGTACATGGACCACTTTTTCGTCCATTCATCTGATGATGGACATTTTTGTTGCTTCCATGTCTTGGCTATTGTAAATACTGCTGCAATACACGATGTTCCATCCTGTGTCTTTTTGATGCTGGCTTTCACAGGTGACAGGCCCAATAGTGGGCCTTCCGGATCATATGGGGACTCAATTTTTACCTTTCAACGCACTGCCATTCTGTTCCTATTATTGGCGGTTACCAGTTTACATCCCACTTAGACCGAGAGGTTACGCTATTCTCCACAACTTCTTCAACATCTATTGTTTGTTGACGTTTTGCTGATGGTCATTCTGACTGGTGTGAGGTGATACGTTTGTGTAGATTGGATTTGCATGCGTCTAATAATTCCTGATGTTTTGCGTGTATCAATGTCCTTTTCATTTTTTTTTAAGATTCAGCTAAACTTACAACTTCAAATTTCCTTCTTGAAAAATTTGCCGCGTTTGGATTTTTTTGGCCATTCCCTACCCCAGGACAGTTTTTGAGGGCATGAGTCATTTACAGCCCTGCAGTCCTTGTGAATATTAGTGACCATTAGCAGTGGATTTAAAGCTGCTGTTTGAGGAAACGGCCTTAAGGTGGCAGCATTTCTACGTTGCCAACTCTGCTTGCTAGGGAAACAGAACCTTGCTGCAAGTTGTGCTTTTAGGTTGCAGATTAGAGTGGAATGTGTCAGGACAAACCCCCATAAGTTTTAGCCTCCTTAATTCTTGTTTGTGTCTTTAAGTTTTCATTTTTATCAGAGCAAATTGGATTTTAAAATGTCTTTTGTTCTAGCTGCACAGAATCTTGTTCATGTACACATATACATATATCTATTGATCTTTGTGTCCTTTTCCATGTAGGTTATTGTAGAGTGTTGAATAGACCACTCTTGGTATTCCATAGGTCTTTGGGGATGATATATTTTATATGTATTAGTATATGTTTGTTAACCCCAATATCCTAATTTGTCCATTCCTCACACCTTTTCTTTGGCTTAACCATAAGTTTGTCTTCTCCATCTGAGATTGTCTTTCCCTATGGAAATATGTTCATTTTTATGAATTTTCAGATAACATAAGTGATATTGTAGAACATTTGTCTTTCGCAATCTGACTTACTTCACGTTGTGTGATTATCTCTAGGCTCATCCGTGGTGCTGCATATGCCATTCTTTTATTTTTTTTCGTGGCTAATATTCCATTCTGTACATATACCACTTCTTCTTTGTCCATTCATCTGTTTATGGAGCTTTTTTTTGCTTCCATGTCTTGGCTCTTTCAATATTGCTGCAGTGCACATTTGCCTGCCTCTGTCTTTCCGATTCTGGTGGTCTTAGGTTATAGGCCCAGAAGGTGCCCTGCCGCATCATACGGTAGCTCAATTTTTACCTTTTAAAGCAGCTGCATTCAGTTTTCATTAGTGCTGTTAGCACTTTACACCCCATCAGCAGCTAGAAGGTACACAGTTCCCTAAAACCTCTTCAGCATTTATAGTTTGTAGACTTTTTGCTGATGGTCATTTGACTGGTGTGAGCTGAAACCTTTGTGGACGTTGGATTTGCATGCAGCTAATAATTCCTTATACTGAGCTTTAGGCGTGTCTTTTTTTTTTTCTTTTCCTTTTTTTTTAAAGAGTGAGTACAACTTCCCTCTCATATTGACTTCTTGAAAACTTTGTCATGTGTTGAAATTTCTTGCCTATTCCCTACCCCAGGACATTTTTTGAGGGCAGGTATCATTTACAGCCCCGCAGTCCTCGTGACTATTAAGCGACCATTAGCACTGTGTTTAAAGCTGCTGTTGTGGGAAACAGCCACAAGGCGGCAGCATTATTACGTTCTCAACTCTTGTTACTAGGGCAACAGAGTCTTCCTGGACGTCGTGTTCCTCGGTTGTAAATTAGAGTGGAATGTGCTGGGACAAGCCCCCAGAAGTTTATGTCTCCTTACTTATGTTCGTTTTTTAAATTTAATTTATATTTCTTATCGGAGGAAATTTGATTAGAGTGTTGTGATTGTCTGGCTGTACAGAATCTGGTCAATGATTCATACATATGTCTGTTCATCTTCGGATCCTGTTACCATGTATGTTATTACAGAATGTTGAGTAGACCTCCCTTGGTATTTGGTAGGTGTTTTGTCATGATATATTTTATATGTATTGGTGATTATATAATTCATATAGTTTATATGTTATATGTTTATATACATTTAACATATGTTAGTATATGTATGCTAATTTCCTAATAATCCTAATTTATCCATCCTCCCACCTTTCATTTTGGTTAACCATTAGTTTGTTTTATCAGTCTGTGAGTGTGTTTTTCTGTGGAAATATGTTCATTGGGAGCAATCTTAGGATAACACGTATAAATGATATCATAGGATATTTGTCATTCCCTTTTGACTTACGTAACGTACTATGATTATTTCTAGGCTCATGTGTAGTCCTGCAAACGGCATTGTTCATTTTTTTCCCGAGGCTACTATTCCATTCGGTACGTATACCACTTCTTCTTTGTCCATTTATCTGTTGATGGACATTTTGTTTGCTTGCATGGCTTGGCTATTGTAAATATTGCTGCAGGGCATGTTTGCCTGTCTGTGCCTTTCCCATTCTGGTCTTCTTAGGGTATAGGCCCATTAGGGGATCGGCCGCATGATATGGTAGCTCAATTTTTACCTTTTAAACGCAGCTCCGTTCTGTTCTCATGATTAGCTGTTACCAGTTTACATCCAACCAACAGCATAGTGGGTATGCATTTCTCCCCCAACCCGTCAGCATGCATTGTTTGTAGACTTTTTACGGATGGCATTTTGAATATTGGGTGGTGAAATCTTTTTGTAGTTTGGATTTGCATCCAACCAATAATTCCTGATATTGAGCTTTTATCCATGTTCTTCTTTTTTTTTAAAACAACCGAGTGAGTAACACTTACCTCTTCAAATTGTTTTCTTGAAAAATTTTCCGTGTTGTGAACTTTCTTGGCCATTACCTACCCCAGGACATGTTTTGAGGACACGTGTCATTTACGGCCCTACAATTACTGTGAATCTCAAGTGACCCTTAGCCCTGTGTTTAAAGCTGCTGTTGTGGGAAACGGCCACAAGGCGGCAGCATTTCTCCATTCCCAAGTCTGGTTACTAGGGCAGCAGAGCCTTCCTGAAAGTTGTGTTCCTAGGTTGTAAATTAGAATGGGATGTGCCAGGGAAAACCCCAATAACTTTATGTCTCATTAATTGTTGTTCGTGGTTTTAATTTTTTAAATTGGGGTAATGAGCAGAATAGTGTTTGTTCTGGGTGTGCACAATCAGGTTCAATTGAACATTATATATATCTACTCATGTACAGATCCTCTTCCCATGTAAATTACTATTATTTTTTTAAATAAATTTATTTTATTTATTTATTTATTTTTGGCTGAGTTGGATCTTCGTTGCTGCATGTGGGGTTTCTCCATTTGCGGTGAGCGGGGGCTACTCTCCGTTGCGGTGCACCGGCTTCTCACTGCAGTGGCTTCTCTTGTTGCGGAGCACGGGCTCTAGGCGTGTGGGCTTCAGTAGTTGTGGCGCATGGGCTCAGTAGTTATGGCTCATGGGCTCCAGAGCGTAGGCTCATTAGTTGTGGTGCACGGGCTTAGTTGCTCTGCTGCATGTGGGACCTTCCCGAACCAGGGATCGAACCTGTGTCCCCTGCATTGGCAGGTGGATTCTTAACCACGGTGCCACCAGGCAAGCCCCCGTGTAAATTATTACAGAGCGTTCAGTAGACCTCCCTTGGTATATGGTCGGTCTTTTTGATACGTGTGTTTAATATGTATTTGTATACGTACGGTAACCCTAATCTTAATGTATCCATTCCTCCCACCTTTCCTTTTAGATAACCATAGTTTGTTTTCTAAGTCTGTGAGAGTCTTTCTCTGTGGAAATATGTTCATACGTGTCAGTTGTTAGGTAACAGCTAGGAGTGATATCACAGGTTATTTGTCGGCTGCTTTCCGACTTACCTCATGTTCTGTGATTATCTCTAGGCTCATCTATGGTGCTGCAAAGAGCAGTGTTTCATCCTTTTCCATGGCGAATATTGCATTGTGTACATGGACCACTTCTTCTTTGTGCATTCATCTGTGGATGGACATTTTGGTTACTTCCAAGTCTTGGCAATGCTAAATATTGATGCAGTGCAGGATTGCCAGCCTGTGTCTTTTGGATTCTGGTCTTCTCAGGGATTAGGCCCAGCAGTGGGCCTACTAGATCATATGGTAGTTCAAATTTTTCCCTTTCAACGCACCTCCATTCTGTTCTCACTACTGGCTGTTACCAGTGTACATCCCACCAGCAACTAGAGGGTACACAGTTCTCTAAAACCCCTTCAGAATTTATTGTTTGTAGACTTTTTACTGATGGTATTTTGAGTGTTGGGTGGTGATACCTTTTTGTAGGTTGGATTTGCATGCGTCTAATAATTCCCGATATTGAGCTTTCATCTACGTTTTTTTTTTAAGTAAAACAGAGAAACTCACCTCTTCAAATTGTTTCCTTGAAAAATTTGCCATGTTCTCAATTCCTGTGGCCATTACCTGCACCAGGACATTTTTTGAGGGCAGGTGTCCTTTACAGCCCTGTAGTAATTGTGAATATCACATGACCATTAGTTCTGCATTTAAAGCTGCTGTTGCAGGAAACGGCCACAAGGGGGCAGCATTTCTATATTCCCAACTCTGGTTACTAGGGCAACACAGCCTTCCTGGAAGTCCTGTTTGTAGGTTGTAAAGTAGAGTGGAATGTGCCAGGACAAACCCCCAGAAACTATGTCTACTTATTTGTTGTTGATATTCTCAGTTTAATTTTCATTTTTCTCAGAGCAAATTTGATTGCAATGTTGTGTTTGTTCTAGGTGTACAGAATGTCTTTCATTGATTCATATATCTTTTCATGTTTGGATCCTGTTCCGTAGAGATTATTACAGAATGTTGTGTAGACCTCTCTTGGTATTCGGTATGTCTGATGATTATATATTTTATAAGTATTAGCATATGTCTGTTAAACCCAATATCCTCCGTTATACATTCCTCACACCTTTCCGTTTGGTTAAGCACAAGCTTGTTTTCTGAACACGTGAGTGTCCTTCTCTGTGGAAATAGGTTCATTCCTATCAATTTTTACATAAGACCTATACGTGATATCATAGGATATGTGTCTCTCGCTTTCTGACTTACTTCAAGTTGTGTGATTGTGTGTAGCCTCGTCTATGGTGCTGCAAACGGCATTGTTTCATTCTTTTCTGTGTCTAATATTGCATTGTGTACATGGACCACTTTTTCGTCCATTCATCTGATGATGGACATTTTTGTTGCTTCCATGTCTTGGCTATTGTAAATACTGCTGCAATACACGATGTTCCATCCTGTGTCTTTTTGATGCTGGCTTTCACAGGTGACAGGCCCAATAGTGGGCCTTCCGGATCATATGGGGACTCAATTTTTACCTTTCAACGCACTGCCATTCTGTTCCTATTATTGGCGGTTACCAGTTTACATCCCACTTAGACCGAGAGGTTACGCTATTCTCCACAACTTCTTCAACATCTATTGTTTGTTGACGTTTTGCTGATGGTCATTCTGACTGGTGTGAGGTGATACGTTTGTGTAGATTGGATTTGCATGCGTCTAATAATTCCTGATGTTTTGCGTGTATCAATGTCCTTTTCATTTTTTTTTAAGATTCAGCTAAACTTACAACTTCAAATTTCCTTCTTGAAAAATTTGCCGCGTTTGGATTTTTTTGGCCATTCCCTACCCCAGGACAGTTTTTGAGGGCATGAGTCATTTACAGCCCTGCAGTCCTTGTGAATATTAGTGACCATTAGCAGTGGATTTAAAGCTGCTGTTTGAGGAAACGGCCTTAAGGTGGCAGCATTTCTACGTTGCCAACTCTGCTTGCTAGGGAAACAGAACCTTGCTGCAAGTTGTGCTTTTAGGTTGCAGATTAGAGTGGAATGTGTCAGGACAAACCCCCATAAGTTTTAGCCTCCTTAATTCTTGTTTGTGTCTTTAAGTTTTCATTTTTATCAGAGCAAATTGGATTTTAAAATGTCTTTTGTTCTAGCTGCACAGAATCTTGTTCATGTACACATATACATATATCTATTGATCTTTGTGTCCTTTTCCATGTAGGTTATTGTAGAGTGTTGAATAGACCACTCTTGGTATTCCATAGGTCTTTGGGGATGATATATTTTATATGTATTAGTATATGTTTGTTAACCCCAATATCCTAATTTGTCCATTCCTCACACCTTTTCTTTGGCTTAACCATAAGTTTGTCTTCTCCATCTGAGATTGTCTTTCCCTATGGAAATATGTTCATTTTTATGAATTTTCAGATAACATAAGTGATATTGTAGAACATTTGTCTTTCGCAATCTGACTTACTTCACGTTGTGTGATTATCTCTAGGCTCATCCGTGGTGCTGCATATGCCATTCTTTTATTTTTTTTCGTGGCTAATATTCCATTCTGTACATATACCACTTCTTCTTTGTCCATTCATCTGTTTATGGAGCTTTTTTTTGCTTCCATGTCTTGGCTCTTTCAATATTGCTGCAGTGCACATTTGCCTGCCTCTGTCTTTCCGATTCTGGTGGTCTTAGGTTATAGGCCCAGAAGGTGCCCTGCCGCATCATACGGTAGCTCAATTTTTACCTTTTAAAGCAGCTGCATTCAGTTTTCATTAGTGCTGTTAGCACTTTACACCCCATCAGCAGCTAGAAGGTACACAGTTCCCTAAAACCTCTTCAGCATTTATAGTTTGTAGACTTTTTGCTGATGGTCATTTGACTGGTGTGAGCTGAAACCTTTGTGGACGTTGGATTTGCATGCAGCTAATAATTCCTTATACTGAGCTTTAGGCATGTCTTTTTTTTTTTCTTTTCCTTTTTTTTTAAAGAGTGAGTACAACTTCCCTCTCATATTGACTTCTTGAAAACTTTGTCATGTGTTGAAATTTCTTGCCTATTCCCTACCCCAGGACATTTTTTGAGGGCAGGTATCATTTACAGCCCCGCAGTCCTCGTGACTATTAAGCGACCATTAGCACTGTGTTTAAAGCTGCTGTTGTGGGAAACAGCCACAAGGCGGCAGCATTATTACGTTCTCAACTCTTGTTACTAGGGCAACAGAGTCTTCCTGGACGTCGTGTTCCTCGGTTGTAAATTAGAGTGGAATGTGCTGGGACAAGCCCCCAGAAGTTTATGTCTCCTTACTTATGTTCGTTTTTTAAATTTAATTTATATTTCTTATCGGAGGAAATTTGATTAGAGTGTTGTGATTGTCTGGCTGTACAGAATCTGGTCAATGATTCATACATATGTCTGTTCATCTTCGGATCCTGTTACCATGTATGTTATTACAGAATGTTGAGTAGACCTCCCTTGGTATTTGGTAGGTGTTTTGTCATGATATATTTTATATGTATTGGTGATTATATAATTCATATAGTTTATATGTTATATGTTTATATACATTTAACATATGTTAGTATATGTATGCTAATTTCCTAATAATCCTAATTTATCCATCCTCCCACCTTTCATTTTGGTTAACCATTAGTTTGTTTTATCAGTCTGTGAGTGTGTTTTTCTGTGGAAATATGTTCATTGGGAGCAATCTTAGGATAACACGTATAAATGATATCATAGGATATTTGTCATTCCCTTTTGACTTACGTAACGTACTATGATTATTTCTAGGCTCATGTGTAGTCCTGCAAACGGCATTTTTCATTTTTTTCCCGAGGCTACTATTCCATTCGGTACGTATACCACTTCTTCTTTGTCCATTTATCTGTTGATGGACATTTTGTTTGCTTGCATGGCTTGGCTATTGTAAATATTGCTGCAGGGCATGTTTGCCTGTCTGTGCCTTTCCCATTCTGGTCTTCTTAGGGTATAGGCCCATTAGGGGATCGGCCGCATGATATGGTAGCTCAATTTTTACCTTTTAAACGCAGCTCCGTTCTGTTCTCATGATTAGCTGTTACCAGTTTACATCCAACCAACAGCATAGTGGGTATGCATTTCTCCCCCAACCCGTCAGCATGCATTGTTTGTAGACTTTTTACGGATGGCATTTTGAATATTGGGTGGTGAAATCTTTTTGTAGTTTGGATTTGCATCCAACCAATAATTCCTGATATTGAGCTTTTATCCATGTTCTTCTTTTTTTAAAACAACCGAGTGAGTAACACTTACCTCTTCAAATTGTTTTCTTGAAAAATTTTCCGTGTTGTGAACTTTCTTGGCCATTACCTACCCCAGGACATGTTTTGAGGACACGTGTCATTTACGGCCCTACAATTACTGTGAATCTCAAGTGACCCTTAGCCCTGTGTTTAAAGCTGCTGTTGTGGGAAACGGCCACAAGGCGGCAGCATTTCTCCATTCCCAAGTCTGGTTACTAGGGCAGCAGAGCCTTCCTGAAAGTTGTGTTCCTAGGTTGTAAATTAGAATGGGATGTGCCAGGGAAAACCCCAATAACTTTATGTCTCATTAATTGTTGTTCGTGGTTTTAATTTTTTAAATTGGGGTAATGAGCAGAATAGTGTTTGTTCTGGGTGTGCACAATCAGGTTCAATTGAACATTATATATATCTACTCATGTACAGATCCTCTTCCCATGTAAATTACTATTATTTTTTTAAATAAATTTATTTTATTTATTTATTTATTTTTGGCTGAGTTGGATCTTCGTTGCTGCATGTGGGCTTTCTCCAGTTGCGGTGAGCGGGGGCTACTCTCCGTTGCGGTGCACCGGCTTCTCACTGCAGTGGCTTCTCTTGTTGCGGAGCACGGGCTCTAGGCGTGTGGGCTTCAGTAGTTGTGGCGCATGGGCTCAGTAGTTATGGCTCATGGGCTCCAGAGCGTAGGCTCATTAGTTGTGGTGCACGGGCTTAGTTGCTCTGCTGCATGTGGGACCTTCCCGAACCAGGGATCGAACCTGTGTCCCCTGCATTGGCAGGTGGATTCTTAACCACGGTGCCACCAGGCAAGCCCCCGTGTAAATTATTACAGAGCGTTCAGTAGACCTCCCTTGGTATATGGTCGGTCTTTTTGATACGTGTGTTTAATATGTATTTGTATACGTACGGTAACCCTAATCTTAATGTATCCATTCCTCCCACCTTTCCTTTTAGATAACCATAGTTTGTTTTCTAAGTCTGTGAGAGTCTTTCTCTGTGGAAATATGTTCATACGTGTCAGTTGTTAGGTAACAGCTAGGAGTGATATCACAGGTTATTTGTCGGCTGCTTTCCGACTTACCTCATGTTCTGTGATTATCTCTAGGCTCATCTATGGTGCTGCAAAGAGCAGTGTTTCATCCTTTTCCATGGCGAATATTGCATTGTGTACATGGACCACTTCTTCTTTGTGCATTCATCTGTGGATGGACATTTTGGTTACTTCCAAGTCTTGGCAATGCTAAATATTGATGCAGTGCAGGATTGCCAGCCTGTGTCTTTTGGATTCTGGTCTTCTCAGGGATTAGGCCCAGCAGTGGGCCTACTAGATCATATGGTAGTTCAAATTTTTCCCTTTCAACGCACCTCCATTCTGTTCTCACTACTGGCTGTTACCAGTGTACATCCCACCAGCAACTAGAGGGTACACAGTTCTCTAAAACCCCTTCAGAATTTATTGTTTGTAGACTTTTTACTGATGGCATTTTGAGTGTTGGGTGGTGATACCTTTTTGTAGGTTGGATTTGCATGCGTCTAATAATTCCCGATATTGAGCTTTCATCTACGTTTTTTTTTTTAAGTAAAACAGAGAAACTCACCTCTTCAAATTGTTTCCTTGAAAAATTTGCCATGTTCTCAATTCCTGTGGCCATTACCTGCACCAGGACATTTTTTGAGGGCAGGTGTCCTTTACAGCCCTGTAGTAATTGTGAATATCACATGACCATTAGTTCTGCATTTAAAGCTGCTGTTGCAGGAAACGGCCACAAGGGGGCAGCATTTCTATATTCCCAACTCTGGTTACTAGGGCAACACAGCCTTCCTGGAAGTCCTGTTTGTAGGTTGTAAAGTAGAGTGGAATGTGCCAGGACAAACCCCCAGAAACTATGTCTACTTATTTGTTGTTGATATTCTCAGTTTAATTTTCATTTTTCTCAGAGCAAATTTGATTGCAATGTTGTGTTTGTTCTAGGTGTACAGAATGTCTTTCATTGATTCATATATCTTTTCATGTTTGGATCCTGTTCCGTAGAGATTATTACAGAATGTTGTGTAGACCTCTCTTGGTATTCGGTATGTCTGATGATTATATATTTTATAAGTATTAGCATATGTCTGTTAAACCCAATATCCTCCGTTATACATTCCTCACACCTTTCCGTTTGGTTAAGCACAAGCTTGTTTTCTGAACACGTGAGTGTCCTTCTCTGTGGAAATAGGTTCATTCCTATCAATTTTTACATAAGACCTATACGTGATATCATAGGATATGTGTCTCTCGCTTTCTGACTTACTTCAAGTTGTGTGATTGTGTGTAGCCTCGTCTATGGTGCTGCAAACGGCATTGTTTCATTCTTTTCTGTGTCTAATATTGCATTGTGTACATGGACCACTTTTTCGTCCATTCATCTGATGATGGACATTTTTGTTGCTTCCATGTCTTGGCTATTGTAAATACTGCTGCAATACACGATGTTCCATCCTGTGTCTTTTTGATGCTGGCTTTCACAGGTGACAGGCCCAATAGTGGGCCTTCCGGATCATATGGGGACTCAATTTTTACCTTTCAACGCACTGCCATTCTGTTCCTATTATTGGCGGTTACCAGTTTACATCCCACTTAGACCGAGAGGTTACGCTATTCTCCACAACTTCTTCAACATCTATTGTTTGTTGACGTTTTGCTGATGGTCATTCTGACTGGTGTGAGGTGATACGTTTGTGTAGATTGGATTTGCATGCGTCTAATAATTCCTGATGTTTTGCGTGTATCAATGTCCTTTTCATTTTTTTTTAAGATTCAGCTAAACTTACAACTTCAAATTTCCTTCTTGAAAAATTTGCCGCGTTTGGATTTTTTTGGCCATTCCCTACCCCAGGACAGTTTTTGAGGGCATGAGTCATTTACAGCCCTGCAGTCCTTGTGAATATTAGTGACCATTAGCAGTGGATTTAAAGCTGCTGTTTGAGGAAACGGCCTTAAGGTGGCAGCATTTCTACGTTGCCAACTCTGCTTGCTAGGGAAACAGAACCTTGCTGCAAGTTGTGCTTTTAGGTTGCAGATTAGAGTGGAATGTGTCAGGACAAACCCCCATAAGTTTTAGCCTCCTTAATTCTTGTTTGTGTCTTTAAGTTTTCATTTTTATCAGAGCAAATTGGATTTTAAAATGTCTTTTGTTCTAGCTGCACAGAATCTTGTTCATGTACACATATACATATATCTATTGATCTTTGTGTCCTTTTCCATGTAGGTTATTGTAGAGTGTTGAATAGACCACTCTTGGTATTCCATAGGTCTTTGGGGATGATATATTTTATATGTATTAGTATATGTTTGTTAACCCCAATATCCTAATTTGTCCATTCCTCACACCTTTTCTTTGGCTTAACCATAAGTTTGTCTTCTCCATCTGAGATTGTCTTTCCCTATGGAAATATGTTCATTTTTATGAATTTTCAGATAACATAAGTGATATCGTAGAACATTTGTCTTTCGCAATCTGACTTACTTCACGTTGTGTGATTATCTCTAGGCTCATCCGTGGTGCTGCATATGCCATTCTTTTATTTTTTTTCGTGGCTAATATTCCATTCTGTGCATATACCACTTCTTCTTTGTCCATTCATCTGTTTATGGAGCTTTTTTTTGCTTCCATGTCTTGGCTCTTTCAATATTGCTGCAGTGCACATTTGCCTGCCTCTGTCTTTCCGATTCTGGTGGTCTTAGGTTATAGGCCCAGAAGGTGCCCTGCCGCATCATACGGTAGCTCAATTTTTACCTTTTAAAGCAGCTGCATTCAGTTTTCATTAGTGCTGTTAGCACTTTACACCCCATCAGCAGCTAGAAGGTACACAGTTCCCTAAAACCTCTTCAGCATTTATAGTTTGTAGACTTTTTGCTGATGGTCATTTGACTGGTGTGAGCTGAAACCTTTGTGGACGTTGGATTTGCATGCAGCTAATAATTCCTTATACTGAGCTTTAGGCGTGTCTTTTTTTTCCTTTTCCTTTTTTTTTTTAAAGAGTGAGTACAACTTCCCTCTCATATTGACTTCTTGAAAACTTTGTCATGTGTTGAAATTTCTTGCCTATTCCCTACCCCAGGACATTTTTTGAGGGCAGGTATCATTTACAGCCCCGCAGTCCTCGTGACTATTAAGCGACCATTAGCACTGTGTTTAAAGCTGCTGTTGTGGGAAACAGCCACAAGGCGGCAGCATTATTACGTTCTCAACTCTTGTTACTAGGGCAACAGAGTCTTCCTGGACGTCGTGTTCCTCGGTTGTAAATTAGAGTGGAATGTGCTGGCACAAGCCCCCAGAAGTTTATGTCTCCTTACTTATGTTCGTTTTTTAAATTTAATTTATCTTTCCTATTGGAGGAAATTTGATTAGAGTGTTGTGATTGTCTGGCTGTACAGAATCTGGTCAATGATTCATACATATGTCTGTTCATCTTCGGATCCTGTTACCATGTATGTTATTACAGAATGTTGAGTAGACCTCCCTTGGTATTTGGTAGGTGTTTTGTCATGATATATTTTATATGTATTGGTGATTATATAATTCATATAGTTTATATGTTATATGTTTATATACATTTAACATACGTTAGTATATGTATGCTACCCCCATAATCCTAATTTATCCATCCTCCCACCTTTCATTTTGGTTAACCATTAGTTTGTTTTATCAGTCTGTGAGTGTGTTTTTCTGTGGAAATATGTTCATTGGGAGCAATCTTAGGATAACACGTATAAATGATATCATAGGATATTTGTCATTCCCTTTTGACTTACGTAACGTACTATGATTATTTCTAGGCTCATGTGTAGTCCTGCAAACGGCATTGTTCATTTTTTTCCCGAGGCTACTATTCCATTCGGTACGTATACCACTTCTTCTTTGTCCATTTATCTGTTGATGGACATTTTGTTTGCTTGCATGGCTTGGCTATTGTAAATATTGCTGCAGGGCATGTTTGCCTGTCTGTGCCTTTCCCATTCTGGTCTTCTTAGGGTATAGGCCCATTAGGGGATCGGCCGCATGATATGGTAGCTCAATTTTTACCTTTTAAACGCAGCTCCGTTCTGTTCTCATGATTAGCTGTTACCAGTTTACATCCAACCAACAGCATAGTGGGTATGCATTTCTCCCCCAACCCGTCAGCATGCATTGTTTGTAGACTTTTTACGGATGGCATTTTGAATATTGGGTGGTGAAATCTTTTTGTAGTTTGGATTTGCATCCAACCAATAATTCCTGATATTGAGCTTTTATCCATGTTCTTCTTTTTTTAAAACAACCGAGTGAGTAACACTTACCTCTTCAAATTGTTTTCTTGAAAAATTTTCCGTGTTGTGAACTTTCTTGGCCATTACCTACCCCAGGACATGTTTTGAGGACACGTGTCATTTACGGCCCTACAATTACTGTGAATCTCAAGTGACCCTTAGCCCTGTGTTTAAAGCTGCTGTTGTGGGAAACGGCCACAAGGCGGCAGCATTTCTCCATTCCCAAGTCTGGTTACTAGGGCAGCAGAGCCTTCCTGAAAGTTGTGTTCCTAGGTTGTAAATTAGAATGGGATGTGCCAGGGAAAACCCCAATAACTTTATGTCTCATTAATTGTTGTTCGTGGTTTTAATTTTTTAAATTGGGGTAATGAGCAGAATAGTGTTTGTTCTGGGTGTGCACAATCAGGTTCAATTGAACATTATATATATCTACTCATGTACAGATCCTCTTCCCATGTAAATTACTATTATTTTTTTAAATAAATTTATTTTATTTATTTACTTATTTTTGGCTGAGTTGGATCTTCGTTGCTGCATGTGGGCTTTCTCCAGTTGCGGTGAGCGGGGGCTACTCTCCGTTGCGGTGCACCGGCTTCTCACTGCAGTGGCTTCTCTTGTTGCGGAGCACGGGCTCTAGGCGTGTGGGCTTCAGTAGTTGTGGTGCATGGGCTCAGTAGTTATGGCTCATGGGCTCCAGAGCGTAGGCTCATTAGTTGTGGTGCACGGGCTTAGTTGCTCTGCTGCATGTGGGACCTTCCCGAACCAGGGATCGAACCTGTGTCCCCTGCATTGGCAGGTGGATTCTTAACCACGGTGCCACCAGGCAAGCCCCCGTGTAAATTATTACAGAGCGTTCAGTAGACCTCCCTTGGTATATGGTCGGTCTTTTTGATACGTGTGTTCAATATGTATTTGTATACGTACGGTAACCCTAATCTTAATGTATCCATTCCTCCCACCTTTCCTTTTAGATAACCATAGTTTGTTTTCTAAGTCTGTGAGAGTCTTTCTCTGTGGAAATATGTTCATACGTGTCAGTTGTTAGGTAACAGCTAGGAGTGATATCACAGGTTATTTGTCGGCTGCTTTCCGACTTACCTCATGTTCTGTGATTATCTCTAGGCTCATCTATGGTGCTGCAAAGAGCAGTGTTTCATCCTTTTCCATGGCGAATATTGCATTGTGTACATGGACCACTTCTTCTTTGTGCATTCATCTGTGGATGGACATTTTGGTTACTTCCAAGTCTTGGCAATGCTAAATATTGATGCAGTGCAGGATTGCCAGCCTGTGTCTTTTGGATTCTGGTCTTCTCAGGGATTAGGCCCAGCAGTGGGCCTACTAGATCATATGGTAGTTCAAATTTTTCCCTTTCAACGCACCTCCATTCTGTTCTCACTACTGGCTGTTACCAGTGTACATCCCACCAGCAACTAGAGGGTACACAGTTCTCTAAAACCCCTTCAGAATTTATTGTTTGTAGACTTTTTACTGATGGCATTTTGAGTGTTGGGTGGTGATACCTTTTTGTAGGTTGGATTTGCATGCGTCTAATAATTCCCGATATTGAGCTTTCATCTACGTTTTTTTTTTTAAGTAAAACAGAGAAACTCACCTCTTCAAATTGTTTCCTTGAAAAATTTGCCATGTTCTGAATTCCTGTGGCCATTACCTGCACCAGGACATTTTTTGAGGGCAGGTGTCCTTTACAGCCCTGTAGTAATTGTGAATATCACATGACCATTAGTTCTGCATTTAAAGCTGCTGTTGCAGGAAACGGCCACAAGGGGGCAGCATTTCTATATTCCCAACTCTGGTTACTAGGGCAACACAGCCTTCCTGGAAGTCCTGTTTGTAGGTTGTAAAGTAGAGTGGAATGTGCCAGGACAAACCCCCAGAAACTATGTCTACTTATTTGTTGTTGATATTCTCAGTTTAATTTTCATTTTTCTCAGAGCAAATTTGATTGCAATGTTGTGTTTGTTCTAGGTGTACAGAATGTCTTTCATTGATTCATATATCTTTTCATGTTTGGATCCTGTTCCGTAGAGATTATTACAGAATGTTGTGTAGACCTCTCTTGGTATTCGGTATGTCTGATGATTATATATTTTATAAGTATTAGCATATGTCTGTTAAACCCAATATCCTCCGTTATACATTCCTCACACCTTTCCGTTTGGTTAAGCACAAGCTTGTTTTCTGAACACGTGAGTGTCCTTCTCTGTGGAAATAGGTTCATTCCTATCAATTTTTACATAAGACCTATACGTGATATCATAGGATATGTGTCTCTCGCTTTCTGACTTACTTCAAGTTGTGTGATTGTGTGTAGCCTCGTCTATGGTGCTGCAAACGGCATTGTTTCATTCTTTTCTGTGTCTAATATTGCATTGTGTACATGGACCACTTTTTCGTCCATTCATCTGATGATGGACATTTTTGTTGCTTCCATGTCTTGGCTATTGTAAATACTGCTGCAATACACGATGTTCCATCCTGTGTCTTTTTGATGCTGGCTTTCACAGGTGACAGGCCCAATAGTGGGCCTTCCGGATCATATGGGGACTCAATTTTTACCTTTCAACGCACTGCCATTCTGTTCCTATTATTGGCGGTTACCAGTTTACATCCCACTTAGACCGAGAGGTTATGCTATTCTCCACAACTTCTTCAACATCTATTGTTTGTTGACGTTTTGCTGATGGTCATTCTGACTGGTGTGAGGTGATACGTTTGTGTAGATTGGATTTGCATGCGTCTAATAATTCCTGATGTTTTGCGTGTATCAATGTCCTTTTCATTTTTTTTTAAGATTCAGCTAAACTTACAACTTCAAATTTCCTTCTTGAAAAATTTGCCGCGTTTGGATTTTTTTGGCCATTCCCTACCCCAGGACAGTTTTTGAGGGCATGAGTCATTTACAGCCCTGCAGTCCTTGTGAATATTAGTGACCATTAGCAGTGGATTTAAAGCTGCTGTTTGAGGAAACGGCCTTAAGGTGGCAGCATTTCTACGTTGCCAACTCTGCTTGCTAGGGAAACAGAACCTTGCTGCAAGTTGTGCTTTTAGGTTGCAGATTAGAGTGGAATGTGTCAGGACAAACCCCCATAAGTTTTAGCCTCCTTAATTCTTGTTTGTGTCTTTAAGTTTTCATTTTTATCAGAGCAAATTGGATTTTAAAATGTCTTTTGTTCTAGCTGCACAGAATCTTGTTCATGTACACATATACATATATCTATTGATCTTTGTGTCCTTTTCCATGTAGGTTATTGTAGAGTGTTGAATAGACCACTCTTGGTATTCCATAGGTCTTTGGGGATGATATATTTTATATGTATTAGTATATGTTTGTTAACCCCAATATCCTAATTTGTCCATTCCTCACACCTTTTCTTTGGCTTAACCATAAGTTTGTCTTCTCCATCTGAGATTGTCTTTCCCTATGGAAATATGTTCATTTTTATGAATTTTCAGATAACATAAGTGATATCGTAGAACATTTGTCTTTCGCAATCTGACTTACTTCACGTTGTGTGATTATCTCTAGGCTCATCCGTGGTGCTGCATATGCCATTCTTTTATTTTTTTTCGTGGCTAATATTCCATTCTGTACATATACCACTTCTTCTTTGTCCATTCATCTGTTTATGGAGCTTTTTTTTGCTTCCATGTCTTGGCTCTTTCAATATTGCTGCAGTGCACATTTGCCTGCCTCTGTCTTTCCGATTCTGGTGGTCTTAGGTTATAGGCCCAGAAGGTGCCCTGCCGCATCATACGGTAGCTCAATTTTTACCTTTTAAAGCAGCTGCATTCAGTTTTCATTAGTGCTGTTAGCACTTTACACCCCATCAGCAGCTAGAAGGTACACAGTTCCCTAAAACCTCTTCAGCATTTATAGTTTGTAGACTTTTTGCTGATGGTCATTTGACTGGTGTGAGCTGAAACCTTTGTGGACGTTGGATTTGCATGCAGCTAATAATTCCTTATACTGAGCTTTAGGCGTGTCTTTTTTTTCCTTTTCCTTTTTTTTTTAAAGAGTGAGTACAACTTCCCTCTCATATTGACTTCTTGAAAACTTTGTCATGTGTTGAAATTTCTTGCCTATTCCCTACCCCAGGACATTTTTTGAGGGCAGGTATCATTTACAGCCCCGCAGTCCTCGTGACTATTAAGCGACCATTAGCACTGTGTTTAAAGCTGCTGTTGTGGGAAACAGCCACAAGGCGGCAGCATTATTACGTTCTCAACTCTTGTTACTAGGGCAACAGAGTCTTCCTGGACGTCGTGTTCCTCGGTTGTAAATTAGAGTGGAATGTGCTGGGACAAGCCCCCAGAAGTTTATGTCTCCTTACTTATGTTCGTTTTTTAAATTTAATTTATATTTCTTATCGGAGGAAATTTGATTAGAGTGTTGTGATTGTCTGGCTGTACAGAATCTGGTCAATGATTCATACATATGTCTGTTCATCTTTGGATCCTGTTACCATGTATGTTATTACAGAATGTTGAGTAGACCTCCCTTGGTATTTGGTAGGTGTTTTGTCATGATATATTTTATATGTATTGGTGATTATATAATTCATATAGTTTATATGTTATATGTTTATATACATTTAACATATGTTAGTATATGTATGCTAATTTCCTAATAATCCTAATTTATCCATCCTCCCACCTTTCATTTTGGTTAACCATTAGTTTGTTTTATCAGTCTGTGAGTGTGTTTTTCTGTGGAAATATGTTCATTGGGAGCAATCTTAGGATAACACGTATAAATGATATCATAGGATATTTGTCATTCCCTTTTGACTTACGTAACGTACTATGATTATTTCTAGGCTCATGTGTAGTCCTGCAAACGGCATTGTTCATTTTTTTCCCGAGGCTACTATTCCATTCGGTACGTATACCACTTCTTCTTTGTCCATTTATCTGTTGATGGACATTTTGTTTGCTTGCATGGCTTGGCTATTGTAAATATTGCTGCAGGGCATGTTTGCCTGTCTGTGCCTTTCCCATTCTGGTCTTCTTAGGGTATAGGCCCATTAGGGGATCGGCCGCATGATATGGTAGCTCAATTTTTACCTTTTAAACGCAGCTCCGTTCTGTTCTCATGATTAGCTGTTACCAGTTTACATCCAACCAACAGCATAGTGGGTATGCATTTCTCCCCCAACCCGTCAGCATGCATTGTTTGTAGACTTTTTACGGATGGCATTTTGAATATTGGGTGGTGAAATCTTTTTGTAGTTTGGATTTGCATCCAACCAATAATTCCTGATATTGAGCTTTTATCCATGTTCTTCTTTTTTTTTAAAACAACCGAGTGAGTAACACTTACCTCTTCAAATTGTTTTCTTGAAAAATTTTCCGTGTTGTGAACTTTCTTGGCCATTACCTACCCCAGGACATGTTTTGAGGACACGTGTCATTTACGGCCCTACAATTACTGTGAATCTCAAGTGACCCTTAGCCCTGTGTTTAAAGCTGCTGTTGTGGGAAACGGCCACAAGGCGGCAGCATTTCTCCATTCCCAAGTCTGGTTACTAGGGCAGCAGAGCCTTCCTGAAAGTTGTGTTCCTAGGTTGTAAATTAGAATGGGATGTGCCAGGGAAAACCCCAATAACTTTATGTCTCATTAATTGTTGTTCGTGGTTTTAATTTTTTAAATTGGGGTAATGAGCAGAATAGTGTTTGTTCTGGGTGTGCACAATCAGGTTCAATTGAACATTATATATATCTACTCATGTACAGATCCTCTTCCCATGTAAATTACTATTATTTTTTTAAATAAATTTATTTTATTTATTTATTTATTTTTGGCTGAGTTGGATCTTCGTTGCTGCATGTGGGCTTTCTCCAGTTGCGGTGAGCGGGGGCTACTCTCCGTTGCGGTGCACCGGCTTCTCACTGCAGTGGCTTCTCTTGTTGCGGAGCACGGGCTCTAGGCGTGTGGGCTTCAGTAGTTGTGGTGCATGGGCTCAGTAGTTATGGCTCATGGGCTCCAGAGCGTAGGCTCATTAGTTGTGGTGCACGGGCTTAGTTGCTCTGCTGCATGTGGGACCTTCCCGAACCAGGGATCGAACCTGTGTCCCCTGCATTGGCAGGTGGATTCTTAACCACGGTGCCACCAGGCAAGCCCCCGTGTAAATTATTACAGAGCGTTCAGTAGACCTCCCTTGGTATATGGTCGGTCTTTTTGATACGTGTGTTTAATATGTATTTGTATACGTACGGTAACCCTAATCTTAATGTATCCATTCCTCCCACCTTTCCTTTTAGATAACCATAGTTTGTTTTCTAAGTCTGTGAGAGTCTTTCTCTGTGGAAATATGTTCATACGTGTCAGTTGTTAGGTAACAGCTAGGAGTGATATCACAGGTTATTTGTCGGCTGCTTTCCGACTTACCTCATGTTCTGTGATTATCTCTAGGCTCATCTATGGTGCTGCAAAGAGCAGTGTTTCATCCTTTTCCATGGCGAATATTGCATTGTGTACATGGACCACTTCTTCTTTGTGCATTCATCTGTGGATGGACATTTTGGTTACTTCCAAGTCTTGGCAATGCTAAATATTGATGCAGTGCAGGATTGCCAGCCTGTGTCTTTTGGATTCTGGTCTTCTCAGGGATTAGGCCCAGCAGTGGGCCTACTAGATCATATGGTAGTTCAAATTTTTCCCTTTCAACGCACCTCCATTCTGTTCTCACTACTGGCTGTTACCAGTGTACATCCCACCAGCAACTAGAGGGTACACAGTTCTCTAAAACCCCTTCAGAATTTATTGTTTGTAGACTTTTTACTGATGGCATTTTGAGTGTTGGGTGGTGATACCTTTTTGTAGGTTGGATTTGCATGCGTCTAATAATTCCCGATATTGAGCTTTCATCTACGTTTTTTTTTTAAGTAAAACAGAGAAACTCACCTCTTCAAATTGTTTCCTTGAAAAATTTGCCATGTTCTCAATTCCTGTGGCCATTACCTGCACCAGGACATTTTTTGAGGGCAGGTGTCCTTTACAGCCCTGTAGTAATTGTGAATATCACATGACCATTAGTTCTGCATTTAAAGCTGCTGTTGCAGGAAACGGCCACAAGGGGGCAGCATTTCTATATTCCCAACTCTGGTTACTAGGGCAACACAGCCTTCCTGGAAGTCCTGTTTGTAGGTTGTAAAGTAGAGTGGAATGTGCCAGGACAAACCCCCAGAAACTATGTCTACTTATTTGTTGTTGATATTCTCAGTTTAATTTTCATTTTTCTCAGAGCAAATTTGATTGCAATGTTGTGTTTGTTCTAGGTGTACAGAATGTCTTTCATTGATTCATATATCTTTTCATGTTTGGATCCTGTTCCGTAGAGATTATTACAGAATGTTGTGTAGACCTCTCTTGGTATTCGGTATGTCTGATGATTATATATTTTATAAGTATTAGCATATGTCTGTTAAACCCAATATCCTCCGTTATACATTCCTCACACCTTTCCGTTTGGTTAAGCACAAGCTTGTTTTCTGAACACGTGAGTGTCCTTCTCTGTGGAAATAGGTTCATTCCTATCAATTTTTACATAAGACCTATACGTGATATCATAGGATATGTGTCTCTCGCTTTCTGACTTACTTCAAGTTGTGTGATTGTGTGTAGCCTCGTCTATGGTGCTGCAAACGGCATTGTTTCATTCTTTTCTGTGTCTAATATTGCATTGTGTACATGGACCACTTTTTCGTCCATTCATCTGATGATGGACATTTTTGTTGCTTCCATGTCTTGGCTATTGTAAATACTGCTGCAATACACGATGTTCCATCCTGTGTCTTTTTGATGCTGGCTTTCACAGGTGACAGGCCCAATAGTGGGCCTTCCGGATCATATGGGGACTCAATTTTTACCTTTCAACGCACTGCCATTCTGTTCCTATTATTGGCGGTTACCAGTTTACATCCCACTTAGACCGAGAGGTTACGCTATTCTCCACAACTTCTTCAACATCTATTGTTTGTTGACGTTTTGCTGATGGTCATTCTGACTGGTGTGAGGTGATACGTTTGTGTAGATTGGATTTGCATGCGTCTAATAATTCCTGATGTTTTGCGTGTATCAATGTCCTTTTCATTTTTTTTTAAGATTCAGCTAAACTTACAACTTCAAATTTCCTTCTTGAAAAATTTGCCGCGTTTGGATTTTTTTGGCCATTCCCTACCCCAGGACAGTTTTTGAGGGCATGAGTCATTTACAGCCCTGCAGTCCTTGTGAATATTAGTGACCATTAGCAGTGGATTTAAAGCTGCTGTTTGAGGAAACGGCCTTAAGGTGGCAGCATTTCTACGTTGGCAACTCTGCTTGCTAGGGAAACAGAACCTTGCTGCAAGTTGTGCTTTTAGGTTGCAGATTAGAGTGGAATGTGTCAGGACAAACCCCCATAAGTTTTAGCCTCCTTAATTCTTGTTTGTGTCTTTAAGTTTTCATTTTTATCAGAGCAAATTGGATTTTAAAATGTCTTTTGTTCTAGCTGCACAGAATCTTGTTCATGTACACATATACATATATCTATTGATCTTTGTGTCCTTTTCCATGTAGGTTATTGTAGAGTGTTGAATAGACCACTCTTGGTATTCCATAGGTCTTTGGGGATGATATATTTTATATGTATTAGTATATGTTTGTTAACCCCAATATCCTAATTTGTCCATTCCTCACACCTTTTCTTTGGCTTAACCATAAGTTTGTCTTCTCCATCTGAGATTGTCTTTCCCTATGGAAATATGTTCATTTTTATGAATTTTCAGATAACATAAGTGATATCGTAGAACATTTGTCTTTCGCAATCTGACTTACTTCACGTTGTGTGATTATCTCTAGGCTCATCCGTGGTGCTGCATATGCCATTCTTTTATTTTTTTTCGTGGCTAATATTCCATTCTGTACATATACCACTTCTTCTTTGTCCATTCATCTGTTTATGGAGCTTTTTTTTGCTTCCATGTCTTGGCTCTTTCAATATTGCTGCAGTGCACATTTGCCTGCCTCTGTCTTTCCGATTCTGGTGGTCTTAGGTTATAGGCCCAGAAGGTGCCCTGCCGCATCATACGGTAGCTCAATTTTTACCTTTTAAAGCAGCTGCATTCAGTTTTCATTAGTGCTGTTAGCACTTTACACCCCATCAGCAGCTAGAAGGTACACAGTTCCCTAAAACCTCTTCAGCATTTATAGTTTGTAGACTTTTTGCTGATGGTCATTTGACTGGTGTGAGCTGAAACCTTTGTGGACGTTGGATTTGCATGCAGCTAATAATTCCTTATACTGAGCTTTAGGCGTGTCTTTTTTTTCCTTTTCCTTTTTTTTTTAAAGAGTGAGTACAACTTCCCTCTCATATTGACTTCTTGAAAACTTTGTCATGTGTTGAAATTTCTTGCCTATTCCCTACCCCAGGACATTTTTTGAGGGCAGGTATCATTTACAGCCCCGCAGTCCTCGTGACTATTAAGCGACCATTAGCACTGTGTTTAAAGCTGCTGTTGTGGGAAACAGCCACAAGGCGGCAGCATTATTACGTTCTCAACTCTTGTTACTAGGGCAACAGAGTCTTCCTGGACGTCGTGTTCCTCGGTTGTAAATTAGAGTGGAATGTGCTGGGACAAGCCCCCAGAAGTTTATGTCTCCTTACTTATGTTCGTTTTTTAAATTTAATTTATATTTCTTATCGGAGGAAATTTGATTAGAGTGTTGTGATTGTCTGGCTGTACAGAATCTGGTCAATGATTCATACATATGTCTGTTCATCTTTGGATCCTGTTACCATGTATGTTATTACAGAATGTTGAGTAGACCTCCCTTGGTATTTGGTAGGTGTTTTGTCATGATATATTTTATATGTATTGGTGATTATATAATTCATATAGTTTATATGTTATATGTTTATATACATTTAACATATGTTAGTATATGTATGCTAATTTCCTAATAATCCTAATTTATCCATCCTCCCACCTTTCATTTTGGTTAACCATTAGTTTGTTTTATCAGTCTGTGAGTGTGTTTTTCTGTGGAAATATGTTCATTGGGAGCAATCTTAGGATAACACGTATAAATGATATCATAGGATATTTGTCATTCCCTTTTGACTTACGTAACGTACTATGATTATTTCTAGGCTCATGTGTAGTCCTGCAAACGGCATTGTTCATTTTTTTCCCGAGGCTACTATTCCATTCGGTACGTATACCACTTCTTCTTTGTCCATTTATCTGTTGATGGACATTTTGTTTGCTTGCATGGCTTGGCTATTGTAAATATTGCTGCAGGGCATGTTTGCCTGTCTGTGCCTTTCCCATTCTGGTCTTCTTAGGGTATAGGCCCATTAGGGGATCGGCCGCATGATATGGTAGCTCAATTTTTACCTTTTAAACGCAGCTCCGTTCTGTTCTCATGATTAGCTGTTACCAGTTTACATCCAACCAACAGCATAGTGGGTATGCATTTCTCCCCCAACCCGTCAGCATGCATTGTTTGTAGACTTTTTACGGATGGCATTTTGAATATTGGGTGGTGAAATCTTTTTGTAGTTTGGATTTGCATCCAACCAATAATTCCTGATATTGAGCTTTTATCCATGTTCTTCTTTTTTTTTAAAACAACCGAGTGAGTAACACTTACCTCTTCAAATTGTTTTCTTGAAAAATTTTCCGTGTTGTGAACTTTCTTGGCCATTACCTACCCCAGGACATGTTTTGAGGACACGTGTCATTTACGGCCCTACAATTACTGTGAATCTCAAGTGACCCTTAGCCCTGTGTTTAAAGCTGCTGTTGTGGGAAACGGCCACAAGGCGGCAGCATTTCTCCATTCCCAAGTCTGGTTACTAGGGCAGCAGAGCCTTCCTGAAAGTTGTGTTCCTAGGTTGTAAATTAGAATGGGATGTGCCAGGGAAAACCCCAATAACTTTATGTCTCATTAATTGTTGTTCGTGGTTTTAATTTTTTAAATTGGGGTAATGAGCAGAATAGTGTTTGTTCTGGGTGTGCACAATCAGGTTCAATTGAACATTATATATATCTACTCATGTACAGATCCTCTTCCCATGTAAATTACTATTATTTTTTTAAATAAATTTATTTTATTTATTTATTTATTTTTGGCTGAGTTGGATCTTCGTTGCTGCATGTGGGCTTTCTCCAGTTGCGGTGAGCGGGGGCTACTCTCCGTTGCGGTGCACCGGCTTCTCACTGCAGTGGCTTCTCTTGTTGCGGAGCACGGGCTCTAGGCGTGTGGGCTTCAGTAGTTGTGGTGCATGGGCTCAGTAGTTATGGCTCATGGGCTCCAGAGCGTAGGCTCATTAGTTGTGGTGCACGGGCTTAGTTGCTCTGCTGCATGTGGGACCTTCCCGAACCAGGGATCGAACCTGTGTCCCCTGCATTGGCAGGTGGATTCTTAACCACGGTGCCACCAGGCAAGCCCCCGTGTAAATTATTACAGAGCGTTCAGTAGACCTCCCTTGGTATATGGTCGGTCTTTTTGATACGTGTGTTTAATATGTATTTGTATACGTACGGTAACCCTAATCTTAATGTATCCATTCCTCCCACCTTTCCTTTTAGATAACCATAGTTTGTTTTCTAAGTCTGTGAGAGTCTTTCTCTGTGGAAATATGTTCATACGTGTCAGTTGTTAGGTAACAGCTAGGAGTGATATCACAGGTTATTTGTCGGCTGCTTTCCGACTTACCTCATGTTCTGTGATTATCTCTAGGCTCATCTATGGTGCTGCAAAGAGCAGTGTTTCATCCTTTTCCATGGCGAATATTGCATTGTGTACATGGACCACTTCTTCTTTGTGCATTCATCTGTGGATGGACATTTTGGTTACTTCCAAGTCTTGGCAATGCTAAATATTGATGCAGTGCAGGATTGCCAGCCTGTGTCTTTTGGATTCTGGTCTTCTCAGGGATTAGGCCCAGCAGTGGGCCTACTAGATCATATGGTAGTTCAAATTTTTCCCTTTCAACGCACCTCCATTCTGTTCTCACTACTGGCTGTTACCAGTGTACATCCCACCAGCAACTAGAGGGTACACAGTTCTCTAAAACCCCTTCAGAATTTATTGTTTGTAGACTTTTTACTGATGGCATTTTGAGTGTTGGGTGGTGATACCTTTTTGTAGGTTGGATTTGCATGCGTCTAATAATTCCCGATATTGAGCTTTCATCTACGTTTTTTTTTTTAAGTAAAACAGAGAAACTCACCTCTTCAAATTGTTTCCTTGAAAAATTTGCCATGTTCTCAATTCCTGTGGCCATTACCTGCACCAGGACATTTTTTGAGGGCAGGTGTCCTTTACAGCCCTGTAGTAATTGTGAATATCACATGACCATTAGTTCTGCATTTAAAGCTGCTGTTGCAGGAAACGGCCACAAGGGGGCAGCATTTCTATATTCCCAACTCTGGTTACTAGGGCAACACAGCCTTCCTGGAAGTCCTGTTTGTAGGTTGTAAAGTAGAGTGGAATGTGCCAGGACAAACCCCCAGAAACTATGTCTACTTATTTGTTGTTGATATTCTCAGTTTAATTTTCATTTTTCTCAGAGCAAATTTGATTGCAATGTTGTGTTTGTTCTAGGTGTACAGAATGTCTTTCATTGATTCATATATCTTTTCATGTTTGGATCCTGTTCCGTAGAGATTATTACAGAATGTTGTGTAGACCTCTCTTGGTATTCGGTATGTCTGATGATTATATATTTTATAAGTATTAGCATATGTCTGTTAAACCCAATATCCTCCGTTATACATTCCTCACACCTTTCCGTTTGGTTAAGCACAAGCTTGTTTTCTGAACACGTGAGTGTCCTTCTCTGTGGAAATAGGTTCATTCCTATCAATTTTTACATAAGACCTATACGTGATATCATAGGATATGTGTCTCTCGCTTTCTGACTTACTTCAAGTTGTGTGATTGTGTGTAGCCTCGTCTATGGTGCTGCAAACGGCATTGTTTCATTCTTTTCTGTGTCTAATATTGCATTGTGTACATGGACCACTTTTTCGTCCATTCATCTGATGATGGACATTTTTGTTGCTTCCATGTCTTGGCTATTGTAAATACTGCTGCAATACACGATGTTCCATCCTGTGTCTTTTTGATGCTGGCTTTCACAGGTGACAGGCCCAATAGTGGGCCTTCCGGATCATATGGGGACTCAATTTTTACCTTTCAACGCACTGCCATTCTGTTCCTATTATTGGCGGTTACCAGTTTACATCCCACTTAGACCGAGAGGTTACGCTATTCTCCACAACTTCTTCAACATCTATTGTTTGTTGACGTTTTGCTGATGGTCATTCTGACTGGTGTGAGGTGATACGTTTGTGTAGATTGGATTTGCATGCGTCTAATAATTCCTGATGTTTTGCGTGTATCAATGTCCTTTTCATTTTTTTTTAAGATTCAGCTAAACTTACAACTTCAAATTTCCTTCTTGAAAAATTTGCCGCGTTTGGATTTTTTTGGCCATTCCCTACCCCAGGACAGTTTTTGAGGGCATGAGTCATTTACAGCCCTGCAGTCCTTGTGAATATTAGTGACCATTAGCAGTGGATTTAAAGCTGCTGTTTGAGGAAACGGCCTTAAGGTGGCAGCATTTCTACGTTGGCAACTCTGCTTGCTAGGGAAACAGAACCTTGCTGCAAGTTGTGCTTTTAGGTTGCAGATTAGAGTGGAATGTGTCAGGACAAACCCCCATAAGTTTTAGCCTCCTTAATTCTTGTTTGTGTCTTTAAGTTTTCATTTTTATCAGAGCAAATTGGATTTTAAAATGTCTTTTGTTCTAGCTGCACAGAATCTTGTTCATGTACACATATACATATATCTATTGATCTTTGTGTCCTTTTCCATGTAGGTTATTGTAGAGTGTTGAATAGACCACTCTTGGTATTCCATAGGTCTTTGGGGATGATATATTTTATATGTATTAGTATATGTTTGTTAACCCCAATATCCTAATTTGTCCATTCCTCACACCTTTTCTTTGGCTTAACCATAAGTTTGTCTTCTCCATCTGAGATTGTCTTTCCCTATGGAAATATGTTCATTTTTATGAATTTTCAGATAACATAAGTGATATCGTAGAACATTTGTCTTTCGCAATCTGACTTACTTCACGTTGTGTGATTATCTCTAGGCTCATCCGTGGTGCTGCATATGCCATTCTTTTATTTTTTTTCGTGGCTAATATTCCATTCTGTACATATACCACTTCTTCTTTGTCCATTCATCTGTTTATGGAGCTTTTTTTTGCTTCCATGTCTTGGCTCTTTCAATATTGCTGCAGTGCACATTTGCCTGCCTCTGTCTTTCCGATTCTGGTGGTCTTAGGTTATAGGCCCAGAAGGTGCCCTGCCGCATCATACGGTAGCTCAATTTTTACCTTTTAAAGCAGCTGCATTCAGTTTTCATTAGTGCTGTTAGCACTTTACACCCCATCAGCAGCTAGAAGGTACACAGTTCCCTAAAACCTCTTCAGCATTTATAGTTTGTAGACTTTTTGCTGATGGTCATTTGACTGGTGTGAGCTGAAACCTTTGTGGACGTTGGATTTGCATGCAGCTAATAATTCCTTATACTGAGCTTTAGGCGTGTCTTTTTTTTCCTTTTCCTTTTTTTTTTAAAGAGTGAGTACAACTTCCCTCTCATATTGACTTCTTGAAAACTTTGTCATGTGTTGAAATTTCTTGCCTATTCCCTACCCCAGGACATTTTTTGAGGGCAGGTATCATTTACAGCCCCGCAGTCCTCGTGACTATTAAGCGACCATTAGCACTGTGTTTAAAGCTGCTGTTGTGGGAAACAGCCACAAGGCGGCAGCATTATTACGTTCTCAACTCTTGTTACTAGGGCAACAGAGTCTTCCTGGACGTCGTGTTCCTCGGTTGTAAATTAGAGTGGAATGTGCTGGGACAAGCCCCCAGAAGTTTATGTCTCCTTACTTATGTTCGTTTTTTAAATTTAATTTATATTTCTTATCGGAGGAAATTTGATTAGAGTGTTGTGATTGTCTGGCTGTACAGAATCTGGTCAATGATTCATACATATGTCTGTTCATCTTTGGATCCTGTTACCATGTATGTTATTACAGAATGTTGAGTAGACCTCCCTTGGTATTTGGTAGGTGTTTTGTCATGATATATTTTATATGTATTGGTGATTATATAATTCATATAGTTTATATGTTATATGTTTATATACATTTAACATATGTTAGTATATGTATGCTAATTTCCTAATAATCCTAATTTATCCATCCTCCCACCTTTCATTTTGGTTAACCATTAGTTTGTTTTATCAGTCTGTGAGTGTGTTTTTCTGTGGAAATATGTTCATTGGGAGCAATCTTAGGATAACACGTATAAATGATATCATAGGATATTTGTCATTCCCTTTTGACTTACGTAACGTACTATGATTATTTCTAGGCTCATGTGTAGTCCTGCAAACGGCATTGTTCATTTTTTTCCCGAGGCTACTATTCCATTCGGTACGTATACCACTTCTTCTTTGTCCATTTATCTGTTGATGGACATTTTGTTTGCTTGCATGGCTTGGCTATTGTAAATATTGCTGCAGGGCATGTTTGCCTGTCTGTGCCTTTCCCATTCTGGTCTTCTTAGGGTATAGGCCCATTAGGGGATCGGCCGCATGATATGGTAGCTCAATTTTTACCTTTTAAACGCAGCTCCGTTCTGTTCTCATGATTAGCTGTTACCAGTTTACATCCAACCAACAGCATAGTGGGTATGCATTTCTCCCCCAACCCGTCAGCATGCATTGTTTGTAGACTTTTTACGGATGGCATTTTGAATATTGGGTGGTGAAATCTTTTTGTAGTTTGGATTTGCATCCAACCAATAATTCCTGATATTGAGCTTTTATCCATGTTCTTCTTTTTTTTTAAAACAACCGAGTGAGTAACACTTACCTCTTCAAATTGTTTTCTTGAAAAATTTTCCGTGTTGTGAACTTTCTTGGCCATTACCTACCCCAGGACATGTTTTGAGGACACGTGTCATTTACGGCCCTACAATTACTGTGAATCTCAAGTGACCCTTAGCCCTGTGTTTAAAGCTGCTGTTGTGGGAAACGGCCACAAGGCGGCAGCATTTCTCCATTCCCAAGTCTGGTTACTAGGGCAGCAGAGCCTTCCTGAAAGTTGTGTTCCTAGGTTGTAAATTAGAATGGGATGTGCCAGGGAAAACCCCAATAACTTTATGTCTCATTAATTGTTGTTCGTGGTTTTAATTTTTTAAATTGGGGTAATGAGCAGAATAGTGTTTGTTCTGGGTGTGCACAATCAGGTTCAATTGAACATTATATATATCTACTCATGTACAGATCCTCTTCCCATGTAAATTACTATTATTTTTTTAAATAAATTTATTTTATTTATTTATTTATTTTTGGCTGAGTTGGATCTTCGTTGCTGCATGTGGGCTTTCTCCAGTTGCGGTGAGCGGGGGCTACTCTCCGTTGCGGTGCACCGGCTTCTCACTGCAGTGGCTTCTCTTGTTGCGGAGCACGGGCTCTAGGCGTGTGGGCTTCAGTAGTTGTGGTGCATGGGCTCAGTAGTTATGGCTCATGGGCTCCAGAGCGTAGGCTCATTAGTTGTGGTGCACGGGCTTAGTTGCTCTGCTGCATGTGGGACCTTCCCGAACCAGGGATCGAACCTGTGTCCCCTGCATTGGCAGGTGGATTCTTAACCACGGTGCCACCAGGCAAGCCCCCGTGTAAATTATTACAGAGCGTTCAGTAGACCTCCCTTGGTATATGGTCGGTCTTTTTGATACGTGTGTTTAATATGTATTTGTATACGTACGGTAACCCTAATCTTAATGTATCCATTCCTCCCACCTTTCCTTTTAGATAACCATAGTTTGTTTTCTAAGTCTGTGAGAGTCTTTCTCTGTGGAAATATGTTCATACGTGTCAGTTGTTAGGTAACAGCTAGGAGTGATATCACAGGTTATTTGTCGGCTGCTTTCCGACTTACCTCATGTTCTGTGATTATCTCTAGGCTCATCTATGGTGCTGCAAAGAGCAGTGTTTCATCCTTTTCCATGGCGAATATTGCATTGTGTACATGGACCACTTCTTCTTTGTGCATTCATCTGTGGATGGACATTTTGGTTACTTCCAAGTCTTGGCAATGCTAAATATTGATGCAGTGCAGGATTGCCAGCCTGTGTCTTTTGGATTCTGGTCTTCTCAGGGATTAGGCCCAGCAGTGGGCCTACTAGATCATATGGTAGTTCAAATTTTTCCCTTTCAACGCACCTCCATTCTGTTCTCACTACTGGCTGTTACCAGTGTACATCCCACCAGCAACTAGAGGGTACACAGTTCTCTAAAACCCCTTCAGAATTTATTGTTTGTAGACTTTTTACTGATGGCATTTTGAGTGTTGGGTGGTGATACCTTTTTGTAGGTTGGATTTGCATGCGTCTAATAATTCCCGATATTGAGCTTTCATCTACGTTTTTTTTTTTAAGTAAAACAGAGAAACTCACCTCTTCAAATTGTTTCCTTGAAAAATTTGCCATGTTCTCAATTCCTGTGGCCATTACCTGCACCAGGACATTTTTTGAGGGCAGGTGTCCTTTACAGCCCTGTAGTAATTGTGAATATCACATGACCATTAGTTCTGCATTTAAAGCTGCTGTTGCAGGAAACGGCCACAAGGGGGCAGCATTTCTATATTCCCAACTCTGGTTACTAGGGCAACACAGCCTTCCTGGAAGTCCTGTTTGTAGGTTGTAAAGTAGAGTGGAATGTGCCAGGACAAACCCCCAGAAACTATGTCTACTTATTTGTTGTTGATATTCTCAGTTTAATTTTCATTTTTCTCAGAGCAAATTTGATTGCAATGTTGTGTTTGTTCTAGGTGTACAGAATGTCTTTCATTGATTCATATATCTTTTCATGTTTGGATCCTGTTCCGTAGAGATTATTACAGAATGTTGTGTAGACCTCTCTTGGTATTCGGTATGTCTGATGATTATATATTTTATAAGTATTAGCATATGTCTGTTAAACCCAATATCCTCCGTTATACATTCCTCACACCTTTCCGTTTGGTTAAGCACAAGCTTGTTTTCTGAACACGTGAGTGTCCTTCTCTGTGGAAATAGGTTCATTCCTATCAATTTTTACATAAGACCTATACGTGATATCATAGGATATGTGTCTCTCGCTTTCTGACTTACTTCAAGTTGTGTGATTGTGTGTAGCCTCGTCTATGGTGCTGCAAACGGCATTGTTTCATTCTTTTCTGTGTCTAATATTGCATTGTGTACATGGACCACTTTTTCGTCCATTCATCTGATGATGGACATTTTTGTTGCTTCCATGTCTTGGCTATTGTAAATACTGCTGCAATACACGATGTTCCATCCTGTGTCTTTTTGATGCTGGCTTTCACAGGTGACAGGCCCAATAGTGGGCCTTCCGGATCATATGGGGACTCAATTTTTACCTTTCAACGCACTGCCATTCTGTTCCTATTATTGGCGGTTACCAGTTTACATCCCACTTAGACCGAGAGGTTACGCTATTCTCCACAACTTCTTCAACATCTATTGTTTGTTGACGTTTTGCTGATGGTCATTCTGACTGGTGTGAGGTGATACGTTTGTGTAGATTGGATTTGCATGCGTCTAATAATTCCTGATGTTTTGCGTGTATCAATGTCCTTTTCATTTTTTTTTAAGATTCAGCTAAACTTACAACTTCAAATTTCCTTCTTGAAAAATTTGCCGCGTTTGGATTTTTTTGGCCATTCCCTACCCCAGGACAGTTTTTGAGGGCATGAGTCATTTACAGCCCTGCAGTCCTTGTGAATATTAGTGACCATTAGCAGTGGATTTAAAGCTGCTGTTTGAGGAAACGGCCTTAAGGTGGCAGCATTTCTACGTTGCCAACTCTGCTTGCTAGGGAAACAGAACCTTGCTGCAAGTTGTGCTTTTAGGTTGCAGATTAGAGTGGAATGTGTCAGGACAAACCCCCATAAGTTTTAGCCTCCTTAATTCTTGTTTGTGTCTTTAAGTTTTCATTTTTATCAGAGCAAATTGGATTTTAAAATGTCTTTTGTTCTAGCTGCACAGAATCTTGTTCATGTACACATATACATATATCTATTGATCTTTGTGTCCTTTTCCATGTAGGTTATTGTAGAGTGTTGAATAGACCACTCTTGGTATTCCATAGGTCTTTGGGGATGATATATTTTATATGTATTAGTATATGTTTGTTAACCCCAATATCCTAATTTGTCCATTCCTCACACCTTTTCTTTGGCTTAACCATAAGTTTGTCTTCTCCATCTGAGATTGTCTTTCCCTATGGAAATATGTTCATTTTTATGAATTTTCAGATAACATAAGTGATATCGTAGAACATTTGTCTTTCGCAATCTGACTTACTTCACGTTGTGTGATTATCTCTAGGCTCATCCGTGGTGCTGCATATGCCATTCTTTTATTTTTTTTCGTGGCTAATATTCCATTCTGTACATATACCACTTCTTCTTTGTCCATTCATCTGTTTATGGAGCTTTTTTTTGCTTCCATGTCTTGGCTCTTTCAATATTGCTGCAGTGCACATTTGCCTGCCTCTGTCTTTCCGATTCTGGTGGTCTTAGGTTATAGGCCCAGAAGGTGCCCTGCCGCATCATACGGTAGCTCAATTTTTACCTTTTAAAGCAGCTGCATTCAGTTTTCATTAGTGCTGTTAGCACTTTACACCCCATCAGCAGCTAGAAGGTACACAGTTCCCTAAAACCTCTTCAGCATTTATAGTTTGTAGACTTTTTGCTGATGGTCATTTGACTGGTGTGAGCTGAAACCTTTGTGGACGTTGGATTTGCATGCAGCTAATAATTCCTTATACTGAGCTTTAGGCGTGTCTTTTTTTTCCTTTTCCTTTTTTTTTTAAAGAGTGAGTACAACTTCCCTCTCATATTGACTTCTTGAAAACTTTGTCATGTGTTGAAATTTCTTGCCTATTCCCTACCCCAGGACATTTTTTGAGGGCAGGTATCATTTACAGCCCCGCAGTCCTCGTGACTATTAAGCGACCATTAGCACTGTGTTTAAAGCTGCTGTTGTGGGAAACAGCCACAAGGCGGCAGCATTATTACGTTCTCAACTCTTGTTACTAGGGCAACAGAGTCTTCCTGGACGTCGTGTTCCTCGGTTGTAAATTAGAGTGGAATGTGCTGGGACAAGCCCCCAGAAGTTTATGTCTCCTTACTTATGTTCGTTTTTTAAATTTAATTTATATTTCTTATCGGAGGAAATTTGATTAGAGTGTTGTGATTGTCTGGCTGTACAGAATCTGGTCAATGATTCATACATATGTCTGTTCATCTTTGGATCCTGTTACCATGTATGTTATTACAGAATGTTGAGTAGACCTCCCTTGGTATTTGGTAGGTGTTTTGTCATGATATATTTTATATGTATTGGTGATTATATAATTCATATAGTTTATATGTTATATGTTTATATACATTTAACATATGTTAGTATATGTATGCTAATTTCCTAATAATCCTAATTTATCCATCCTCCCACCTTTCATTTTGGTTAACCATTAGTTTGTTTTATCAGTCTGTGAGTGTGTTTTTCTGTGGAAATATGTTCATTGGGAGCAATCTTAGGATAACACGTATAAATGATATCATAGGATATTTGTCATTCCCTTTTGACTTACGTAACGTACTATGATTATTTCTAGGCTCATGTGTAGTCCTGCAAACGGCATTGTTCATTTTTTTCCCGAGGCTACTATTCCATTCGGTACGTATACCACTTCTTCTTTGTCCATTTATCTGTTGATGGACATTTTGTTTGCTTGCATGGCTTGGCTATTGTAAATATTGCTGCAGGGCATGTTTGCCTGTCTGTGCCTTTCCCATTCTGGTCTTCTTAGGGTATAGGCCCATTAGGGGATCGGCCGCATGATATGGTAGCTCAATTTTTACCTTTTAAACGCAGCTCCGTTCTGTTCTCATGATTAGCTGTTACCAGTTTACATCCAACCAACAGCATAGTGGGTATGCATTTCTCCCCCAACCCGTCAGCATGCATTGTTTGTAGACTTTTTACGGATGGCATTTTGAATATTGGGTGGTGAAATCTTTTTGTAGTTTGGATTTGCATCCAACCAATAATTCCTGATATTGAGCTTTTATCCATGTTCTTCTTTTTTTTTAAAACAACCGAGTGAGTAACACTTACCTCTTCAAATTGTTTTCTTGAAAAATTTTCCGTGTTGTGAACTTTCTTGGCCATTACCTACCCCAGGACATGTTTTGAGGACACGTGTCATTTACGGCCCTACAATTACTGTGAATCTCAAGTGACCCTTAGCCCTGTGTTTAAAGCTGCTGTTGTGGGAAACGGCCACAAGGCGGCAGCATTTCTCCATTCCCAAGTCTGGTTACTAGGGCAGCAGAGCCTTCCTGAAAGTTGTGTTCCTAGGTTGTAAATTAGAATGGGATGTGCCAGGGAAAACCCCAATAACTTTATGTCTCATTAATTGTTGTTCGTGGTTTTAATTTTTTAAATTGGGGTAATGAGCAGAATAGTGTTTGTTCTGGGTGTGCACAATCAGGTTCAATTGAACATTATATATATCTACTCATGTACAGATCCTCTTCCCATGTAAATTACTATTATTTTTTTAAATAAATTTATTTTATTTATTTATTTATTTTTGGCTGAGTTGGATCTTCGTTGCTGCATGTGGGCTTTCTCCAGTTGCGGTGAGCGGGGGCTACTCTCCGTTGCGGTGCACCGGCTTCTCACTGCAGTGGCTTCTCTTGTTGCGGAGCACGGGCTCTAGGCGTGTGGGCTTCAGTAGTTGTGGTGCATGGGCTCAGTAGTTATGGCTCATGGGCTCCAGAGCGTAGGCTCATTAGTTGTGGTGCACGGGCTTAGTTGCTCTGCTGCATGTGGGACCTTCCCGAACCAGGGATCGAACCTGTGTCCCCTGCATTGGCAGGTGGATTCTTAACCACGGTGCCACCAGGCAAGCCCCCGTGTAAATTATTACAGAGCGTTCAGTAGACCTCCCTTGGTATATGGTCGGTCTTTTTGATACGTGTGTTTAATATGTATTTGTATACGTACGGTAACCCTAATCTTAATGTATCCATTCCTCCCACCTTTCCTTTTAGATAACCATAGTTTGTTTTCTAAGTCTGTGAGAGTCTTTCTCTGTGGAAATATGTTCATACGTGTCAGTTGTTAGGTAACAGCTAGGAGTGATATCACAGGTTATTTGTCGGCTGCTTTCCGACTTACCTCATGTTCTGTGATTATCTCTAGGCTCATCTATGGTGCTGCAAAGAGCAGTGTTTCATCCTTTTCCATGGCGAATATTGCATTGTGTACATGGACCACTTCTTCTTTGTGCATTCATCTGTGGATGGACATTTTGGTTACTTCCAAGTCTTGGCAATGCTAAATATTGATGCAGTGCAGGATTGCCAGCCTGTGTCTTTTGGATTCTGGTCTTCTCAGGGATTAGGCCCAGCAGTGGGCCTACTAGATCATATGGTAGTTCAAATTTTTCCCTTTCAACGCACCTCCATTCTGTTCTCACTACTGGCTGTTACCAGTGTACATCCCACCAGCAACTAGAGGGTACACAGTTCTCTAAAACCCCTTCAGAATTTATTGTTTGTAGACTTTTTACTGATGGCATTTTGAGTGTTGGGTGGTGATACCTTTTTGTAGGTTGGATTTGCATGCGTCTAATAATTCCCGATATTGAGCTTTCATCTACGTTTTTTTTTTTAAGTAAAACAGAGAAACTCACCTCTTCAAATTGTTTCCTTGAAAAATTTGCCATGTTCTCAATTCCTGTGGCCATTACCTGCACCAGGACATTTTTTGAGGGCAGGTGTCCTTTACAGCCCTGTAGTAATTGTGAATATCACATGACCATTAGTTCTGCATTTAAAGCTGCTGTTGCAGGAAACGGCCACAAGGGGGCAGCATTTCTATATTCCCAACTCTGGTTACTAGGGCAACACAGCCTTCCTGGAAGTCCTGTTTGTAGGTTGTAAAGTAGAGTGGAATGTGCCAGGACAAACCCCCAGAAACTATGTCTACTTATTTGTTGTTGATATTCTCAGTTTAATTTTCATTTTTCTCAGAGCAAATTTGATTGCAATGTTGTGTTTGTTCTAGGTGTACAGAATGTCTTTCATTGATTCATATATCTTTTCATGTTTGGATCCTGTTCCGTAGAGATTATTACAGAATGTTGTGTAGACCTCTCTTGGTATTCGGTATGTCTGATGATTATATATTTTATAAGTATTAGCATATGTCTGTTAAACCCAATATCCTCCGTTATACATTCCTCACACCTTTCCGTTTGGTTAAGCACAAGCTTGTTTTCTGAACACGTGAGTGTCCTTCTCTGTGGAAATAGGTTCATTCCTATCAATTTTTACATAAGACCTATACGTGATATCATAGGATATGTGTCTCTCGCTTTCTGACTTACTTCAAGTTGTGTGATTGTGTGTAGCCTCGTCTATGGTGCTGCAAACGGCATTGTTTCATTCTTTTCTGTGTCTAATATTGCATTGTGTACATGGACCACTTTTTCGTCCATTCATCTGATGATGGACATTTTTGTTGCTTCCATGTCTTGGCTATTGTAAATACTGCTGCAATACACGATGTTCCATCCTGTGTCTTTTTGATGCTGGCTTTCACAGGTGACAGGCCCAATAGTGGGCCTTCCGGATCATATGGGGACTCAATTTTTACCTTTCAACGCACTGCCATTCTGTTCCTATTATTGGCGGTTACCAGTTTACATCCCACTTAGACCGAGAGGTTACGCTATTCTCCACAACTTCTTCAACATCTATTGTTTGTTGACGTTTTGCTGATGGTCATTCTGACTGGTGTGAGGTGATACGTTTGTGTAGATTGGATTTGCATGCGTCTAATAATTCCTGATGTTTTGCGTGTATCAATGTCCTTTTCATTTTTTTTTAAGATTCAGCTAAACTTACAACTTCAAATTTCCTTCTTGAAAAATTTGCCGCGTTTGGATTTTTTTGGCCATTCCCTACCCCAGGACAGTTTTTGAGGGCATGAGTCATTTACAGCCCTGCAGTCCTTGTGAATATTAGTGACCATTAGCAGTGGATTTAAAGCTGCTGTTTGAGGAAACGGCCTTAAGGTGGCAGCATTTCTACGTTGGCAACTCTGCTTGCTAGGGAAACAGAACCTTGCTGCAAGTTGTGCTTTTAGGTTGCAGATTAGAGTGGAATGTGTCAGGACAAACCCCCATAAGTTTTAGCCTCCTTAATTCTTGTTTGTGTCTTTAAGTTTTCATTTTTATCAGAGCAAATTGGATTTTAAAATGTCTTTTGTTCTAGCTGCACAGAATCTTGTTCATGTACACATATACATATATCTATTGATCTTTGTGTCCTTTTCCATGTAGGTTATTGTAGAGTGTTGAATAGACCACTCTTGGTATTCCATAGGTCTTTGGGGATGATATATTTTATATGTATTAGTATATGTTTGTTAACCCCAATATCCTAATTTGTCCATTCCTCACACCTTTTCTTTGGCTTAACCATAAGTTTGTCTTCTCCATCTGAGATTGTCTTTCCCTATGGAAATATGTTCATTTTTATGAATTTTCAGATAACATAAGTGATATCGTAGAACATTTGTCTTTCGCAATCTGACTTACTTCACGTTGTGTGATTATCTCTAGGCTCATCCGTGGTGCTGCATATGCCATTCTTTTATTTTTTTTCGTGGCTAATATTCCATTCTGTACATATACCACTTCTTCTTTGTCCATTCATCTGTTTATGGAGCTTTTTTTTGCTTCCATGTCTTGGCTCT